>NC_052065.1:58992459-59321455 GCF_903992535.2 Arvicola amphibius
ACTCTCCCACCGTTTCCTCTTATGAACTTGGGAAGCAGTAGAGGGAGGAAAGGCATGGAGTAGATGACTGTGTCAGTGGCACCTTGGGGCGGTGTCTAGGAGGCAACAGTGACCTTTATTCTGTAGGAAGCCAGGGAGTGATGCTGGACTAAGCAGAGCATCTAACATCCTTACCACATTTTCCTGTAAACATGATTCTCTTCTTAACATCAACTTTCATTTAATCTCATAGACTCCATTTGTGGAAGATGGTCTTTTATTTAGTTCATCATTGTCTCCATTTTAGTTTTTCTTGCATGCTTTAAAATCCATTGTTGTTTTTTTTTTCTTCTGTCCTTCCCCCCTCCATCTTCATGTTCTTTCACAGTCGATCAAAACGAAACGTAAAAAGAGTTTTCGTCTCTCTCGAAAGTTTCCATTTTACAAGAGCAAAGAAAACATGGCCCAGGAGAACAGCATACAGGAACGTAAGTAGCAGCAGAGTCCAGAGAGCAGACCATTCACAGCCCTGTCTTCTCGTCCTCAGTTGCCCCTTCCCTTAGAAGGAGTCGGTGGCCGCCAAGTGCTTGTCTGCGTGCACCTGCCTACTTCTAGTCGGGCTAGAACCTGGACTGCACAGGGAGACATTGGGGCTTATTGCACAGCCCCTCACGTATTCAGTGTTGGAGGCTCTGAGGATGGCCCAGGCACCTGTGCTGGAAGTGTGAGACAGAGCTGTGCTGTGGTGATAAAGAATGGTTTGCAGCTAGGGTCAGGGTTAGAAAATGGTTTTTCAGGAGAACAAGATCAAGGAACTAAGTGTTGCTCTCCTGGCTCCCGCTCTTATGTTTTCTTTCCCACAATTTCATTCATGCTTGTTAAGAGAAGAGCCTGTCCCTCCCCAGATCTCTAAAGTTGGGGGCTGCTTTTGGAATGCACACACATGTGCAAGCGTAAGGATACCCACGTGACTCATAGCAGGCTTCCTGTTATGTCAGGTACCTGTAGAGTCAGTTACCACAAGAAAATATTCCTGCTCACATGAATTGATGTGGACACAGTGTTTGTTGCTCAGCATTATCTAAATAAAGATTTATTGAGAAACACAAGCCGGGCTGGAGAGATGGCTCAGAGGTTAAGAGCATTGCTTGCTCTTCCAAAGGTCCTGAGTTCAATTCCCAGCAACCACATGGTGGCTCACAACCATCTGTAATGGGGTCTGGTGCCCTCTTCTGGCATGCAGGCATACACACAGACAGAATATTGTATACGTAATAAATAAATATTAAAAAAAGAGAAACACAAGGCTAATTTGGTAGAACAGGCTGCATTAGGAACCAATTCAATCCTGCTACATTATCTTACTCTACCACATGCCTCAGAAATTAGTTGCTCTGACAGTAACCTTAAATACCATGTCAGGTTTGTACAGTAGGTTCTCATCCATGTCATTGTGACATTGTGAATTGTAGCTGTCTCTCATTTCCCAATCACTCCTCCATCTTTCATGGAGCAATCTTGTCATCAGGAGTGTGGGGTCTGACAGGAGACTGACTAGTTCCGGTAGAAAATGGCCCCTAGTAGGCCCACTTAGTTCATGATTGTGATATGTGTGGGTTGTGGCCACTTGGGATAACCTTGATAGGACAAGGTGTCTTCATCCGAACGAAGACCAGCGCTTACTGTCCTGGGCTTGCTCAGTGGCAGGGGACAGAGGAGGTTGATTCTGCTCATGAGGAAACCTGAGACAAAGATCTCAGATAATGTTGCCACAGTTTGCCAGATAAGCCCAGAACCTCCTCATGGAGCCTAGCCTGGGGAGATGTCACTGTTTAATGGCCTAACCAGTTGGGGGTGTCCATTGGCCAATAGGGTTGCAATTTTCTGGTGCCTGTTTTCCAGAAACCAAGTTTAGGGAGCTTTGGATACCACACCACAGAGAAGTTTGCTTTGAAGGGCTTGGACAGATTGGGGTAGTGTGGGGGTGATAATTCTTTCTGCACACTTGGCATATAGACGTGTCTCTTTCATGCACCAATGGGAGATGTGTTGCAGGGGCAAAGCAGAGACCTGGCCTCTACAACATACATTTGATCAAAGAAGGTGTTTTTAAGCCTTGGAGTGGTGCCTGTCATGTGCTATGGGTATATGCGATATAGACTACCTCAGAAAGATCGTCTACTCCAGGGCCTTTTGGCCACAAGCCAAATAGCACCAGGGCCAGATAATCTTATATGACATGGGCTATTCTTTCTTCAGCAGATGACTTCACCTTACTGTAGTTCTAAGTCTTCATGGGACTTTATACTCCTATCGCTGATGCTCACCTGCCTCTGTATTCTTCCTTCCCCTCGTTTTTCTGTTTTTTCTCTTTTCCCCGGTTTTCTCCTTTTTGTCCCTCCCTCCCCTTCCTGTACCCTTTCTGTCCCTGCTGTCTGTGAAATCAGGACTTCCCTGGGTTAAGTGACGATTATTATGGAGCAAAGAACCTGAGTAAGTCAAACATACACACTATTAACTATTTTTGGCATGAATGGAGATCATGGGAGTGGGGGTGTAGGGCACATGGGTGAAAGTGAAGGGTGAGGGAGGGCAGTGTCTGTGAGCCCCTTTCCCATGGCAGAAGGAGATGTGTGTGGCTTCAATACCATTGTCCCTGGTACTCTAACAAATCTCCTGTCTGTGTTTTCCTCCTACACCTCTGAGTGGTAGGGCATGAGCTCAGTGGCTGGAGAGAAGTGAGCTGGGTCTAGGTGTGTTAACAGGGTGCGTGCTCGCTGATGTTTAGCCTCCTGGGGAATTAACCCTACATCAAAAAGTCAAGGTTAAGAACTGCAGCTTTTCATAGTCCTTCTAACCGGAGACAGGGTGAACTCCACATCTCAGCTGTCCCAGGGGGTCCAGGTGTTAACATAAGGCCAAGGCCAGCTGTCCATAGAGCATCTTTGTGGGGCCGCCTGCACCACTTAAGGGCCATGTATAGTTAGTGCTTTTATCTTAGAAAAGCTCTGACTGACATCTCTATTCTAGAACTTAGTCCAGATTGAGGACTAGGAGGGCCTAGATGAAGGTTCCTTAGCAGCTACCCTTGCTTACTGCACGCATCCACAGTACAGCCATATGGGTGGGCTCTGTCCATATATGTTTTCCCTCAGTAAAAGATAAAGGTGAAAGACACAGTAACTGTCCTTGGGGGCTATTCAGGGCTGAGCCATGTGTCACGACAACTCAGCAAGTCCTTAGGGAGGTGGGCACAGCGTATCATGGTCCTGGCTGAAACGAGCAGCGTCTCTCCATGTTTGGTGTGTCTGTGTCTCATTTCCATTTGCCTGCTGTTCTTTTGAGAGGGCTGCCATGTCTGTGCCTCCTGTGAATGCAGCTCTTTGCTTGAGCTTTCTCCACCCACACTCCAAGATGGGCTGGCCCCAGCTGTCTGTGATGGGAGGGCTGGCTTGTCTTCCAGATAGTCTTACTGGCTTGTTGTTTCTATGTATCTGACATGTGTTTTCTGGTGGATCGAGGCACATCCCCCCACTGCTGAAGCCAAGCTTTCCTCAGCAATGGGAGAAAGAAGGCTATGGGTCTCCTCGAAGGTCAGAGTAGTGTGCCTGGTAACTGTTCCATCATCCAGTGATGAGCCTCTAAGTTGGAGAGTGTCACCCGATTCTGTACTTTTGGTGACTCTGTCTTGAAAGGAAATGTGTGAGCAGCAGCATGCCTGGACTTTTCTCTTTGACTGTCCTATTTTTCTCCTGCCCATTAGCCTTAGGAGATGAGTTCTGAGGCAGGATTTGGAAGCCATCCAAATCAGCTGGCTTGATTCAGATAAAGAGAATGCTATGAAAGGGAATAAGCCTTCTAGTGCCCATGGAGGGACTTGGCAAACTGAGTGGGCTCTGGGGGTATGGAGAAGATGGCCAGAACCTCAGGATTGGAGCTCTGCTTCCCAGTTGGTTGCCTGGATGTGGCGGGCCTCCTGTGGCCTGACTTGGTTGGCAGCTCAGTGTCTCTCTCCCGGTGCATTTGAGTTTGTGCTGCATGGGACCTCTCAGTGGTGTGTTCTGAATTGGAGTCTCTTTCTTGTTGGCTTGCAGAGGGAGTGACATCCAACACCAGTGACAGCGAAAGCAGTTCCAGTAAGTGTGTGTCATGCCCCCATGTCCTGTAGCTCCACCATGTCTCCCAGCCGTCATCATTCCACTGTTGTGCTGCTGCCATCCCTGCTCAGAGGCTGCTGCTCCTTTTAGCCATGTACACTTTGAGCCCCTGGAGATGCTGTGGCCAGTTCATTCACTTTGTCGGATGGAATTTGGAGATTAGAGAGAGAATAAGCCCCATAGCTCTGGCCAGGATCTGGTTTGAAACCATCCCTGGGGTATTGGGGGACGGGTAAACTGCCAATGATCAGGTCCTTGCCACAGGCATGTAGACTGTTGAGACTGCCAGGTTTACAGATTTGCTCAGAGACCAAAAGTAAATGGCTTCTGACTTCCATCTGCCTTTCTGGGCTCCTAGGACCACTTTAACTTCTGACTGGGTTACATAGTCAGGAAGGAAATTGCCCAGTATGCTTTGGGAGTGCCTATGACTACAGCATTGAAGCCATGGTTCAAACCTCACAAGCTTTAGGAACACTGGCCTTTGAGGAGCCGCAGTGACTAGAGGTCTTAAGAACTCCACCCAGGAGTCAGTCTCAGGCTCAGAAGAAGCCCCTAGCAAGTATCCTATGACTCCATGCAGATGCCATTGCCTTTCCTAGCACTGCTAGTTTAAGGAACCGTAGGCAGCCAGCACCAAGTGTCTTAGTGACTGTTTTAGGAGACTTGATTGCCAGGTTGCATGGGGTCCACCATGAGCAGAGAGCAGGCTCAGCATTGCTCTTGAAGGGCACTGGGACCTTAGCTCAGATGTTCCCCACTTTCCAGATGCTTCTGTATAAAGTGGGTAAATAAATAGATCCATAAAGGGGTGACATTAGGCTAAAGCTTGTGGGCTTGGGCTAAGTGTCTGGACTCAAGTAAAGTGACTGGCAGATGTGTTTCAATCACTTGGAGCTTCTCTGTGGTTTTCTTCAGAAAAAGGGGGCCACTGAACATAACCAAGTAGTTCCCTAGAGCTTGGGATAGTTTGGTAGAGACTTCTTGGCTTCTGGGTCTTGGTCCATAATTGGGCAATATTTTACTGAATGAAACAACCCAGCCCAATGCTGGTGAATGGCTTCTTAGCCTTCTTGCCAACAGAAGGTGATGATACTGTTGTGGTGGGTGTGGGCTATGGTGAGCACTATGTACAGACAGTCAGCTCATAAATGGCTAATGTGTTTCCCTTTTTATTGCAGAAGGACAAGAGGATGCTATTTTGTCGTACGAACCAGTGACACGGCAAGAAAGTAAGGCCCTTCTGAGAGTCTTGCCTTTGTGCCAGTCTCCCGGCCGTGGGGCTCAGTATAGACGGTAGCTAGGGGGCAGGGGAGGAGGAAGCTTGGCACATCCAGCCGTTGGCTCCTCTCTAGCATCCCTGGGCATATGCCATGCTGCACATACCTCCTGTGATACTTTTGCACACTGCTAGGACAACTTCCAAAGGGCAGGCAGAATTTGAGGAAAGCAAGGGAAGGTCTGTTTCAGCAGAGGCAGCGTGGTTGTAAAGAGGGGGTTGCCTATCCTCCCCTGGGAATCTTCTTTGCAAGAACCTGTGTGGAAATTTTTCTGACTCCTTTGGAAAGGGAGATGCATCTGATTTCAGACTTGTCTGAACCTAAGATTGTCAAATTTAAAGACTCTTGGAAGTTTTTATAGTTAAAAACCTTGTCTGAGTAGTGGTCACAGAGCCTCTATACTCAGAGGTGGGCAGGCTGTCCTGCGGGCTCTGCTCACTCACTGTCTTGTGCTCTCCTCCCCAGTTCACTATGCCAGGCCCGTGATCATCTTGGGGCCTATGAAGGACCGAGTCAATGATGACCTGATCTCTGAATTCCCTCATAAGTTTGGATCCTGTGTGCCACGTAAGAGCCCAGGCAGACCCAGAGGAGTGAGGTTTGGTACTTTAAGGAAAGGGTCTAGAACCAGGGCCTTTGGGGACCTCCTCGAAGAGAGTAAGTAGCAACAGATGCACCCAAAGTAGATGGGATTGGTAGGGTTGACATCCAACTTGGCTGCTTGATTTATGCTACAGAGTAAAAGTTTGGGTGGTGATGCTCAGGACTGATTTTACAAATGAGGAGGCCCATCATTGTTTGGGTTTTTGTTTTTGTGGTGCTGGGGATTAAACCTAGGTTATTGTACACAAAGTGGTTTAAGCAATGATCTGTTTGGTTTCTCTAACTCCCATGCCAAGTTTTATGCCCTCCGCCAGGCCATGTCTTAGGAAGCTCTACCTTTTTGACCCATGTTAACCTCAGGCACCCTGTATTTAATATCTGGAGTTTGGAAGAGAAATAGGCCAGACAAAATTCTTTCCAAATGCTTTTTCTCATTCATCTGAAAAATTGTGTAGTGGCTTTGTGTCCCTCCCATGAGAAAGGATGAAGTTGGTTTTTATAGCCCAGATCATTGTCTTTGAGGCACATATCATTTCCTTCCTTCTTTTTCCCTATCTCCCTTCTTCCCTCCCTCCCCTCCCTCCCTCCCTCCACCCACCCTCCCTCCCTCCCTCCCTTCCTTCCTTCAGATACCACTCGGCCTCGCCGTGACAATGAAGTAGATGGACAGGATTACCACTTTGTGGTTTCCCGGGAACAGATGGAGAAGGATATTCAGGACAACAAGTTCATTGAGGCGGGCCAGTTCAACGATAATCTCTATGGGACCAGCATCCAGTCAGTTCGGGCAGTTGCAGAGAGGGTAAGCAGAGAGGAGATGGTCTGGCTACCCTTGAGCCATGGGAAGACAAATGCTCAGGACTGGCATCCACTCAAACTCACATCCTTCCCACACTGCCTACCAAACCCATGGTGTCTCTCCACGGGCCAAGCCCCCAGTCATGGCATATGTCTCTGTTGTGCAACTCTCATTGGAGCACCAGCCAGCAGGGGAAAAGGCCCTAGAGGAGCAGCGACCTTTTCTGGTTAGTGGAAGCCGTGTCCATCAGACTTCTTCTCTCAGTGACAAAACAACTTGGAAGGAACAGTCATTTTGGCTGTGGCTTCAGAGGCTGGTCACTTGTGCTGGTCACTTGTGCTGGTCACTTGTGCTGGTGCGGGCATAGCAGCCCGCCCAGCTGCTTACAGCCTGCTTGTCTTGTATCGGGCAGGAAGCACAGAGAACCTGCTCTATGGGGGCTTTCTTATTTCCCCCTTTTTGTTCCATCTGGGGTTTCCAAGGCCATGGGATGACAGTTCTTTCCCCTGAATTAATCCTCTCTGGGAAGGCCCTCACAGGCACAGCAGAGAGCTTCACTAATCTGATCTATTTAACAGCGAAGACGAACCGCCACAGAAACAAAAAAATAGGCTTTGAGAACTTCTCTGGGTGCCCCTCAGTTGATGTTTGGAATACCCCTTCATTTCTTGGTGGGGCCCTGTAGCCAGGGACTGGATGAACTGATATGGGTCTGCTTTTTCAGGGCAAGCACTGCATCTTAGATGTTTCTGGCAACGCTATAAAGAGACTGCAGCAAGCACAACTTTACCCCATTGCCATTTTCATCAAGCCCAAGTCCATTGAAGCACTTATGTAAGTGTCCATGGGGCTCAGGTGACCTTGGGGAGGAAGGAAGTTGATGTGTTGGGTAGGGGTAGGACCCAGAGAAAGCCTGGAACCAACTCTGAGTGCCTGCTGTTCCTCCTGTTTGGGGGCCTAGGCATGCGCTTCCCTCCCAGTTGGGCTTTTAGACTTGAAGGCTTTGAGGAGGGAGTTTGCTGTACGCTACTCTAAGGGTTGTTTAGCAGATTTTTAGGAACTCCAGAACATTTTGTTGTGTTAATTAAAACATAAGCTCTCCTTTAGAAATGCGTTGCTTCTGTGTCTTTGGCAGGGAAATGAACCGACGGCAGACATATGAACAAGCAAATAAGATCTATGACAAAGCCATGAGACTGGAGCAAGAGTTTGGAGAATACTTTACAGGTGAGATCCAGGAGTCCGTGCGCTCCTGAGTCTGTGCGGTCAGCCCGGCCAGCTCAGGGAGACTTAGACAGAGCGAAACTGCCTGGGGAGCTTTCCAGTCACTGAGCACAGACCTTTCTCCAGGCGCTCAGCTTTCCTGTCAGCTACCAGTCAGCCAGGTTTTAGCACAAGCCACTCCCAGACACTGCTCTTGTAGGTTGCTTTGTTTATTGTTTTCTTGCTCTGTGAGATTGCACGTTCCTTCGTCTCTTTCCCTCCCTGCTTTTCTTCCTGAATTTTTTTTTGCCTTGCATGCTTTGGTGCTGAGTAAATATTTGTTGATGTTTTCTTAGTCTGCATGTGTGTACATGTCACCTACTTTAGAAGGCCAGTTCTTAAAAGATTGGGAAGGTTCCCTTTAAAGTACGGTACTGGATATATGTGTGCAGTCTGGCAATGAATAAATTCAAGCTCAAATCATTGGGTTAGCCAAGTTAGGAAATTGTTTACATGCTGTGGGTCTTTGGAGTCCTTTTAAGCATCCATATCTTTGTCTTTGTTTGTCAGACTGACCCCTGACACAGCAGATGTGATGGCTCATAGGAGCTCTGCCTTTTGCCAGAAATTGTGGTTTTCTGCTCTTCCTCTGCGTGACTGGGGTTTTCCAAAGCTTTGGGTGAAGCTGCTTTAGAATTATAGGCTGCCAGCCCATAGCAGACAAAAGCAATGGGAGCTTCAGTGTCTGGCATGCATTGGGTACTCAGTAAATATTTTTACAATACATGCATTTCCTGTTCACTGCTGGTCTCACTGTCTGTGGCCTAGTTCAGCCTGATGTCCAGCCCTGGGCTCTAGGCACCTAGCCAACTATACTTCTGCACTGAACTCTAGACAGTTAACTTCAAGAAGCCAGACCCATGTTTCTGTGAGTGTCCATCATCCCCCAGGGACATTACAGGAGGGTTGGTCATAAGAGAGGCAGGATGGCTGGGGCATAGAGGGGAGGCTTATGGACCACAGTGATAATTTTTTCTCTCTCTTTTCACTTTAGCCATTGTACAGGGTGACTCACTGGAAGAGATTTATAACAAAATCAAACAAATCATTGAAGACCAGTCTGGGCACTACATTTGGGTCCCATCCCCTGAAAAACTCTGAAGAACCCCCTCCAACCATTCTCTTGTGAACAGAAGAAATCAAGTCCCTCTTCCCTCCTTCCTCTTCATTCCTGTCCCCATGGGGAGAACAAATGACTACTGTTCTTGTCCCCCTTTTTAGATACGTCAAAAATTGAGTTTTCTAGTCCTGTTCTTTTTTAAAAATTTTGTTTTGTTTTAGTTAATTTTTTGGGATGACGCCATCTCACCCATCACTCCTGCATGGACCTTTCCCGAGCGCTAGCACAGGTGCAAACCCATCAGTTGTTCTCGTAAACACCCAGCAGAAGCGAAGAGAAGAGGACTGACTGATGGAAAGACAGACTCTGGACAACTAACTGCACAGCTTGTGAAGTGACGAAAGAGCCCACGTGATGAGGTGCCCCTGGGCATTTCTACCCTGTACTGCTGGCTTGCAGCTCTGAACAGTGCAGTGTAATGGCGACAGAAAGTATCTTATTTATATATAGATATATATATGTAATTTATATAAAATATATAGAAATTATTATATATATATATTATACACTCTTCTATAATATATATATATTCACATACATTGGGACTAGAAAAATCTATGGAGATGTCCATCAATGGTACTACGTTATTAGAGAAATGCTTTAATTTTCATATTCCAATCAGATGACATCTTATGTTCCACCTGGTTGGGAAGGGGTTGACAACGGTAGTAAGTGCTACACCAAAGCACCCTCTCGAATTTGGTCATTCTCTTCAGAGCTAAGGTTTGCTCCAGGTGGGGCCGACCTGCAGCATGAGAGAAGGGGCTTTGACTGGGAGCTTGAAATTGGAGACTTGACTGAAAGCAGTTGCTGCCCATGCAGGGCAGTGGTTCCTGTGCAGAAAGAGAGAATGAATGGCTAATGATGCTCCGGATGAAATTGCCTATTGTTTTATGCCGCCTGATGTGTCTGCATGAGAGGTTTCCTTTTTGTTCATTTCTAAGCTGCTGTTAAACCAAAACCATGTCGTGCTACTGTGTCGGCCTTCTCATTCCTCCAAATGTCCTTTTCCTATTTCAGTGAATGCGTAGAATCCTATTTGCCAGTGCTCTCAAGGCTTGTGAGGTTCTGAAGGACAGGCCTGGGATACAGCAGGTAACTTAGGCCTGGCCATCCAGTCAGCAGAGGGAAAGCAGGGGCTGGTGAGGGCAGAGAGGAGAAGCTGAGGCTCAGAGTTCCCATGCTGGACTTAGCTGGGGATTCCTTCATGGGGCCACTGGCAGGGATGGGGGTGCTTGCCGTCCAGCTCTGTGCTGGGACAGTGAAAGAGCACCAGGCTTGGCCAGCCATGTAGTGAGTTGGATTTGGGTTCTTTTCTTTTGCAACTGCTCCATTTGCCCTCCCCAACCCCCTCACCAACAGCTGGTAGCTTACTGTTTCTTCAAGACAAAAGTAGACTTTAATGCTGTAAATTTGAGCTGTAGCGCTAAGACTCGCTTACTGGTGAGCTGTGAAATCGTGTTGCTTTTTCCCCAGAGTCTGATGGCAGTGACTGGTCCAGGTAGTTTTCCTCCCGCCGCCAGTGCAGGCAGCAGGTGTGGTCTAGGCTCTACCCCACCCCACTGTGCTCCTTTGAAGCCAACGTGCCTCCCTCACCTCCACACTGGAGGGATGACGCAGGGGAGAACATAGAATTGCTTGGCTCTCCACTGGGTTAGGACCATTGCAGGCAACTCGGTGTTGTTGACACTTTAAAGCACTACCAGCCACATTCAGGAACTCTCTCTGGTCACAGGTATCCTACCAGCATAACGAGGCTAACTGTGACATATGTGGGGCCCAGATCTAGGAGGAAGAAAAGGCAGCAGCTTTCTCTTGGGCAGTACACTGGATTGAAGGCAAAGAGGGATAAAGCGACAGATGATTGTGACTCTCATGAGGGGGGTGAGCAGGGAGTGTGGATTCTCTGATGGGAACTGACGTGTCTGTACAATGCTCAGCCCTCCCTCCAGGGAAGAAAAGCAAAGATTCAAAGTAAGCATGATAATAGTTGGTTTACCAGTGTTCCTTCCAAGGAGACATATATTTTTTAATAAATGATAGTTGCAATGAACCATGGCTCAGAGACCTTTCTGAAGTAGTCGAGGAGGGTGGTTGGGGCCCAGCAACAGGAGGAACAACTCAGACCAATGCTTCTTAGAGATGGGGGGGAGGGCTCGCCAGGCAGTCCTCGAGAAGAATGTGGCCCAGGGTGGCACTGCATCCTTTGCTACAATAAAGCTAAGAGTGTGTACTTGGGCTTCCCCCTGACCTAGAAGCTGCCCTTCACATCACCTGCTACACAGGGCCCATTTCTTTGGTGGCAAATACTTTTCTAAAAGTTGGGTTGATTTGGAAGGTGCTACCATAACAAAGGCACATGCTAAAGAAGCAGGAGCCAGCCTGGCAGCACGAAACTGAGAAGAATGGTAAGAGAAAGCCACCTGCCAGCTGCCACTTTGCCACAGTGGGGAGGTAGCAGGCGTCCTGGTGGCCCTCAGACACTGGGAGAAGTTCTTGAAGCAGGTATTTCTGACCATAGCTGATGCATGCAGGCAGCTCGTGGGAAGAAACCTGAGGTGGCGCTGCCATACTTATGGTACAAGAGTAGAAACCTGAATGGTTGGGCCACCCCTAAGCTGTGTGGGCTGAGCCCCAGGAAGGATGATCACCTCCTCTCATTTGTGGGCTTTCATGGCATGCACAGCTCTTGCCTCCATACATTCTCTCGGTTGTTCGAGGGGAGCCCAACACAAGGGAGCCCCTAAGAGCTCTGCGGGGTTGAGGAAATTCACTTGGCAAAAGCAAAGGGAATAAAGAGTTGGCCTCTAGTCCCACTGTACTAAGAGTCTGTCTTCACAGTGGATGGCCCATCGAGAGGAAGGCCAGCTGGAGGAAATTAAGTCCCAACACAAGAAAACAATGGAGTAACTTGGGACCGCCAAAGGGAAAGAGGCCCTAGTGTGTGGGCCCTGACTGCCAGCAGTGCCTTGTCTCCATGAAGTCAGGCGGGCTCTTCCAAGTCTGCTGCTGACTGCAGCCAGGCCTGACTCAATTTCTTCTTCGCCTCTAACAGGAAGAACGCAAAATATCCAAAGGGTGATACCTATAACTAAATAAAATACTTGTTGCAACACTAATTACCAACTTGATCCTAATTTGAACATTAGTTAATGAAAGTGAAATCTTTACCTGAAGCAAATGTAGGAGTTGAGAGGCCAGGAATGAAGCTAATAAGGACACACAAGAATGAGGTTGAGTACTTGGATAGCCAGACAAAAGGTAGGGCTGAGAAGGAACCTTTGGGCTCAAATCAAACAGTCACTGCTAATGGCCACCAGAATCTTTCCTGAAGGGACTTTGCCTGCCTAGTTTTTTTTTGTTTGTTTTCTCATTTTTTATTAAAGATTTCCATCTCCTCCCCTGCTCCTCCCCCTTCCCTCCCCTCCCTTTCACCCATACCCCCACTCCCTCCCTCTCCAGGTCAAAGAGCCATCAGGGTTCCCTTCACTATGTTAAGTCCAAGGTCCTCCCAACTCCCCCTAAGTCCAGGAAGGTGAGCAACCAAGCTGACAAGGCTCACAGTGAGCCCGTCCATGCTGTAGAGTCCAAGCCCATCGTCATTGTCCTTGGTTTCTCAGTCCTCCTCCATGGTCAGCCACATTCAGAGAGTCCCGTTTGGTCGCCTGTTCCATCAGTCCCATTCCAACTGGACTTGGTGGTCTCCCGTTAGTTCTGTCCCACCGTCTCAATGGGTGAACGCACCCCTCACGGTCCTGACTTCCTTGCTCATGATCTCCCTCCTTTTGCTCCTCATCAGGACCTTGGGAGCTCAGTCCGGCGCTCCAGTGTGGGGCTCTGTCATTTTCTCCATCCATCGCCAGGTGAAGGTTATATGGTGATATGCAAGATATTCATGAGTATGGCAATAGGATCTGGACATTTATGGCTCCCTCTCCTCAGCTGCCCAAGGAACTAGCTTGGGGCATCTTCCTGGATACCTGAGAACCCCTCTAGAGTCAAGTCTCTGCCAACCCTAGAATGGCTCCCTTAATTAAGATATTATTCCTTGTTCCCATATCCACCCTTCCTATATCCCAACCATCCTATTCCCCCAAGCTCTCCCCATCCTCCACTTCACACTTTTCTCTCCCCATCCCCCCATCCCCCCATCCCACCCCACCCCCAAGTTCCCATTTTTTGTCCGGCAATCTTGTCTACTTCCAATATCCAGGAGGATAACTATATGTTTTCCTTTGGATTCACCTTATTTAGCTTCTCTAGGATCACGAATTATAGGCTCGATGTCCTTTATTTATGGCTAGAAACCAATTATGAGTGAGTACATCCCATGTTCATCTTTTTGGGCCTGGGTTACCTCACTCAGGATGGTGTTTTCTATTTCCATCCATTTGCATGCAAAATTCAAGATGTCATTGTTTTTTACCGCTGAGTAGTACTCTAATAGGTATATATTCCACACTTTCTTCATCCATTCTTCCACTGAAGGGCATCTAGGTTGTTTCCAGGTTCTGGCTATTACAAATAATGCTGCTATAAACATAGTTGAACAAATGCTTTTGTAATATGATTGGGCATCTCTTGGGTAAATTCCCAAGAGTGGGATTGCTGGGTCCTGGGGTAGGTTGATCCCGAATTTCCTGAGAAACCGCCACACTGCTTTCCAAAGCGGTTTTAAGCACTGTTTAAGCCAAGGGAGCAGTGAGATGAACAGGGGTTCCCAGCATTCACTTTTTCAGGGCAGCTAGCAAGTTAGCGCTGAGCATAGCACAGGCCCAGAGGCCTCATTGTCCACGTAGCTGGGCCGTGGCACTTAGTCTCTCCACTTCTCAAGTTTCGTCTATTGGCCCGGTTTCCAGCTGGGCTTCCATGTTCTCAAGTCCACTAATTTTTTTTTACCCATTCGGTAATTTCCTAGGCCCCTATAGGACACTGTATTGTCATTGCAAATCATTTCTGAAGCTTAAATCCCAATTTCCCCCAAAACCTCAGTCACTTCCAAGAGAAATCAGAACTAGCTCCTGGACTTTGTCAGAAACTAGAACCTCAACAGTGACACCCCAAGTACTGTGTGTCTGCAGAGCCATCACCACTGGGCACGGTGACTCCTAGTGGGTTTTTCTCATGTACATCAGACTGCATGAGCTACTTCCTAAGGCTAGCCCTCCCTGACTGGGTTGCCCATCAGCACTCGGCCAGGGAGGAAGAGAGGCAGAGGCGAGCTGCTTGCCACACTGTCCACCTCCAGGAGCCCATTGCTCTTTGGCGTGGCCTGTCTGTCAGCCCTTGGATTTTTCTTACATGGCAGCCTCCTCCAGCCATTTGCTTTCCCTGAAGGCGCCCCACCCCCAATACCCTGAGTCTTGGCTCTCTGCCTAGAAATGCCCACTTCCCCATCATAGTTCCCTAGAAGACCCATTAATATGTCAAGACTTGGTACAAGAATCTCATTCATTCCCTCTCACGGGGCCACACCGTCTTCCCACCAGGAGACAGAACTGATGTCTTTTATACCTTGTCATCTCTGTCACCATTCACACATGTGCGCTCGGTCATCCATTGCCAAGAGCAGCTGTAAAGGAGCTGCCTTAACACTTTCCTAGGTAAGGAAACTGAGGCATGGTGTGATCATGTGGTTAATAAGTCACAGAACCACGAGCTAAACACAGCCTATAGCTACAGCAGCTGTGCGCCCAGGCACCCCAGCAGCCTGTACCTTTGCTCAGGACATGGGACATCGCCTTGCCCATTTATGTGTCTTTCTGAGAGCACTCTTGCTGCTCCTCCACAGCCCCCCCCCCCCAAGTGCTGCCCCAGAGGGTGAAACGAATGAATGAGCAGCAGTCCATCTCAACCCTGGGGATGGGGATCTGACTAGGGGGCTCCTGCCTGTGGGCGACGCTTTGCTTTCTGACCTTGCATCTTCCATTGGAATCTTGCTCCGTTGGCTTAATTTCTATTCACCTTCCAGCACTGCCTTGCTCTGCTCATCCCTCTTTCCACTCTGCTGTTGTACCAGAGCTAACTGGCCACCCACCGTGCACCACGGACAAGCGACGACATTAGGGCTCAACTAAGGCTAGCCTTGAACAGCACCAGAAAGCGCTCAGATGCCAGCCTTTACTTTCCCCAGCAGGACATTCCGGGCCCTGTCCTTACTCTCCACAGGGGACTTCATTTAGCTCTGAGCAGAATCCTTCCCCTCCAGTGGCTCATCCAGCTGGCAGATCTGTCCCTGTCCCTGTGGGTGCACCACATTTTCCTATCCCCAGGCTCAAACCTGATCCGACTCCTTGGGTCATCATATAGACTTTCCAGCCAAAACTTGTTGAATATTTATGACTCTTCAATATACTTCTTTGTTGCCATCCTTGTCCAGCCTGTACATCAGGAGCTGCTGCTTGAGGGCACTTACAGATAGATAGGCCTTCGTCTTGGTGATAGAAAGACAAGGGCACAAGAACAGTCCCAGTCTGAAGGAGCCTGTGATCTCGTAGGGAGCAAGGAAATAGCAGACGGAATTTTACATTAGGGCGAAGGCGACGAAGGAAATACACAGGATGTGGACTTTGCTTAGGAGAGGGTGCACAGGGACACCTCTGGAGGTGAAATTCAGATCAAGACCTTTAAGACCTGCAGAAAAAGCCACTGGGGAAGGAGCTGGGGAGTGGGGGAGGGGACAGGTTTTGCTGAGCACCCATCACTACACTGGCCACACTCTGCGCTACAGGACTAAGCACCTGATAGTTCTTGAAAGACCAGTGTAGATCCATGCTTTCTTACCTAGGAGCAAGGCCCCTGTCTGGAGTCTCTGTAGTCCACATCTCTTCTGTGAAGAAACCTTGAAGCTCCCGCTGAAATGTCAGTGACCTCTCAAGAAGAACCCCCGTCTCACACCCTCCTAATAGCTTCTACTGACTTACTCCTTTTTGCAGGTCAGCTGTATTCATATGTACTTATCCAACTAGACAATGTTTCTAGAAGGCCTGGAGCATATCTGTTGTATCCCACCATCCCCTATGGCAGCTAATATACACCCTAAATTATTGGTGCTGGCTAAGTGGCTGTCAAAATTTCCCTTTCTGAGCCAGGTGGTGGTGGCGCACGCCTTTAATCCCAACACTCGGGAGGCAGAGGCAGGCGGATCTCTGTGAGTTCGAGACCAGCCTGGTCTACAAGAGCTAGTTCCAGGACAGGCTCCAAAGCCACAGAGAAACCCTGTCTCGAAAAACCAAAAAAAAAAAAAAAAAATTCCCTTTCTGGGCCTCAGTCTTCCCTGAACTCTAAGGTATTTGGGCAGGTGATCTCAAGGCTCTCCCAGCTCTAACATCTACTGAAATGATTCAGTAGAATTCTAATGTGACTTTGCCAGATCCTTGACAAAAAGTTCATGTTTCTGTGAATTTGCACTTAAGATCAACGAAACGGGTAATGTGAAAGGTGTAAGAACAGCTGCTGAAGAGGAGCATTTGTTACCACAGCCAAACATTACTCGTTGGCAGGCTAGGGGTTTTCTTCTAAGGAGCAAGGGAACAGGTCCTGGGGCTCAGACCAGGGGAAGTTGTTTCTATTGGCTGCTCACAGGGGTCAAATTCCAGAGCAGATTGAAAAATTAGAAAGCTCTGGATTAGAATAGATCATTCTAATTTTATAAAGAAGTTGTGCTGGGGAAATTTGAATGAAGGTAACAGGGGGGGGGGGGAACACCCAGAATAGATCATTTGAATTTCATAAAGAAGTTGTGGCTGGGGAAAATTCGGGAATGAAGGTACCGAAAAACAAAAAAAAACACAACAACAACAACAACAAAACCCAAACAAACAAACAAAAAAACCCATCCAGATGCCTGCCTTTGGAGAGATGAGGTGGTGGGCCTTGCCTGAATGGGGCTACTGAAGCAGCAAGAAGGTGGCAGGGTAGCAATCCTGGGTGATACTAACCAGGTGTGAGTCCTGCTCCCAGTGCCCTGCAGGAGGGCTCAGTTTGTTTTGTCTTCCCGGTGGCCTTACTTAAAGAGCATGAGTGAGGGGTTAGGTACAGAGTGTGAGTGACCCCAAAGTAGCACACCACCAAAAAGTCGCCTGAGACTAGGTGACTTCCCCACAGAAGCATAGATAGAATCCACTCTACACTGTACTGGTATCACCTCCGGAGACCACAAGACTCACAGCTTTGAGAGAAGCGTAAGAGGAGTGGCTAGAATCTTAGGTGAGGTTCTCCTAGCCCTCCTCGCTCCCCCTTTTAGGATGGAATGTCAATAAATCCCAATGAGCCAGCTGCTCTGACAAAGGTGGTAATGGCTGTTATGCTCTGAGGACATGGGTCTGTAACTCTCTACCCCTTCTATGTCTTTGAGTTTCTCTGTCCCACCTCTCACATGTTCCCTGAGTTTTGGAAGGGATGATATAGAGATGACTGTTTTCTTCCATTTAGTTGAGCACTGGGCCCCTGTGCTACAACAGTCGCTTACTCTTGACTAGTTTGACCAGTTATGTCTCCATAGTAGCTACTATTCACAGCAAAAATAATCTCTCCTGGCCAAGGCTGATAGCTGCAATAATCAATGTGCATAAATATATTTAGAAAGAAATGGGGCAGGAACACTGTATTTAACAATTATAGTTCCTTCCCCACTAGGGTCTATGACCTCGTTGGCCACAGGTTTTGGTCTGACTTACAGTACCAGCTATGAATTCCCTCCCATGGAAAAGGCCTTAGAGTCAACTGGAAAGTTCTATTAGCTTTCTGTGCCGCTACTGTACATTTTGCTGACAGTGTCAACAATGTAGCTGTCTGGGAGTACTGAGACAGTTCTCTCCCAGAAGTCCACAAAATGCACATTCCTGCACTACCGAAGCTAGTCAGCCAACCGGGAGGGAACTCTAACTCAGTCCCAGCTCCATTTCTTCATTGCCTGCAACCAAAGTATGAAATGTCTTTGCCAATGGGAGAGGAGGCCTTACCATCAAATTGTAGCATATGACCAACATCAATAGCCTTTGTCATTTGGAGGTATTCTGGGGCTTCCCTGGCCAGAAGTCAGGGAGGTAGCCCACCCCTGGCACTGAGATTTTTTTCAATTAATAACCATATGGCCTCTGAGAACATCTTCCAACACCTCAGCCCAGAGTACTTTTGTTCATCTTTAACACTGTTTTAACATTTACAGGTTCGTTTTCTCACTTGCCTGCCGTGTGACCTATGCCTCACCCAAACAAAATGTCTCGAGAACCCCACCTGTGCCTCGCCTTTCCACTCCTGTTGACTGATTTCCCATGCTGGCTCATCTAAGTGCACTGCCTTTCGGGCGATTTTCTACATCTTGCCGACAGTCAGAGGTTAGCACTGGACCATCTCTATGATGCAGTCTTGTTCTAGAGACTAGGCAGACTCTCGGAAGGCCCACTACTCTGTTCATGCCACCAAGCAAGCATCAGCTGTTCCAGGAGTCAGCACCTAAACGGACAGGTACTCAAGAACATTAGCAAAGTTCAAAAAAGCACGGGCTGATCTTATGGCTTCTGTCAGTTGTTTTCCTCAAAAGAGCAATGCTGGGTACAGTGGCATGGACGGTGGTCCTGTTGATATAACCTACTATCTTTATAATCTACAATCTATGATCTGCATCTCTACAACCAACGGTTGTTCTCCTCAAGCCGCGGTAGTCCCTCATCCTGTGGTGCTGCCATTGGTACCCATGCATCTCCCCAGCCCAAATGGGCTTCGTGAGGCTGACTCAAACTGCTCGGCCGAGGTCAAGAGAGAGTGAGGCTGGGCTCTCTCTCCCGGCTTGCTCACTGCTTTGACTGCTCCCCCTCACACCGCGCCCCCCCACCCCCGTGTGATAGGCTCTGGGTTAGCCCTGTGGCTGCAGCTGCTGGCTCGCCATCAAACACACCTGGCTGCTGAGAGGGACCATAGCTGGGCCCTGGCATACGTTTTGTGTAGGAGAGAAATGGACACGGCTTACTCTGGGGATACCTGCCCACCCCTGGGACATGCCATCTTTACCTTGAGCGTCTTTTTTATACATTTATGCCTTCTAAGAACTATAGTCTTCTAGGAGTTCACTAGTATGGCATTTGGCTGTCATTGTCCTGCCCCCCTTGGGAAGGCTTGACACCTTTCTCTGCTCTGTCCTTCTCTGTCATCTCTGGATTGCTTTATCATTTTACATGTCAATCTAAGTCACTCAGATCAGCCAAAGCCTCTCCGACTTCACAAAATACCTCACCAAGGGGCTCAGCAAGGCCACTAAAGTTCCTTACTACTTCCCAAGTCCATAATGAATTAAAGTCTTCTTTTATTGTGTTTTTTTTTTTTCATTTTGTTTTTGAGACAGGATCTCTCTGTGTAACAGCCCTGGCTATCCTGAAACTATCTGTAGACCAGGCTGACCTCGAACTCAGAGATCCACCTGCCTCTGCCTCCCAAGTGTTGGGATTAAAGACGTGCGCCACCACCTGCAGTTTTGAATACTTAACTCTCTGGTGAACAGAGTCTTATCCGGCTCAGTGAACTGGGCATCAGACATTACCTTGGGCATGCCCAGTTCCCTCAGCAACTCCTGACTCCTCTCGTCTTCTTCCACTCACTGACATTCACGCAGACCTCAGCCTGTGATAACCAAGTGTCCCGAATGGCCCACATGAGCCTGTCAGTCGGTGACTGATTTCCCTCATATTGCCTCAGGCCGTGCAGCTCTGAATGACAGTTCTGTCCTGCAGATGACTCACCACCCTCCATCAGCCAGGCTGCGAGAGGCTCTTTCATTCCTTTAGAATACCTTCCCTAACTCAAGCAGCCCCAGAGCTGAATACTCCCAGATTCTAACAGTGTACTGGACCATTTTTAAGGCTCCGGCCTGCATGCCGAGTCATGGATGTTCCCTTTCTCTGTAATGTGTTGGACCCAAGGGTCATCTTGTACAATGTCCACGCCACTTTCTTTTTTCACGCTGTACAATTCTTCCCACGGGTCCCCAGGTTTTAGAGCTCAAGAAGGGCTCTCTAGCATAGATACAACTATACTCTCCATTCCCTGCTCCCTGCCATCTTTAAGAAACAGCCAGCCAGGGCCGGGGCCGGGGCTGAGTGCAGCTTCAGCTCAGCTGATAGACAGTGCGTGCCTACCAAGTACGCACAGAGCCCTGGGCTTGGTCCCCAGCACTGCATACTGGATTCTGTGGCACATGCCTATAAATCCAGTACCAGGGATGTGAAGACATGAGGGTCAGAAGTTCAAAGCCATTCTTAGCTACATAGAGCCAGTCTGGACCACATGAGACCCTAACTCAAGCAAGCAAGTGAGCAAGCAATAAAAAATACAGCAAGGCAACACCTCCATCTCTTCCATCCCTTTTCCCATGTTACAAATTGGAGGCAAGTGTAGAGGATTGCATGTCGTCTTCTTGTAACTCCTCGCTATGCGGTCAAGGTTTTCTCTCTGTGCTGAGAGCGGCTCCTCAGTTGCATATCTTATCAGCCAACTCATGTACTTGACACCCCAGCTCCTTTCAGGGAGTTTGGTGTGTTCTCTAGTTCATCAACGGTTTGGGGGACATCCCATCCATCCAGTTGCCACGGCACACGGACTAGATAGAGAAGATGGTGACCACAGAATTCCCACCAAGAACGCTCCCTCTCAGCTTACCCTTGGTTACATGTCCTGTCATCTGCCACAGGTGTGCAGTCACCAGCACAGCAAGGAAGCACACTATAGCACACTACATGGGGAGAGGGAGCCACATCAGGATCGCCCCTGCGGACTCGCTACTCTTTCATGAATTGGCCTCAGTTGAAGGTCTCAGCCCCTGCTGCAGGGCTGTGCAGTCACCCCTCCCAAACTTAGTTCTGGTTCTGTCATGTCTCTCTCTGTCTTAGGCACCAAGAGTTTGGGGAGCTTTTCCTAAGGAAATAGGAACAAATGCCTACTTACCCTGCATAAAGCACCAATCACAAATCAAAATCCAATTCTAAAGTTGGGCGGTGGTAGCACACACCTTTAATCCCAGCACTTGGGAGACAGAGGCAGGCGGATCTCTATGAGTTCGAGGCCAGCCTGGTCTACAAGAGCTAGTTTCAGGACAGGCACCAAAGCTACAGAGAAACCATGTCTCAAAGAAAGAAAAGAAAAGGAAAGACATTAATTAAACCTGTAACCTGTATCCAGTAAGCCAAAAAAAGGGACAAAGTCCAATTCTACCAATTTGGGGAGCTAATGAGCTTCTTTGACTTCATTATAGAAGTCTGGGTGAACAGCCAAACCATGAAAAAGCCTCATCCCAGCATGGCGAGGCCTTCTCCATAATTGTCTGAGTGAAGCCCAGCCTCCTTCAGTTAACCTTTCGCCTATATACTCTTACTTCCTGAGACCACCAGCCCGTGTGCCATGGGGCAAGGCTGCACCCAGCTGGCAGGGAGCTGCAGGAAGGTGTGGCTGAGATCTCAGGTGGAGTCTAATGACCCTCCTCGCCTCTTTTGTGAGGAAACCTCAACAGGAGTGAGGGCAAGAGTCTTGAAGGAACGCACTGCTGCTCCGAGGAAGATAATGGCTGCTACGCTCAGAGGACACCGTGCCCTGGCATAGGGTATAGTCTTGGGACTGATCAGAAAATAATCACATAAATATGTATTTACTGCTAAGTTCTATTGTTAAAGGTTCAGCGAGTAACTGCAATGGCTTCCAAATTAGCCTTCCTGCCTCTTCACGCTCCCTTCCCCAATTTACCCACTGTTGCCTAGGTTACCATTCTTAGGGGCCAGCTCTGCCTCTGCCAGTTCCCAGCTTAAACTCCTTCAGTGGTTACGTTGCTCCTGACTCAGGAAAGGGCAGCTTTTTTCTGACTCTTTCTTTTGGACACTGCCCAGAACCTAAGTATGCTTTCTCCTTATACTGGGGGCTTGCTTCCTCAGTCTTCCTGAAAAGTCGCCATATTAGTTATTTCTCCGTTGCTGTGATAAATGCCGTGACCAAAACAACCCAAGAAAGAAAGACTTTAGTTTGGCCTTTAGCTTCAAAGGAGGGTGTCTACAGTGGTGGGGGAGGCAGAGAGAGAACAGCTCCAGCTGTGAACATGGAACAGAGAGAGCCAACTGGAAGCAGGGTGGGCCCCAGTGACAGACTTCCTCTAGCAAGGCTCTACCTCATAAGAGTTTTACAGCTCGCCCCAAACGGTTATCAGCTGGGGACCAAGTGTTCAAATACATGTGTCTGTGGTGGGGGGTAGCGTGGATGGTCTCATTCCAAACACTCCGCTCCATTCTTTGGCTCCCATAGCCATATCATAATATAAAATGCATTTAGTTTAACTTCGAACGTTCCCATAGTCTATCACAGTCTAAACACAGTTTAAAAATCCAAAGTCTTTTCTGAGACGCAAGGCAAACTTTTCATTATAAACCTCTCCCATAAACTAAAAAAGCAAATTACATCCTTATAGCACACAATGGCATGGAATATACATTGCCATTCAAAAAGGAAGGAACGGGGGCATAGCGAGGAAATACTGGACAAACCAATAATGAAACCCCATCCTGTAGTTCCATGTCTGGTATCTGGGACTTGAGCTTTCAAGGGCTTAGATGGTTCCTTCCAGCTTTGCGTCCTACAACACACTTTTCTTTCCTGGGCTGGTTCGCCTCCCTGTATGCAGCTCTCACTGGCAGAACAGCTCTGGCATCTCCAACATCTTGGGGTCATCTTTGCAGCATCCTGTCAGGGCCCTCTTCTTGCAGTGACTCCAGCGTTGCCACACCTTGCCCACCCTCGGTGGCTCTCTGAAACCATCATGGAAGAATACATGACCTTCCACTTTGCCTGTCTCCAAAGCCACATCCTGTGGATGACACAGCCACGTCTGAGTGGACCTTAGAATGGACCCTGGTCCCTTAAGTCATATTTGCAGTACATTCTGTATTCTGTGTTCTGGAAGCAGAAAACTCATTAGGCTTCTTCCTTTCACAAATTGGAAGCTTAGCTATGTGGGACTCTTGACCTGAGGGCACCCTTCCCATTGTTCCAAAGCTTAGTGGCACTAATCTCCTTAGCAATTACAAGCTCTCTCAGCACATGCTGTAACATTAAGCTTCTTAGTGCCTTTCTGTCCAAACTGTACCTTTTTTATTGCTTTTTGCTCCACTTGCTCTTGACATTGTACGCCCAAATAAGAAAAATCAATAATGACCACGTGTCTTGCTTAGGGCGTCTGTTACTGTGATAAAAACACCTTGACCATAAGGAACCCAGGGAGGAAAGGGTATTATTTTGCGTATGCTTCCACATCAAAGACCAATATCTATGGAAGTCCCGCCAGGAACTCAAGGTAGAATCCCAGAGGCAGAATCTGAAGTAGCAGCATGGAGGAGCACTGCTTACTGGTTTGTTCTTCATGGCTTGCTTGGCTTCATTTCATATAGCATCCAGGACCACCTTCTCAGGGCTGGCTCTTCCCACATCCATCACCAACCAAGCAAATGGACCACAGGCTTGCCTACAAGTCAATCCAGTGGGAGCATTTTCTCAACTGAGGATCTTTCTTCCAAAAGGTCCCTAGCTTGTGCCAAGTTGACATAAAACTTGGCAGCCCAATTGACCTTTGTCAACTTGACACACAGACACGTCACTATTCAACTAGAACCTTTCCTTTCTCGTTTATCCCCAAGATGGCACATTAATATAAAATGATAATACAAAACATAAATAACTTTAAAAGTGCCAACCTGTAAATTTAAAACATGTAAAGTTTCTTTCAAAGCTCAGTGTTTTTCTACAGTATCCAAAGTCTCTGTAAAATTTCATGGTCTCTTAACTGTGGGCTCCTGTAAAATGAAAAAATAAGCCTCATAATTTCTTTTTTTAAAGATTTATTTATTTTTATGTATACAACATTCTGCCTCCATGTATGCCCACACGCCAGAGGAGGGCGCCAGATCTCAGTACAGATGGTTGTGAGCCACCATGTGGTTGCTGGGAATTGAACTCAGGACCTCTGGAAGAGCAGCCAGTGCTCTTAACCTCTGAGCCATCTCTCCAGCCCCAGCCTCATAATTTCTTAATCCAAGGAGGAAGAACCAGGGCACAACGACAATGTGAACAAAGTAAAACCAAACTCTCACACTGATAAAGACCCCTGGGACTCACTCAGCATCTTCTGGGCTCTGAAGGGCTGTGCAGCCATCCACATATAGCACACACAGCTTGTCTTGCAGGATCAGGCCATCACCATTCCATGGTTGTTGTTGTCCCATTATACTGTCATCTCCAAAATGCTGGTGTCTCCTTTGGAACTGGGCAGCACCTTCACCATAGCTCCTCCGAGGTTCTCTTTAGGGAGTCTAAACCTGCTACATAGTGGCCAGCCTCAGTCTCTCTCCATAACTCCTTCCACACTGGGGTGTTCACTGATACTGGGGCTTCACTTTAGCCAGTGGCCTGCCTCAAATATCATAAGTCATGTCTCAGCTGCTCCCCATGGCCCCTTTATGCTTTTAAAACCAGTACTTGCTGGCAGCATGAGATTCAGCCTCAACCCATTCTGGACCACAGCTTCTGTGTGCTGACCTGAGGAAACACTTCTCAGAAGACTTCAATTGTTCCAGAAAAGCAAAGCTTCCACTTTAGTGGCTCTGGTGTTTTGTTAATGACAGCTGACTTTTCAGCCCCACATGACTAGAACCAGAAATTCTTCATTGAAAATATAGAATGGCCTTAACAATCTTAATAAACCAGGCCTCCGTCACCTGCATTTCTTCCGCCATTCTCATCTTCCAAGCTCCCACAGAACAGTCCACTGAGCTCCGAACACTTAATGGCTTTTACAGTCCAAGGGTCAACTGCTACCAAAATCCTTACCAAAAAACATGGTCAGGTCTGTCACAGCAATACCCCATGAGTTGGCACCAATTTTTGTCTTAGTTATGTTTTCTATGGCTATGATAAAATATCATAACCACAGGCAACTTGAGAAAGAAAGGGTTTCTTTTGATTGCACTCCCACATCACAGTCCATGACTGAAGAAGGTCAAGACAGAAACTCAAACAGGCAGAAGCCTGGAGGCAGGAGCTGAAGCAGACATCATTGAGAAACTCTGCTTACTGACTTGTTTCTCATGGCTTGCTTGGCCTGATTATAACATCCAAGACCACCAGTCCAGGGGTGACACTATCCACAGTGACATACACGGACCCTTCCACATCAAACATTAACCAAGAAAATGCACCACAGGCTTGCCCAGAAGCCAGTATAGTGGGGGCATTTTCTCAACTGAGGTTCCCTCTTCCAAAATAACTCCAGTTTGGGTCAAGTTGACATAAAACTAAGCAGCATGTCATGCCACAAATATTTAAGACATTATGCAGCCTTGATAGCTCCTTTGCAAAACATATTAGTCCAGTACTTTCAATTTGACTTCAGGAAAGTTCCCAGAACATGGGCAGAAATGGTCTCTAGCCCTGTTGTTTTTGATTCCCTCTGAAACCTGTTGAGCCAGGCCTCTAAGTCCAGCTGATTCTCAGCATTACTGTTTTCCAGGTCTGTGCTAGGAAAGCCACTGAGCTCTACTTACAGCATTCAGCCAACGTTTTAGTCCAAAGGTCCAAAGTCTTCTACATTCCTCAAAACCAAACAACAGCAGCAATAAAACAAAACAAAACACCAAAAAGAAACAACACAGTCCGGTTGTCCCCAGCAACAACCTACTTTCTGGTGCCTCAATCTGCAGAGGCGGATTTCTCTCAGGGAACAGAACTGATGGCTGTCTCACACTGGAGAGGCCGAGAATCTGGTAGTTGGCTACTAGGCTGGATGGCTCAGTAGTCTCAGTCTGGCACCGGCATGCTGGAGGATTCCTGGAGAGCTGCTGCCCGGCAGCCTGTGTTGGGAGCCCTGAGAAGCCCTGTCTGGAACCAGAGAAAGGATGCTACAGCCATGGAACTGATAAACCTGACAGCGAGAGGGAGGGAAACAGGCCCAAGCCATTTCCTCCTTTCTGGGCTGCCTCCAGAAGGCGCCGCCCACATTTAGAGTATGTTTCCCTGCTTCGAATGATCTGATGAAGGAAACCCCTCAGAGGAGTCCCGGCAGCTTGTGTTTTAGTTGGTCCCAGAAGCAGTCAAGTTGACAACCAAGATTAGTCACCACAGCCCCACCTCTGCCATGTGGCTGCTACTGCCATGTGGTGGATCTCCACGCTCTTAACTCAGATGCTGTGGCTTTCTCCTTCCCTCTCCTGCTCTCCTTTGGGCAGCTGCTCAGATTTCCAGCTTGCCTGCTCTGTTGTTTTTCTTTTAAATTCCAATAAGCCTGTTCTTGAGCTCAATAAAAATAATCCTTCAAAGTCCTTAGAAAGATAGTGGGAATCCTTCACCCTACCTTTAAAGCCTTTCCCCTCCCAGTATTCTCTTTTGAGCCCCAGCATGGCAAAGGCACAGAGCCACTCACAGCGCCTCCTGCAGGAGCCTGCGTGCTTCCCTTGGTCATATCCTTCCCCTGGTGCTTATGTCCAAATCGTACACTTCTTCTTTCTTTTCTTTTTGTCTTGTTTTGTTGCCCAGGATGGCTACAGACGTGATCCTCTGCCCAGCCTCCAGAGTACTGGGACTCTGGGCAAACCTCACCACGCTGAGCTCAGATCGTGTCTTTAAAGCCTGCTCCAATACCCTTCACAAAGCACGTCCTGCTCTTCTGCTGTGGAATCCTTGTTCTTCCCTAACTAGACAGTTCCACGGAACTCTTCTACATCTAATCTCTTAAAATGCAAGCCCAGCCCTTTCTGCTATCAGAACACAAAACTCCCTGAGGGAAAGGGCTTGGTCCAAACCACAATCTTTTATTGACTGGAAGGACAGATGAATGAATGTATAAAAGAACGCACGAATGAATAAACATTGGTGGTTTCTCGATTAATAATAGGTACGCGACTGCTACATGACGACGGTCACTGATGATGTATTCCCATTTCCAGGGAGCTGTGGAAGATGGAGATGCCTGTATTTAGAGATGGAATTTTAGAAGAAAATGGTTTGAAACGCTGGATCACTAGACTCTTAGCTAAGAACAGAGGAACAAAGCTCTCTGTGATAACTGGGAAAATATGTTTCCTAGAGCTTTGATTATGTGATAAAGAAAACTTTAAATTGGAAGCAGAGGGGAAAAGAGAAAAGTACTTTGATATGAAAATCAACTGCATGTAGATAATCTTAGATATGACAGCAAGAGCAGCTCTCAGGAAGCCACTCATGAAGCCAAAGGAGGATGTATCTAGAAAACAGTACACACATAGAACTTACAACTTGAGAACTTTCTGTTCCAATGCACAGCACAAACATTAAGTTGAACCATATGAAATCGCCAATATTCAACTATTTTTGACCTACAAAATGGCAGCTCCATATGGTTCTACCTAACAGTAAAATTGAAGTGCTAGCTCAAGATAAAGCATGTAAGATTAGGAGCCACTAAATTTTGGAGGGATTGCAACTTACAAGGGGAATCTGGCATTAGAAGAAATATTAAGCAGATACCTTCTAGAATGGGAGGTGACACTGTACTATATAAATAAAAATCCACAGAGGTGAAGGCAGAGTCCTCAACAGAGATGTGGCATTTACAAGGAAAAAGGAAGTAAAAGAGTGAAATAGATTACATTCCACTGCCCAGGAGAAAGTCATAAATGGATGTCGTGGTCTACTGATGGATGCAGGACACAAATGTTTTAACGTGGCTGAATACAGTGGAATTGAGAGACTTGGACCAGATTTGCTGTGTTGGACATGGTGACACACATCATAATCCTAGCACTTGGGTGATGCAAACAAGAAACTCAAGTCATCACAGCTACATCATGAGTTGGAGGATAACCTATCTCAAAAATAAAAATTACTTTAAGATTCATCTGCAGAACATTTAAAGACTCTTTACCTTTCTTCCTGACAGCATTACCCATCAGAGAGAACAACAAAATCTCCACGAGGGATTCTTTGTTATTCTGACTTAATTACATACTCATAATGAACTGACCCATAATGATTGGCAAAGTGGAGGCTTGAAGATGGCCACATAGTACCATCTTAGAGTTTGTGAGAGTTCAAAGCTAGACAGTACTGAAGTGTTTTGTCTTAGAAGTTAAGAAGGCAGATTTGGAAGAATTCAGAGGATATAAGGGTGATATGAAGGCAGGGGGATTGGGTCCTGTGTAGGTCCTGTGTAACCGGGGGGGGGGGGGCTTGTGCATGCTGGGTAAGGGCTGTACCATGGAGTCTATCTCCTCGCCCTTTTTGCTTTTTATTTTGAGACAGGTTCTTGTTAAATTGTCTAGGCTGGCCTTGAACTTGTGA
Source organism: Arvicola amphibius (assembly GCF_903992535.2). NCBI lineage: Eukaryota > Metazoa > Chordata > Mammalia > Rodentia > Cricetidae > Arvicola > Arvicola amphibius. The sequence goes on from NC_052065.1 coordinate 59,020,996, forward strand.
TTCTCTTACCTCAGCCTCCAAAGTAATTAGAATAACAATTATCCCACTAAGGTCAGCTTAGGTCTGACTTAAAGTCACATCTGTGCCCCCCACCAGGTGTTATGTTGTGTTGTGGTTTGAATGTGAAATGTCTTCTGTAGATTCGTGTATTTGAATTCAGTCCCCACATGGTGATGCTACCTGGAAAGGTTTTGGAACTTGGGAAGGTAGAACCTTCCTGGAGGAAGTGAGTGCTTTCTAGTCTGGCCCCCTTTGTTCTCTGCTTCCTAAGACTGGGTTCAATGTGACTATCCAGCTCTTGCTCCTGCCACCCTGTCTTTCCTGCCTGTTACCATGTCTTCCTTGCCATAATGGACTGGATTCATCTGAGCCCGTGAGCTGAAATAAATCCTTTCTCCTGTAAGCTGCTCTTGTCAGAGAGCTTTATCACAACAGAAGAGTAACTAAGTCACTTTAAGTTCCTTAAACTCTCCAAGCTTCATGTGCCACAGAATGACAAGGTGGGGGAGGGGAGCAGAGAGAGGTATAGAATCACCTATCTGACAGTTATTTTGACTACTAAATGAGAACACATGTGTTAGATTTCTTTTTAAAGCTGTGCATATAAGCAGATAATTTATTAATATCAATATAGATGGAAAAGCAAGCATAGAAATTTCATTCATTCTTTCAATAATATTTATAAAAGTGCCAGGTGCTGTATGAGTCATTGGAGTGTACAGTTGTAAGGAAAACATATTGCAGTGTCTTCCTGGAGCTCAGGAGATACTGAGGATGGCTGGGAGATGTAGTTCAGCTGGCAGAATGCTTCCTAGTATGCATGAAAGCCTGGAGTCAATCCCCAGTATCCCATAACTGACTGTGGCAGTGCACAATTGTTTTCTCAGCACTTGGAAGGTGGAGGCAGGAGGATCTGGAATGAGAGCCTTGCAGATGAGTGGGATGGAGTGAGAGGGGCAGCTGGTGGGGGGCTACATCTTAGGAGAAAGGGCTGAGTGGTTGGGAGATTGGGGTCATGCAGAGAAAAGGAACAAATCACAATGGTGGAAGAGCTAACAAATATGGAAAGGAGGGAAGGTGTTGTGGGACAATGGTCTTGTACCCTGTAAAGATTTGTCTTTGTACTGATTTAATAAAATGCTGATTGGCCAGTAGCCAGGCAGGAAGTATAGGCAGAGTGACCAGAACAGGAGAATTCTGGGAAGAGGAAAGGCTCCGTCTGCAGTCATCACCCAGACACAGAGAAAGCAAGATGATGACGCTTCACTGATGAAGGTACCAAGCCATGTGGCTAACACAGACAAGAATTATGGGCAAATTTAAGGTGTAAGAATTAGTTAATAAGAAGCATGTGCTAATAGGCCAACCAGTTATAATTAATGTAGGCCTCTGTGTGTTTCTTTGGGACTGAATGGCTGCAGGACTGGGTGGGACAGAAACCTCTGACAACAGGAAGGCTAGAATCTGAGTACTGGATTGAAAATGGAGGCATCAGTATAATCTATTATATAAGTGTGTGTGTTCTGTGTGTGCGTGTGTGTGTGCACGTGTGTATGTGTGTTGGGGATCATGTATAGGCATAAGCATGTATACACACATACCCACAAGTTTATTTCCTAGCTCTGTTCGCTCCGAAGACCTAGCAACAGTGTCACCCTAGTTAACAATGCATGTAACTAGGAACTAGATCCTGGGACCTATCATCATTCTCTATCCAAAGGAACCAGGTCTCTTTAGAGAAATCACTGATTTAAGATTGGAGCAGGAAATGTCTGAGATGAGCCCAGAGCATTTCACTCTTCCACAGGTAAAGTGCTTACAGAAAATGGGGACATACCAAAAGAGCACAGGACAAATAACGATGGTGAATTACCATCCACTCAATAAGTAAGACTCTATTAAATGTATACTAAAATGTAGATTAAAAGAATGGCTGAATAAGTAAGTGGAGATGAGCCCAGTGACGGAGCATTTGCTTGGACAAGTCCCTGGAGGGAATAAGAAGTAGAGGAGCGGCCAGACAGTGTGGCGCACACCTTTAATCCCAGAACTGGGGAGACAGAGGTAGACAGACCTCTGTGAGTTCAAGGCCAGCCTGGTCTATAGTTTCAGCTAAGGCTGAAACTCTATCTCAAAAAACAAACCAAAAAAAGAAGTGGATCAGAAAGGCCTTATTTTACCAAGGTCACCTTGGAAAGGGAACAATGAGAAAGAAAAACCAACAATTACCAAGATATCACATAAAAATGAATTCAGGTAAGAATTAACAATTGATGCTAAAACTTGTTTGTGAACATTAATGAGGAACAGGATATTTGCTTAGTCTCAAATTATCTTCCACCAAGGACTTCATAATTATTTACTAATTACTAAGTACAAAGTGTTTATCAATTAACCTCACACTGGAGAAGCCTGGCAGAGATCATCTTAACTTTAATGAGTAATAGGGCAAATTGACACTGAGTGCTTGCTGGTGGGCCGCACCAGGAACACACTGTTGTTGCGGCTCTGCCTGTCCAAAGGGAGTAAAAAGAATCTAATCAGCAGGAAACATCTGACCCACCAAAACTGAAGTTCAGGCTACAAAGCCATTAGTCTGTTCTCTGAAGAAAAGTTAAGGTCATTTGCAAGAGATAAAAAACATGACAACTCAGTACAGCTTGTGATCTTGAATCTGTGAAGGACGATGGGGACAGCCAGTGACATGTGGGGCAGACGCTGGAATTGGAGCATTGCTGGCCTTCTGATTCTGATGTTTGTGCCATGGCTACGCATGTGGGACATATTTACAATATGCACTCTTGCAGCAGTGAGGGTATGTTTTGTTTCTGGCTCCTTCTCTTGTTCTACCATGCACTCTTGACTATGATATTCTAATCACATGTCCAGAGACAACAGAGCCAAGTGACTGCATACAGAAACCTCTAAAAGTATGAGCCAAAATTAATCTTTCTCCCTCTAAGTTGACTTTCTTAGGAATTCTTGACACAATGGAAAACAAGCCAAACAGTAGTCCTATATATACATAGCATCTCTGTATAATATGGTCCTTATTGTTTATAGTTTAGAAATTTTAAAGGAGGTTTTTTTTTAAAATCAGCAAGCAAAGAGTTTGAAGTGAAGAGTTCAGAAGCCTATTAAGAATCTGAGAAGATCATGCTGGCAAAGACGTCACGAATAAGAAGCATTTAGAGTTAAGACTAAACTCAAATATCAGCCCTGAAACATGCGTAAGAAACTGTGAACATCTGTCTAGTGCCAAACACATCACATCTTACACAACTCACTTTAAATATTATCTTCTCGACATCTCTTCCAGGTTTTGGAACTAGGAGCAAATCGAGTGACCAAATCTTACTCAAGCATGTTCTCATAAGTAAAATTAGAGGGTAATAAAGGAGCTCCTCTAATGTCCATGGTGGCGTGTCCCCGTGTCACCTGCCCAACAGGATTCCAGGATTCCAGGATTGCAGAGTGTGCCTCACCTTCCCTCTCAGAGGGAAGTGCTCATCACAACCACCATGTTCTCACTCTAATGCTAAGTGCTCAACACATAGCATGCTTCAGTTCATGGATCACAAGGAGTGGAGGAGTGACTGGGAATTTGATGCAGAAGACTGCCCATCCCCAGAGAGTCTGCGGAACAATTTCAAGGGACTGAGAAAGCAAGCAAGCAGAAATAAGGCAACGTGGCCAAACAGAATCCAGGAGGTGGAGGAAGGGCACACAGCAGGTGTTTGTGCTAACCTACAACTTTTATTCCATCCGCAGGTACTTGGAAACCAAAGGTTGAAAATGTTATAAGTGGAATAGGAACCAAGCAGGAGAGGGGCAGCAATGTGGTACTACACCATGTCACTGTTAGTGTAGGCGGAATGAGCATACTGACCTCTGCACAGGCCAGGCCTCTCGGGAATGGGGATTCGGCTCTTGGAAGGTAAGGGAACCAGATCACAGGAAGAATGACTGAGGGGCATGAGGATGCTGAATCTGAAGAAGAAAAAGCTGGATGACGGGGTGGTGGTGGCGGCGAGTGGGGACAATTTCTGTCTTTGATTCTCTAAAGGGCACCTGGAGCAGCAATAGCTGAGTTATTACTGGGAAATAGATTTTTGTTCAGTATAAGGAAAAGCTTTTTACCAATTAGACAAGAAAAAGAAGGGTGTGCTTGAAGAGTCACCGGATGTGACTCATTCTCCTCCCCACGCTCGGACCGGTGCTGACTGGAGCACAAGATAGGATATAATAGAGATGGGTAACAAATTCTCATGGATTTGAAAGCAAGATTTCATGACTCTGATAAATCCAAGAGCCAGTGACCACTAAGGTCACTTCCAATGACGTTTGCGGTTTTGTATTATCTTTTAGTTTGGGGAGTTTAGGCACTTTGGGCAGGAGTAGCCACTCCATTTAATTTACAAGAGCTATCTTGCTCTAGCATGGAATCTTCCAATATAACTCTTAGTAGTTAGGAACATCACTTTTCTCCTAGAAATAAGCTGATCACTGAGTGAAAGTCAAAATGTTTTTATTTGAGAAAATTTCATTTAACATAAAAATAGTGCTTAAGAGAATAAAAAGTTCAAGGGAACATATGGCAAAAACTGAACTATTCAACAGCTTATGAAGATACACCTTCAAGTTGCTCTGAGCCAGCGTGCTTATCCACCCTCTTCCAATCAGTATGATCCTTCACTGAAAGATAAACTCCCTAAAAAATAAATATCATTTTTATTTTATGTGCATGCACCATGTGCATGCCTGGTACCCTTGGGGATCAGAAGAGATCCCACAGGGATCTGGTACCATCAGATACCTGGTACCCCTGGAACTGGAGTTACATATGGTGGCGAGCTGTCATGTGGGTGCTGGGAACCGAACCTGGGTCCTGGGGAGAACCAATCAGTGCTCTTAACCGCTCAGCCATCTCTGCAGACCTTAACTCCCACCTTTTATCTAAGGCTTCCATGAGGTTGACATACAGAAGATTCACCTGAGAAAGAAGACAGAAAATAAACTTTGAGAAGAAAAAAGTAATGTAGGAAAGTTTCCCGGACCCACAGTGAAGTCTGGTCTGAGTTGCCATTTGGGGAGTACACACTGTCCTCTCTTGAGAAAGTGGAATCCGAGGGCAGCAGATCTGTTTAATTAAGAACAGACAGCTCTAGTAAGGGAAGAGGTACTCAAAACAGAAAATTTATTCTTATTTGGTAATAAGGCTTTTCCCTTCCCAAACCTACCCTGGTTAGCCAATGGTCTAGACGCTTGAAACTGAGAATAACAATCCCTGGGGAAATTCCTGTTTGAGCAGCCATTGTCTGCGCAGAGGTCAGCCCTGGCCCACACACATTGGCACTGGCAGTGATACATCTTTCCAGAGCTCACTCCTGGCAGTGTAGTCCTCCTGATCAGATTCTGTTCACCATCCCTATGTTTGCTGTTCCCCATCCTTCTCGGTGTTCACCCGAAGAAATTACTACCCTGTCTCCTACCTCATGAAATGATATGGAATCACTGAGCTCTTCAAAGATGAAGATTTCCCCCCAGTCAAGCAAGGTCTGATGTGCTTATGGGAGCCTGTCATGACTTCTGTGCCCTCTAAGTCCTCCACCTACTGCAGAATTCCCCTCCTACCTTAGCTTCATAGTTTGTTTTGAGGGAGCCAAGGTGGCCAAGGAAATCCAGTGCCAGGCCAGCCCATCTTTTTGCAGATTCATACTTATTCCTGCTGTACATCAATATTCCAGTATTCCACGACTTGATCATTAGCCAGAGAATCTCTTCTTCTGGGTAGCCCTCCTAAAATCGAAGGGAGTGAGTGTTTCGAAGTTGTCATTGTCACTACTGATTGGAACACTGTATCATGTCCCATTGTTATTAAACAGGAGGTGCTCAGCTAGCCCTAAGGAAAGACCGCTCTTGGAGAGCAGGCGAGTACCTTGAAAGCATGGCAGCTGTAGAATGTTCCACAGTGAAGTCATGTGGAGCGACACAAAAATGGAAAAAGGCAATGAGGCCCTCTACCACTGAAAGAAAAAATATCAGAGAGACTAATTCCTGCTCTTTCTGAAGCAGAAGAAAAATCTGCATCTGGCTTGACTCTTCTGTTGCTGCTGTCCTCAGCTAATTATCTTTTCAATCCCCACGTTTTCTTTTCTGACACAGTCAAGAAACTGTTTTGTTGAGTCTCTTAATTCCCTTGACCACAATGAATTTCTGTTCTTGCAAAAGAAATATTAATCTTTACTATTAAGATAATCTACTAAGCTACGAACAAAGGGCCTATTTCTAAGATGGTACTAAAGCCTTATCAGTGGTTTTTATCTCCGCTAATCACAAAATTATATTTGATTCTTCACTGTATTTTGTAATAGTGAAAAGGATTAGTATAAGAAGAAACTTGCCCTGCCTTGTAAAGGAGATGGAGAACAAAGACAGCACTCATGTTGAAGCCACATAGCAAATATGGCTCAGGCCCTGGAGGGCGAAGATGTCACAGAAGACTTGGGAAGAGGCTTCTCGAGTGGCAAGGGTGCTGTCTTGGCTTTTAGGCACTACTGTTTTGTTTAAGACAGGGACCTTGCTATGTTGCCTAGTCTGCTCTTAAACTCCTGGGTCCTGGGTTCCTGTGATTGTCCCGCCTCAGCCTGCCATGTGCTGGAACTACAGACCTATCCCATCATACCCAGCTGTCCCTCAGTTGGAGCTACAAAAGCTACCATGTATAAGTCAGTACGATAAGGAGGCTAAAAGGATGAGACAACGCTCCCATCTTAAAGGACTCACGGCAGCTTTGGGGGACAAGGCATCAGCGTAGAAAGATGACTGCATGGATCGGAGAGGACAGCTCAGTGACAGAAAGCTGGTTAAGCGTATGAGGCCCTGAATTCCACCCTTAATACCACAAGGGAAAATGGCTTCCCAGGTGTGGTTAAGGGTTTGTTGGAGTGACGTGGACATGAGGCCCAGTCCTGATACAGTGACAGAGAAGAACACTGCAGAGTTTGCTCAGACGCAGTCTAGTTTGCCGAAACATCGGCTTTGCAAATTTAGAGTTGTTTCTTTCCATTTCTATAGCAAGCTTTACATTTCTCTAATATAATTTATATCACATCATTTTGAAAAACATTACATATTTATTTCTTTAGCCTGTTGAGTTCTTTGTGGTATACAAATTTTTTTGGGGGGTTTCATTTTTGTATCATCAGAGTAGAACAGTATGCGTGGCATTCAACAGAGGCACAATACATTTGCCGAATGAATTAATGAATGAAGAAATGGTCCAATCCTCAATCAAATGTGACTTTCTCAGTGAAGCTGACTTTGATCATTTATAACTTCTTGCATAAACTTTTGTTCTTTGAAATTCTGTTCACAGCGAGACGGGGTATCTTTAATGTAAAATGTATTTTGCCTTGTGTACTCACAGCCTGGCACAGTATCTGGTGCATAGTAAGAATGTGGTTACTTTAACTACATGAATGGAAAAGAGATCAAGCAAACAAACATGATCATAAGAGAGATATGACTAAGATCTAGATCTGTAATGATTATATGTAATGCCTAAACTAGGAAGACTCATAGTGAAAGAAAGCAGACTAATGGTTGCTAGAGGCTGGAGGAAGGAGGAATTAGGAGTGTCTGCTAATGAATACAGTTTCCTTTTAGGTTGATAAAATCTTCTAGAATTAGATATTGGTGATAATAGTTGCACGATTTTAAGACTATACTAAAACTCACTAAATTCTACATTTTAAAATACTGAATTTTGTGATATATACAACACACACACACATATATATGCATGTATGTATGTATGTATGCATGCATGTATGTATGTATGTATGTAATATGTATATATATTTAGTTTTTCAAGACTGAGTTTCTTTGTATAGCCTTTGCTGCCCTGGAACTCACTGTGTAGACCAGGCTAGCCTTGAACTCACAGAGTTCTACTTGCCTCTACCTCCCAAGTGCTGGGATTAAAGGTGTGTGCTACCACTGCCTGGCATGATATATTTCTGTAAAGATTTATTTATTCATGCATTTTATGTATATGAGTGTTCTGTCTTCATGCACACCAGAAGAAGGAATCTGATCCCATTATAGATGGTTGTGAGCCACCATGTGGTTGCTGGACCGCACTCTTAACTGTTGAACTATCTCTTCAGCCCCCATTTTGTGATATATATATATATATATTTTTTTTGGTTTTTCGAGACAGGGTTTCTCTGCAGCTTTAGAGCCTGTCCTGGAGCTAGCTCTTGTAGACCAGGCTGGTCTCGAACTCACAGAGATCCGCCTGCCTCTGCCTCCCAAGTGCTGGGATTAAAGGCGTGCGCCACCACCGCCTGGCCCATTTTGTGATATATTAAATCTTGATAAAGAATAAAAATATAGATGTACAAAGAAAGAGAAGGGGATTCATAGGAAAACTGAATAACAAAGACTCAGATTCTACGCCAGTGAGTATTGCTAATGGACACTACAAGTTGTTTGGTGTGAGCAGATGATTTCAGCGCTAAAAAACAATGACATCTTGAATTTTGCATGCAAATGGATGGAAATAGAAAACACTATCCTGAGTGAGATAACCCAGACCCAAAAAAAGATGAATATGGTATGTACTCACTCATTAGTGGACTTTAGCCATAAACAAAGGACATTGAGCCTAGAGAAGCCAAATAACAAGGTGACCCCCAAAGAAAAACATATATTCCAATTTCCTCCTGGAAATTGGAAGCAAACAAGATCGCCAGGCAAAAGTTGGGAGCATGGGGGTGGGAGTAGGGGTGGGGGTGCGGATGGGGAAGGGGAAAGGGGGAGCGAGAAGGGAGAAGGGAAAGACTGGGGAGAGCTTGGGAGAGTGGGAGGGTGGAGATGGAGGAAGGGTGGATATAGGAGCAGGGAAGAAGATATCGACATTAAGGGAGCCATCTTAGGGTTGGCAAGAGACTTAGCTCCATGGGGATGTCCCCAGCTAGGTCCTTGGGCAGCAGAGGAGAGGGTGCCTGAACTGGTCCTGCCCCACTATCACACTGATGATTATCTTAAATATCACCCTAGAATCTTCATCTGGCGATGGATGGAGATAGAGACAGAGACCCTTATCAGAGCAACGGACTGAGCTCCCAAGGTCCAGTTGAAGAGCAGAAGGAGGGAGAAGATGACCAAGGAAGTCAAGACAGCGAGGGGTGCATCCACCCACTGAGACGGTGGGACAGATCTAATGGGAGCTCACCAAGGCCAGCTGGACCAGGACTGAATGAGCATGTGATCAAACCGGATTCTCTGAATGTGGCTGACAATGGGGACAGACTGAGAAGCCATCGATAATGGCACTAGGACCTGTTTCTACTGCATGTACTGGCTTTTTGGGACCCTAGTCTATTTGGATGCACACCTTCCTAGGCCTGGATGGAACAAGGAGGGCTTTGAACTTCCCACAGGACAGGGTACCCTGCCCTCTCTTAAGGAGGGGGAGTGGGGGAGCAGGAGGGGAATGGGAGGAGGGAAGGAAGTGTAAATTTTTGAATGGAAAAATAAAAAAAAAAAGAAAGGGAAACAAGTTCGCAAATGCAGGATCAAATTTCTGAGCATTTCCTCAGAATAGAGTTGGCATGAGATAGTCTAATGTGATACTTCAGTGAAATACATTCATCTGGAATTCTGCATTCAATAGGCCACTCTCTTAAAGCATTAGGACACATATTAACTCATTGCAAGCTTCACAGTAAGAAAGTTTCATAGTAAAAAATGTTGTGAGGCTGGAGAGATGGCTCAGCAGTTAAGAGTTCTAGGGGATATGACATCTCATACAGACATACATGCAGACAAAACACCAATGCATATTTAAAATATGTTGTAGCATGTAACTGTTAATACAAGGCACGTGGAACACTTACTGACACGATAAGGGCTGGAGTGTAAAGTGTTTCATGTTGTGGAATATTTGTTTAACTATGCAAAGATGTGCTGCATTTGTTTTATGTTGTGGAATGTTTGTTTAAGTACGTAAAGATGTGTTGCTGTTTTACCTTGCCTGCCTAAGGCACCTGATTGGTCTACTAAAAAGTTGAATGGTCAATGGTGAGGGAGGTATAGGTGGAACTTCCAGGCTGGGAGAGTAAGTAGGAGGTGGAATTTAGGCTTGAGGAAGAAAGAAAAGATGACAGGGAGATGCCAGGGGCCAGATAGCCAGACACAAAGGAAGCAGGAAAGTAGAACCTACAGAATGAAAGAAAGGAAAAAAGCCCCAGGAAAAACACAGATGACTAGAAACAGGTTAAGTTAAAAGAGCTAGTAGGACAAGCCTAAGCTAAGGCTGAGCATTCATAATTAGTAATAACTAATAATAAATTTCGTGTCATTATTTGGGAGCTGGTTGGTGACCCAAAGAAAATGCCAACTACAGTTTTGCATTATACACCAGAGCTTAGACTAGCAAGCTACTCTTGGGAAGTCACTGAAATGTTTTGTGTCTTAGTGACTGTCCTCTGAGCCAAGAAAGCACTATTTTAAGGAGTTCAAATACGTCCCCCTTGCAAAAGATCATCCCAGCTGATCTGGTTCAAGGTTTACAGCCTCTCATAGCTGCACAGAGTAGGTCTGAGATTTGAACCTGAGTATACAGCTGTTTAGCTGTATACAGCTCTGCAATGCTTTATGTGACCCAGGGGAGGAGTTAGAGAATATAGAGGCCATAGAAGATTAGAGCTAGGTGGGGGACCCATCTATATGGCTACAGGGAAGCTCTCATCCCTGCTTGGTAAAGCTTTTCAGGTTTGGCAGGTTGGGAGAGGTGTGCCCACACCCTTGGAAGTCAGCCCACACCTAAGCTCTGTAAAGAAGCCCAATAAATTCATTGATTACCCAGAGTGAATTGTGCTTGGGTTTGTGACTGGGACATTAGGAGGAAGGGTAGATGATGCTTTATGTCTCCTGCTGGGAAGGGATTTTTAGCAACACTTCATGAAAAGGGAAATGATGAGATGAAGAGGGGTTTTTCTTTCTCCTCTCTTTTACCTCTTCTCTTTCCCTTGCTTCTCTCTCTTTCTCTCTTGTGATGTAGCTAGACTAGCCTAAGCCTGGTGATCTTCCTGCCTCAGTCTCATGAGTGCTGGGATTATAGACATGGACCACCAGGCCCAGCTGAAACTAGTTTTATCTGGTGCTGGGGATTAAACTCAGGGCATGCTAGGAAAGCAGACTACCATTGGGTCACACCCTTATCCCAAGACTTCAGAATTATTATCTATTTGTGTGTGTATATGTGCATGGCACCCTACTTGGGTAGAGGTCAGATGATCTACAGGAGTTGCTTCTCTCCTTCTACCATGTGGGTCTTGGGAACTGAAATAGCTTGTCAGGATTAGCAGTAAGTGCCTTTACCCACTGAGCTATTTTGGCAGCCCTATATTTCTTTTCAAGATAGGGTCCTTCCTATGTAGCCTAGCCTGGCCTTGAACTCATGACCCTGAGTGCTTGGATTACAGATATGCACCACCATACTTGACTGGTTAGTTCTGTTTTATGCATGTGGGATTTAAAGGTAATTTTGGAGCTACCTTGTAGACAGCAGCAGACAATAATTAGAGCATGTCATTTCAATGAATGGAACACAGAATGCAGGGAAGAGTAGAGAATGATGGAACTGTCCATACTTGGGTGTAAGAGAAAAAAGACAAGCTTCTTGAGTTCTTTGTATATTTTGAGATCAGTCCTCTGTCCAATGTGGGGTTGGTGAAGATCTGTTCCTATTCTGTAGGCTGTTATTTTGTCTTGTTGACTATGTCCTTGCTGAACAGAAGCTTCTCAGTTTCATGAAGTCCCATTTATTAACTGTTGCTCCCAGTGTCTGTATTACTGAGGTTATACTTAGGAAGTGGTCTCCTGTGCCAATGTGTTCAAGGCTACTTCCTACCTTCTCTTCTATGAGGTTCAGTGTGGTTGGTTTTATGTTGAGGTCATTGATCCATTTAGACATGGGTTTTGTGCATGGCAATAGATACAGATCTATTTACATTCATCTAAATGTTGATATCCCGTTTTGTCAGCACCATTTGTTGAATATGCTTTCTTTTTCCATTTTATATTTTTTTGCTTTTTCTCAAAAATTAGGTGTTCATAGGTGTGTGGCTTGATATCCAGGTCTTCGATTCAATTCCATTGGTCCTCCTGTCTGTTTTTATGCCAATACCAGGCTGTTTTCAGTACTGTAGCTTTGGAGTAGAGTTTAAAGTCAGGTACTGTGATGCCTCCAGAAGTTCTTTTGTTGTACAGGATTGTTTTGGCTATTCTGGGTTTTTGTTTTTCCATACTAGGTGGGCACTCTATTAACTGGTAAATTCCTAACCCCACATAACAGTTTTAAGATTCATTCATTCTATAGCATGTATCAGTATGCCATTCTTTCTCTTGGTCAAATAATACTCCATTATATGGAAATATCACAACACATATTTACTAATCATTTGATAAGACATTTGAGTTATATGCCTTTTTCCTGTATGAATGAATCTGCTTTGAGTATTTGTGTATGAGTTCCTATTTGTATACTGTTGTAGGAGGCTGCTTGTTTCTGGCTGCTTAGCCCTGAAATAACCACACAGAAACTGTATTAATTAAATCACTGCTTGGCCTATTAGCTCTAGCTTCTTATTGGCTAGCTGTTACATCTTAATTTAACCCATTTCTATTAATCTGTGTGTCACCACGTGGCTGTGGCTTACCTGCAAGGTTCCTGCTTGTCTGTTCCCAGCAATGACTACATGGCGTCTCTACACTCTGCCTTCCTTCTCCCAGCATTCAGTTTAGTTTTCCCAGCCTTGCTCTACTCTTTTGCCCTATCACAGACCAAGACAATTTCTTTATTAACCAATGGTATTCATAGCATACAGAGGGGAACCCCACATTATCTCCCCTTTTCTGTTTAAATAAAAAGTAAGGTTTTAACTTTAACACATAAAAATTACATATAACAAAATGGGTATCAAGCAAGAATTACATAGTCTCACATCCAGTATACATGTGTTTATTTCTCTTGGGTATATACAAAGGGATGGAATTTCTGGGTCATATGGAAAATATATTAACCTTTGGAGGCACTTTCAGGCTATTCTTCTTCCTTCTTCCTTCTTTTACCTTGTTGGGAATCTCAGGACCTTACACATTCAAGGCATGCACTGATCACCCTTCAGCTGATTTTCAAAGCTTCTGCACCATTTTGCTTTGTAATCACAGGCTTTGTTGAGAGCACTAATTATTTGCCAATAGTTGTTTTTTCTGTCTTTTTGAGTACAGTCATCTTGTTGGATGTAAAAGTGACAGATCACTTTATTTTTGTATTTGTATATCTGTGATAACTAATTATACTGAACATCTTTTCATTTGTTTGCTGGTCTTCTCTGGAAAAACAGCAACTTCCATTCTTCCCCCACTGGAAAAATGTGGCTGTCCTTATGGAGTTTTAAGATTTTTTTATATATTCCAAATGCAAATCTCTTTTCTCCAACATTTACTCCCATGCTTTCAGCTATTTTTTTAAATTTCCTTAGTGGTGTCTTTTATAGGAAAATGTTTAAATTTGTCTCAAAATGAATTATTTATTTTTATTTCATTTCATGATAGGGGATCTAAAAATCCATTTCCCAATACAAGATCACAAAAGATTTAGAATTCTTTTTAGAGAAACTAAACCAGATGTGCTGGTACATTCTGGCAATCATAGCAACTGGGACATAGATGCAGGAAGATTAGGCATTCAAGATTATTCTCAGCTATACAATGAGTTTGAGGACAGCTACATGAAACCCTGTCTTAAAAAAAGAGCAAAACAAAACAAAATTTTTGAGCTGGCAATGAATATGAATAAATGAAATAGTAAGCTACTTGTATGGAATTTCTGTGAGGTTGAACAACTGCCAAGATGGGTAGCAAAATCACATAGAATAACAAGTAACAATGAAATTATCAAGGAGGGAAAATCAGCCTAGGAATTCCAGCCCATGACAGCACTGGCTAATTAACAAATAGAATTAACAAACATAATTAGTTTCCTTTGGATTGAGATAGATAGGGTCTCTTTATGTATTTCAAGCTCTCTGGAACTCAAAATATAGCCAGGCTCATCTCAAATTGATAGTCTTCTTGCCGCAGCCTCTCAAGTGCTAGTGTTATAGATGTGTGCCACTATGCCTGGCTCTTAGACATAGATTTTAAGTGAAAAGAAACAGCAGGGGGTATTATGTTAACAGAACACAGCAGGGAGAGGAAGACGTGATGGTTGATAAACAAGACAATGTTGATTATTGTATGGGCAAGGGAACATCTTGTTTTTCATTTGGATGAGGCTCAGGATAAGGATTTGGGAAAAAACAAAAGCTACTAGAGACTTAGGGGGAAGAAAGTGATATATAAAGGTTGTGCTTTGGGAAGATATACTTGATAGGGACACATAGGAAAAACAAAAGAAGAAAAAGACAAAGAGAAACTAAGAATCAAACTACAGAAACAGAGGAAACAAACTTTCGAAATCTGACTCAAAAGATGCCTTTGTAGAAACCTCAATTCCAAAGCTAGAAAAATAGGAGGATAGGAAGAAATAAGATTTAGATGATTGGAAACCCAAGGACCATTGTGTTGTTAAAAAAGAATTCTAGTTTTAATTCTTGGCTTTTCCATTACATATTTGCATGCCTTATATAAGATATTTAACCTTTCAATGCCTCAATTGACAAAATAATGAATTCAACTTAGTATAGCTATGCACACCTATAATCCCAGCACTCAGGGAGCTGATGCAGGATGATCGTGAGCTTAACACCAAATTGAAATACATACTGAGACTCTATACAAAAAATTAGAGAGATATTTAATTTGGTAACCCCAAAGACTATTAATTCTCCAGGTCATAGAATGAAAATTTATGTTTTTTAGATCCCAATGGTGTTACCTAAACTAGTAGATGATCATAAGAGAGAAGACAATATTGCTAAGTTTCTCAGATGCTAATGTGCATTAAGAAATATTCTTAAAATTTAGATTTTCGCTTCTCCAAGCCTACATCCATCTCCTAGGGACTCAGACTCTTGGTGAAAACCCAGAGGCTCCTAATAATTTCCTGCCACCCCCTTTATTTTTTTCCTTCTAGTACATCTATTCCTTTGTGACTTCTGCCTTCTGCCAACCCACAGAATCTCTCTCTAACAGGGATCCACAGTGGCTGTGCTAGACTGAGACTCAGGGACTCCACAGCTAGCACATTTGACTAAGACCCAGAGTGGGCAATAGCAACTAAAGTACGGAACACCCACTCAATGATGAAATGAGATACACACACCAAGAAGCACATCAAATGTTGTAACTCCAGATGTCTAGATCCAAGTACAAAACCATAAACAAGAAAATATGCCTCCTCCAGGATGCCAAACAAAAGCCTCAGAGATAAGCCTCACCAATAGATTAAAAAAAAACATGGAAGAGAGAATTTCAGGTCTTGAATACAGGTAGAAGAAATGGATAGTTCAGTCAAAGAAAATGTTAAATATAAAAAATCCAAGTACAAGGCATCCAGGAAATCTGGGTCATTATGAAATGACCAAGCTTTTTAATAATAAAGAACAAGAAAAAAAGCCCAAGCGAGGGGCACAGAAAATATTTTTAACAAAATCATAGAAAAAACATTTCCAAAACCTAAGGAAAGAGATTCATATCAAGGTTCAAAGGGCATCCAGAACACCAAATAGATGAAAAGAAACTCCTCATGATACATAACAATCAAAATACTAAATGTATAGAACACAGAACAGATATTAAAAGTCACAAGGGAAAAAGACCAACTTACATATAAAGGGGAGGCCAATTAAAATAACACATGATTTTTCAGTGAAGACCCTGAAAACCAGAAGGGCTATGATGGATATTTTTCCAGCTCTGAGAGATCATAGATTCCAGCCCAGAATACTATACTGAGCAAAACTATCAATCACAATTAACAGAGAATGAAAAACATCCCATGGTTAAAACAAATTTAAGCAGTTTCTGTCTACCAATCCAGATCTACAGAAATCATTAGAATGAAACCTTAAATTTGAAGAGAAGGTTAACTACACCCAAGAGGACATTAGAAATAAATAATCCCAGCACAGTTAATCAAAAGATGGCAAGAAACCTACACCAAAATAATAGGACTCAATAAATACTGTCCATTAAGAACTCTCAATATTACTAATATCAATTCCCCAATAAAAAGACAGACTGGATTAAAAATAGAATCCAGGCCTGAGGCAATGACCTCCACAGGAGCAGGTACAAGGGAGCCACCCGTGAGAGAACAGGCCTGAGCCAGAGACCTCTGCAGGACTGGGCCCAAGCCAGGAAAATCTACAGGAACAAGCCTGAGCCAGCCACCTTCGCTGGAGCAGGCCCAAGCCAGCAATTTCTGCTGAAGAGGGCCTGAACCAGCGACCTCTGCAGGAGCAGGCCTGATGTAGGTGTGTCTTCTATCTATCTGATGATTTCATTGGATAGTTAATAAAGAAACTGCCTGGCCCATCTGATAGACCAGCCCTTAGGTGGGTGGAGTAGACAGAACAGGAAGAAGGAAGTGAGGTAGATGGCTCAGTCAGATTCCACGCCTCTCTTAAGTTAGGCAGACCGCCGTGCCTCTCCTCAGAGAGAAGCCAGACGCGATGAAGCCAACCACCAGGTCAGATGTGCTGAATCTTTCTGGGTAAGATACCGTTCATGGTGTTACACAGATTATTCGATATGGGTTAGTCAAGATGTGAGTAAGAGGCTGAAAATAATGGGCCAGGCAGTATTTAAAAGAATACAATTTGTGTGTTGTTATTTCGGGTGTAAAGCTAAGCATGTGGGAGTAGGGCGGCCGGGAATCCGGCCCACAGCTCCTCACTTCACAGGCCCAAGGCATCGACCTTAGCAGAAGCAGCCCCAAGCAAGCAACCTCTGTGGGAGCAGGCCCAAATGATCCCTGGTATTGCAGAACGACCCCTGGGAGTCCTGAGAGACTTCCAGGAACACTGAGTGACCTCTAGGGTGACTGGAACCATGGTCCTGACTGCACCACGAGGAGCAACCATCTGAGCCTTGGATCCATTGGCATCTTGGATCCATTGGGAAGATTGATCACCAGAGATACAGGCCCAACTACACCAATCAGAGGAAACAATGGGTAGACAAGGTAAGAACACACTCAGCACCACAAAAGAGTAATAACACACCAATAAAAACCAGTGGTCCTACAACAGCAAGACTTGAACAACCAAATATAAATGATGAAGAAGAAAATGACCTAAAATATAACTTTAGGAGAATATTTGAGGCCCTTAAAGAGGAAATGAAAAATTCCCTCAAAGAAATGGAGGAAAAGACAAACAAAAAATGGAAGAAATCAACAAATACCTTAAAGAAAACCAAGAAAAAGCAATCAAAGAGATGAAAGAAATGATCTAAGATTGGCAGAATACGACTGAGTCAGCAACCTGGGTCAGAGCAGACCCTAGTCAGCGAACGCCACCAGAAAAAGTACAGGGGAGCAACTAACTGCTGAGTGAGTGAGCTAGAGCCAGAGCCAGAGCCAGAGACCACTGAGAGTCCAGATCTGGGACCTTCAAGGAAGTAAACCTAAGCCAGGACCCCTGTGGGTCTGGGTGTGAGGTGTGAGTCTAGAACCTCTGAGGAACTAGGACTGAGCCGGGACCTCTGTGGGGTCTGGGACATCAAATGGAATAGGCAGGAACCAGAAACATCTGTGGGTCCAAGCATGAGTCTGGGACCTCTGAGGGAGTAAGACAGAGCCAGGTCCTTCGCGGGTCTGGGCACACCCAAGCCTGGGAACTCTGAGGGAGTAGATCAGAGCCAGGATCCTTTACAGGACCAAACACAAGCCAGGGACCTCCGCAGGACCAGATCCAGACCAGGGACATTTACAGAAACAGGTCTGAGCTGACAACCTAGGCTAGAGCAGGCCTGAGACAGCAAACTCCAAGGGAGTGGAACAAAGCCCAGGAGCACTGAGTGACCTCCAGGAACACAAAGGGACCAAAGGGATAACTAGAACCGTGGCACTGACTGTACCACAAGGAACACCCATCTGAGCCTTGGATTCACTGGCACCTAGAAGATTAATCAACAGAATCTCAGACAGCCCCAACCACACCTACTAGAGGAAAAGATGAGTAGAAAAGGTAAGATCACACACTACACCATGAAGAGCAACATGACAACAGTAAAACCTAAAGACCCTACAGCAGCAAGACTTGAACAACCAAATATAGATGAAGCAGAAGAAAATGACCTAAAATAACTTCAGGAGAATATTTGAAACTCTTAAAGAGGAAATGAGAAATTCCCTCAAAGAAATAGAGGAAAAAACAAAAAATTGGAAGACATCAGCAAATCCCTTAAAGAAAACCAAGAAAAAGCAATCAAACATATGAAAGAAACTATTCAAGACTTGAAAACTGAAATAGAGACAATAAAGAAAACATAAGCCAAGGGAATTATAGTAACAGAAATATGAGAAAACAATCAGGAACCACAAATGCAAGAATGAACAGCAGAATATAAGAGATGGAACAGAGAATCTTAAGCACTGAAGATACAATAGAGGATATAGACTTATCAGTCAAAGAAAACATTAACAAAGCTTAACCCAAAATATCCAGGAAATATGGGACACCATGAAAAAGCCAAACCTAAGAATAATAGGTATCGAAGAAAGGAGAAGAAGTTCAACTCAAAAGCACAGAAAATATATTTAACAAAATCATAGAAGAAAACTTTCCCAACCTAAAGAAATATATGCATATAAGGATACAAGAAGCTTACAGAACACCAAATAGACTGGATCAAAAACAAAATCCCCTTGCCAAATAATAATCAAAACACTAAACATACAGAATAAAAAAGACTATTAAGAACTGCAAAGGAAAAATGCCAAGTAATATACAAAGGCAGACCTATCAGAATTACACCTGACTTCTCAATGGAAACAATGAAAGCCAGAAGATCCTGGTCAAGCATTATGCTGACAATAAGAGACCACAGATGCTAGCCCAGACTACTATACCTAGCAAAACTTTCAGTCACCATAGATGGACAAAGTAAAATATTCCATGACAGAATCAGATTTAACTAATACCCAGTCACAAACCCAGCCCTACACAAAGGACTAGAAGGAAAACTCCAACACAAGGAAGTCAGCTATATCCACAAAACCACAGACAATAGATGATCTCACAGCAGCAAATCCCAAAGAAGTGAAAAACACGTATGATAACATCACCAACAATGAAAACTAAAATAACAGGAGCTAGCAATCACTGGTCATTAATATCCATTAATATAAATGGACTCAACTCACCTATAAAAAGACACAGGCTAACAGATTGGATATAAAAACAGAATCCATCCTTCTGCTGCATACAAGAAACATACCTCAACTTCAAAGACAGACAACTTTTCAGAGTAAAGGGTTGGGCAAAAAATTTTCCAATCAAATGGACCTAAGAAACAAGTGGGTATAGCTATCCTAATATCTATCAAAATAGACTTCAAACTAAAATCAATCAAAAGAGACAAAGAAGGACGTTTCAT
This sequence comes from Arvicola amphibius, assembly GCF_903992535.2. NCBI lineage: Eukaryota > Metazoa > Chordata > Mammalia > Rodentia > Cricetidae > Arvicola > Arvicola amphibius. Next base: position 59,040,616 of record NC_052065.1, read on the forward strand.
ATTAGTCACAGGAAAAATTTATCAAGAGGAAATCTCAATACTGAACATCTATGCCCCAAATACAAGGGTACCCTCATATGTAAAAGAAACACTTCTAAAGCTTTAATCACACATTAAACATCACACACTAATAGTGGAGACTTCAACACCCCATTCTCACCACTGGACAGGTCTGTCAGACAGAAAATTAACAGAGAAATAAGGGAACTAACAGATGTTATAACTCAAATGAACTTAACAAACATCTATAGAACGTTCTATTCAAACATAAAAGAATATACCTTCTTCTCAGCACCTCATGGAATCTTCTCAAAAATTGACCACATACTTGGTAACAAAGCAAACCTCAACAGATGCAAAAAACTGGAATAACCCCATGTATCTTATCAGATCACCATGGCTTAAAACTAGAATTCAACAGCAACACTAATTCCAGAAAGTCCACAAACACATGGAAATTAAACAATGCTCACCTGAATCATCAATGAGTTAAAGAAGAAATAAAGAGAGAAATTAAAAAGTTCCTAAAATTCAATGAAAATGACCACACAACCTACTCAAATTTATAGGACACAATGAAAGCAGTGTTAAGAGGAAAGTTCATAGTGCTAAATGCCTACATAAAAAAGCTGGAAAAATCCCACACTAGTGAGTTAACAGAACATTTGAAAACTCTAGAACCAAAAGAAGCAAACTCACTCAAGAGAACTAGATGGCAGGAAATAATCAAAATGAGAGCTGAATTCAACAAAATCGGAACAAAGAAAACAATGCAAAGAATCAATGAGACAAAGAGTTGGTTCTTTGAGAAAATCAACAAAATAGACAAATCTTTATCCGAAATAACCAAAAGGCAGAAAGAGAATATCCAAATTAACAAAATCAGAAACAAAAAGGGGTACAAAACAACAGACATGAAGGAAATCCAGAGAGTCATTAGGTCATCTTTCCAAAACCTGTACCCCATAAAATTGGAAAACCTAAAGGAAATGGACAATTTTCTGGATAAATATCTCCTGGGTAAATTGGGAGCATGGGGAGCATGGGGACCATGGGAGAGGGTAAAAAGGAAGGGGAGCATAGAAAAATGCATAACTCAATAAAATTCAAGAAAAAAAGAAAAAAAAAAGAAACAGGACCTCACGAAGCTAAAAGCTTCTGTACAGCAAAGGACATCACCATTCTAGCAATCAGAAGTCTACAGAATGGGAAAAACTTTATCAATTATATAAATGACAGAGAGTTAGTATCCAGAATATATAAAGAATATGTGTGTTTCATTCAGAATATCCAGAGATCAGGTGGCTAGTATAGCCCCAGAGGAGAAGGGAATCTTCTAAGGGAAGGAAAAGAAAACATAGCATTATAAAGAGATAAAGCAGACTAGAAGTATTAAATGAGGCAGGGAACTGGAAAGCAGGGTAAAAGGAAGAAATATGGGGAGGGAAACTAACACTAAAGGCCTTTTTGAAAAGTATAAGGAAATCTATTACTATAGTCGTTTCCTAAAATGTATACATATATAAAGGAATTTAAACAGAGTAGACAAGGTCTCAACTTATGCCACTAATTAAAACCTTCAGTGCTAGGAATGGGTTACATGTTGTTGATTCATTGGCCAAAGAGGTCTTGTAGACCTCTACAAACACCACAAGCTATTGCCAAGGCTACCGGCTACTTCTCCACAATCTGAAGACACCATTAATTTATGTCACTGAATGTAAGAGAAATCAAACTGGTGTTCAATTAGAGGCTTTACTCCTACTGACCAATATTCATATGCTGGGAGGTGCTCTGCAAGCTACTGAAGGAGGGAAGCTATTATCAGTGTCACCCACGTACAAAGCCTTTGGCCTACCACATTCACCTGCCTGCACCATATACAGGTGAAATAGCACAGGTGTGACGGAAGTAGCCAATTACTTTTTGATTGAATTTATAGGCCACTCCATGAGATGGAATCCACACCTCACATTAAAGTGACCAACCTCAGACTAGATAGGTCACAGGTTCTAGGGGAAAACTTACTGTTGTAGGATTCCTGGGTTTTCTTTTGCTTTACATATCCCCAGACTAGATACTAGAGATCAAAATCAGATGCAAACAAAACATTATGTTCTCTCTAGTAAAGAGACCCACAGTAACAAGGAGTCCTCTGCCTCAAGCATCAACAGAAGCCAAGTGGAAAAAATATGTTTAAGTGTGTGTGTATGTGTAACACTTGTACGCATGTGTGTGAGCGCTGGTGTGAGGCTTCTATTTGCAAGCACCAGGGTCAAGCTTCCTCCCCTGCACTGTGGTGCTAGAAAAAGCTAAAACAGAAGGTTAAATGAGATGCAAGGTCTCAACATGACATAAAATGTCTATATTTCAGTAAAAAAAATTCACTAAGAACTCAGAATATCTTCCACTGAACAACAAAAAAGACAACCACTTAATATTTCTGAGATGACCAAAATGTTACAATATGTGCTAAAGATTTTTTTCCTTTGGCTTTAAAACATAGTAGTAAACTACAGCACAGTTTACTACCTGAGCACTATTAAGTGTACAGTTCACATTCACATTGCTGGGCTATTATCACCACTACCCCCACTGCTTCAACCTTAAAAACTCAAATTCCCTGGGCCCTGTCCCTAGCAACCACCACCACTCTATTTTTCATATTTATCAATTTTACCACTCTTGGTACTTCATGTAAGTGGAGTCATAAAGATTTATCCTATTGTGACACATAACAACTTGATGAACCTCCAGAGAATTATGATGAGTAGAAAAAGCCAATTTCAGAAGGTTATATATTATACTATTCTAAAGGTTAGTGTGTGTGTGTGTGTGTGTGTGTGTGTGTGTGTGTGTATGACTCCATTTAGATAACAGTCTTGGAATGACAAAGTTATAGAATATAGAAACTGGCAATCTGCTAGTAGTTGGTTATTTTTAAAGCTGGGACTGAGAGAAGTGGGAGGCATAAAAGGGCAACAAGAAGGGTATCTGTGCTGATGGAGATGTTCTCTGTGTTGCTTGAAATAATGCCAACATTTTGGTTGTGATTTTGGTTTTTCTTTCTTAGGTTTTGAGGCAGGTATATATGTAGCACAGATTGGACTCAAACGCTCTATGTAGTAGAGTATGGCCTTCAGCTCCTAACTTTCATGCCTCCATGTCCTGTGTGCTGGCATTATGAGTATGTGTCACCATACCTGGCTTTTGATAATGATGTTGTGTTGTTATTTTGTAAGGTATTATCATTTGGGGAAAGCTGTGTCAAGAGTATACAAGATTGCTATGTTATTTCTTAAGTATAATTATTTCAAAATAAAAAATTTAGTTAAGAAGGAGTCTAAACAACCTGATTCTTTAAAAAGAATCTAGATTATAAACCTATTATTAGAGTACATAGGAACGCCTACTTATCATGTGATCCCCTCCCCACTGGGCTTTTTCATTGCCACTAGCTCTGAATAGAAACCCAAGCTTCTCATATGACCCGAGATTTCCTAGCAAAACTGGTAAAGATGTATGTTCTTGTGGAATGAGTCCAGTAATTAAAGGCAATTGACTGAATGTTTATATACCTCCCGAGTCACATGTTAAAGTCCTAACCTTCAAAGTGCCAATATTAAGAGTTTGGTTCATAAGAAGTGATTAGATAATAATGGCAGTCTTCAGAAATAGGGTTAGTGCAAGTCTAAAAGATCCTAGAGTGATACCTTGTCCTTTTTGCCATCTGAGGTTACAGTAAGAAATGATCTCATCAATGAGGCAGCAGGCTCTTACAGAGACTGAATTAGGCCTTAATCTCAGGGACTTCTCAGCCCCTAAAGTTGAGGAAAGTAAATTTCTATTTAAAAATATTTCTTTATTATTAATACATATGTATATACACACACATATACATATGTGTGTGTGAGTGTGTGCACATGTGCACTGAGATGGGGCACATGTATACCACAGCATGCATATGGAGGTAAGAGGACAACTCTCAGGAATGGGCTCTCTTCTTCTATCATAAGTTCTCAGCATCAAACTCAGGTCGTCATGTTTATGTGGCAAGAACTTTTACTCATCGAGTCATCTTGCTAGCCTAAATTATAATGTACCCAGTCTATGATATTTCACTATACCAGTACAAACTAAGACATAGCATCCAAAGACCTGGGTTCTAGTTCTGACTCCCATTCGTTAACTATAAATGATTTTTATCTGAATTAGTGCCTTGATTTTTTTAATTTAAAAAATGTCTTCAATTGTAAACCCAAGCTAAATAGTAGTGGTACGGTCTATAGAATCACTGTGGGGGAATCATGAGATAATGGATCTAAAAGTAAAACATGGCCAGGCAGTGGTGGCGCATGCCTTTAATCCCAGCACTTGGGAGGTAGAGGCAGGCGGATCTCAGTGAGTCTGAGGTCAGTCAGGTCTACCAAGGAAGTTCCACGATAGCCAGGACTGTTACATGGAGAAATTCTATCCTGAAAAACCAAAAAAAAAAAAAAAAAAAAAAAAAAAAGCAAACTGTAGAGGTCTGAGGATTCCTGCAGAGGGGTGCGGGCTCCTTCAGATTGTGCTGGCAGGTTAGCTGTGTGATATTCCATCCCGCCCTGCCCCCACCTTGGCCCTTTTGTCCGGGCAGCGTCCCTGGGCTGCCTGGAATCCCTGATCCTGTACCCTGGAGTTCCATCTGGACTGGCTTGTCTTTGTTTCTCACGTCCCTGCCTCTCCCGAGCCTTCCCTAGTGTTTTCAGGTGTCCTGCTCCTGTACTACCCAAAGGGGTCAGACTCTGGCCTCCAGGCAGGTCTGAGGATTCCTGCGGAGGGGTGCGGGCTCCTTCAGATTGTGCTGTCAGGTTCGCTGTGTGATATTCCATCCCGCCCTGCCCTCACCTTGGCCCTTTTGTCTGGGCGGCATCCCTGGGCTGCCTGGAATCCCTGATCCTGTGCCCTGCAATTCCATCTGGACTGGTGAGTGAGTGCGAACCCTGGGCAACCTGCCCTGGGAGAGAGCACAGACCCCCTCCTCCCAGTTCCCTCTGCAGGCTTGTCTTTGTTTCTCATGACCCTGCCTCTCCCAAGCCTTCCCTAGTGTTTTCAGGTGTCCTGCTCCTGTACTAAGGCCATCCACCCAAAGGGGTCAGACTCTGGCCTCCAGGCAGGTCTAAGGATTCCTGCAAGGGAGTGCGGGCTTCTTCAGATTGCGGGCTTCCTCTGGCACTGGGGAGATCCAACCAGATTCAGTCACAGCAAAGATTGGTCTAGGACACCAAGCGCCTCCCGGCTCCATTTGAAGGAAGAGATGGGCAGGCGCCAATGCAAGAACTCCTCCAACAACATGAAAGGCAACATGACATGACCAGAATCCAGACATCCCTAAACAACAAGAATTGAACACCCTACCCCAGAAGATATAGAAGAAACCGACCTTAAACAGTACTTTATGAAAATAACAGAGGACCCTAAACAGGAGTTAAAAAACTGCCATAAAGAAATGGAGATGACAAACAAAAAAGTAGACGAAATAAATAAATCTCTCAAAGATACAAGAAAAACAAGAAAAACAAGAAAAACAAGAAAAAGCAATCAAACAGGTAAGGGAAACAGTACAAGACCTGATAAATGAAATGGAGGTAATGAAGAAAACACAATCTGACGGAAGACTGGAAATGGAAACTCTGAGTAAACGAACAGAAACTTCAGAGACAAGTATTTCCAACCGAATACAAGAGATGGAAGAAAGAATCTCGGACTCTGAAGATACTATAGAGGAAATAAATTCACAGATTAAAGAACTAAACAAATCTAACAAATTCTTAACACAAAACATCCAGGAAATCTGGGACACCATGAAAAGACCAAACCTAAGAATAATTGGGGTAGAAGAAGGAGAAGAATTACAACTCAAAGGCCCAGAAAACATATTCAACAAAATTATAGAAGAAAACTTCCCCAACCTAAAGAAGGATGTTCCTATGAAGGTACAAGAAGCCTACAGAACACCAAATAGACTGGATCAAAAGAAAGCATCCCCACGCCATATAATAATCAAAACACAAACATACAGAATAAAGAACAGATATTAAGAGCTGCAAAGGAAAAAGGTTCAAGTAACATATAAAGGGAAACCTATCAGAATTACACCTGATTCTCAATGGAAACCATGAAAGCCAGAAGAGCTTGGATAGATGTGCTACAGACACTAAGGGAACATGGATGCAAGCCTAGACTACTTATACCCAGCAAAGCTTGCATTCACCATTGATGGAGAAAACAAGATATTCCAGGACAAAAACAGATTTAAACAATACGCAGCCACAAATCCAGCCTTGCAGAAAGTAATAGAAGGAAAATCACAAACCAAGGAGTCCAACAACGCCCACAATAACTCAGGCATCTAGCGACCCTTCACCAGCACAACTAGAAGAAGGGAAACACACAAACTCTACTACTAAAATGACTGAAGTTAACAACCACTGGTCATTAATACACTTAATATCAATGGACTCAATTCACCTATAAAAAGGCACAGGCTAAGAGACTGGATACGAAAACAGAATCCAACATTTTGCTGTTTACAAGAAACACACCTCAACCACAAAGACAGACACCTACTCAGAGTAAAGGGTTGGGAAAAGGTTTATCAAGCAAATGGCCCTAAGAAACAAGCGGGTGAGGGCCATACTAATTTCCAACAAAGTTGACTTCAAACTAAAATCAATCAGAAGAGATGGAAAGGGACACTTTATACTCATAACAGGAAAAATCCTTCAGAATGAAGTCTCAATCCTGAATATCTATGCCCCTAATATAAAAGCTCCCACTTATGTAAAAGAAACACTTCTAGAACTCAAGGCAGCCATCAAACCACACACACTAATAGTTGGAGACTTCAACACTCCTCTCTCACCAATGGACAGGTCAATCAGACAGAAACCTAACAGAGAATTGAAAGACTTAATGGAGGTAATGAACCAAATGGACTTAACAGACATCTATAGAACATTCCACCCAAATAGGAAAGAATATACCTTCTTCTCTGCGGCTCATGGAACCTTTTCGAAAATTGACCATATACTTGGTAACAAAGCAAACTTCCACAGTTACAAAAATATTAGTAACCACCTGTGTCTTATCGGATCACCATGGATTAAAATTAGAATTCAACAACAATGCTACCCCCCAAAAGGCCCACAAACTCATGGAAACTGAACAGTCAACTACTGACCCACACCTGGGTCAAGGAAGAAATAAAGAAAGAAATTAAAGTCTTTCTTGAATTTAATGAAAACAAAGACACAACATACTCAAACCTATGGGACACAATGAAAGCAGTGCTAAGAGGAAAGTTCATAGCACTAAGTGCCCACTTAAAGAAAACGGAGAAAGCACTCATTGGTGACTTAACAGCACACCTGAAAGCTCTGGAAAAAAAAAGAAGCAGACTCACCTAGGAGAAGTAGAAGACTGGAAATAATCAAACTGAGGGCAGAAATCAAACAAATAGAAACACAGAAAACAATCCAAAGAATCAATGAAACAAGAAGCTGGTTCTTGGAGAAAATCAACAAGATTGACAAACCCTTAGCCAACTAATCAAACGGCAGAGGGAGAACACGCAAATTAATAAGATCAGAAATGAAAAGGGGGACATAACCACAGACACAGAGGAAATTCAGAAAATCATTAGATCTTACTACAAAAGCCTGTATGCCACAAAATTGGAAAATGTAAAAGAAATGGACAGTTTTTTAGATAAATACCATATACCAAAGTTAAACCAGGACCAGGTAAATGCTCTAAATCAGTCCTGTTAGTCGCGAAGAATTAGAAACTGTTATCAGAAACCTCCCTACCAAAAAGAGCCCAGGACCAGATGGTTTCAATGCGGAATTCTACCAGAACTTCCAAGAAGTCCTAATACCTATACTCCTTAAGGTATTTCATAATATAGAAACACAAGAGTCACTGCCAAATTCCTTCTATGAAGCTACAGTTACCCTGATACCTAAACCACACAAAGACTCAACCAAGAAAGAGAATTACAGGCCAATCTCACTCATGAACATTGACGCAAAAAATTCTCAATAAAATACTGGCAAACCGAATCCAAGAACACATTAGAAAGCTTATCCATTACGATCAAGTAGGCTTCATGCCAGAGATGCAGGGCTGGTTCAACATACGAAAATCTATCAATGTAATCCATCATATAAATAAACTGAAGGAAAAAAAAACAACATATGGTCATCTCATTAGATGCTGAAAAGCATTTGACAAAATTCAGCACCCTTTTATGACAAAGGTCTTGGAGAGATTAGGGATACAAGGGTCATTCCTAAATATAATAAAAGCTATTTACAGCAAGCCGACAGCTAACATCAAATTAAAACGGAGAGAAACTCAAGGCTATCCCACTAAATTCAGGAACACGACAAGGCTGTCCACTCTCTCCTTATCTCTTCAATGTAGTGCTTGAAGTTCTAGCAATAGCAATAAGACAACATAAGGGAATCAAGGGGATTCAATTTGGAAAGGAAGAAGTTAAACTTTCATTATTTGCAGATGATATGATAGTATACATAAGCGACCCCAAAAACTCCACCAAAGAACTCCTACAGCTGATAAACTCCTTCAGTAACGTGGCAGGTTACAAGATCAACTCCAAAAAATCAGTCGCCCTCCTATACACAAAGGATAAGGAAGCAGAGAGGGAAATCAGAGAAGTATCACCTTTCACAATAGCCACAAATAGCATAAGATATCTGGGAGTATCTCTAACCAAGGAAGTGAAGGATTTATTGACAAGAACTTAAGTCTTTGAAGAAAGAAATTGAAGAGGATACCAGAAAATGGAAGGATCTCCCCTGCTCGTGGATTGGGAGGATCAACATAGTAAAAATGGCAATTCTACCAAAAGCAATCTATAGATTCAATGCAATCCCAATCAAGGTCCCATTAAAATTCTTCACAGAGATTGAGAGGACAATAATCAACTTTATATGAAAAACAAGAAACCCAGGATAGCCAAAAAAATCTTATACAATAAAGGTACTTCTGGAGGCATTACCATCCCTGACTTCAAACTTTATTACAGAGCTACAGTATTGAAAACAGCTTGGTATTGGCATAATAACAGAGAAGTTGACCAATGGAATCGTATAGAAGACCCGGATCTTAAACCACAAACCTATGAACACCTGATTTTTGATAAAGGAGCCAAAAGTACACAATGGAAGAAAGAGGGCATCTTCAACAAATGGTGCTGGCATAACTGGATGTCAACCTGTAGAAGAATGAAAGTAGATCCATATCTATCACCATGCACAAAACTCAAGTCCAAATGGATTAAAGACCTCAATATTAATTTGAACACATTGAGCTTGATAGAGGAGAAAGTGGGAAGTACTCTACAACAAATGGGCACAGGGAACCGTTTCCTACGCATAACCCCAGCTGCACAGACTTTAAGGGCAACATTGAATAAATGGGACCTCCTGAAGTTGAGCAGCTTCTGTAAAGCAAAGGACATTGTCACTAAGACACAAAGGCAGCCTACTGACTGGGAAAAGATCTTCACCAACCCTGCAACTGACAAAGGTCTGATCTCTAAAATATATAAGGAACTCAAGAGACTAGACGGTAAAATGCCAATTAACCCAATTAAAAAATGGGGCGCTGAACTGAACAGAGAATTCTCAACAGAAGAAGTTCGAATGGCCAAAAGACACTTAAGGTCATGCTCAACCTCCCTAGCTATCAGGGAAATGCAAATCAAAACAACTTTGAGATATCATCTTACACCTGTCAGATTGGCTAAAATCCAAAACACCAATAATAACCTTTGCTGGAGAGGTTGTGGGGTAAGGGGCACACTCATCCATTGCTGGTGGGAATGCAAACTTGTGCAACCACTTTGGAAAGCAGTGTGGCGGTTTCTCAGGAAATTCGGGATCAACCTACCCCAGGACCCAGCAATTCCACTATTGGGAATCTACCCAAGAGATGCCCAATCATACAACAAAAGCATATGCTCATCTATGTTCATAGCAGCATTATTTGTAATAGCCAGATCCTGGAGACAGCCTAGATGCCCTTCAGTGGAAGAATGGATGAAGAAACTGTGGAATATATACATGCTAGAATACTACTCAGCGGTAAAAAACAATGACATCTTGAATTTTGCAGGCAAATGGATGGAAATAGAAAACACTATTCTGAGTGAGGTAACCCAGACCCATAAAGATGAACATGGGATGTACTCACTCATATTCGGTTTCTAGCCATAATTAAAGGACATCGAGCCTATAAATTTGGGATCCTTGAGAAGATAATAAGAAGGTGAACTCCCAAAAAAAGATATAGTAATCCTCCTGGATATTGGAAGTAGACACGATCGCCAGGCAAAATTGGGAACTTGAGGGTTGGGCAAGACTGGGTCCAAGGGAAGATGGGGAGAGAAAAGTGTGAAGGGGAGAAGCGGGGGGAGCTCGGAGGAATGGGGTGCTTGGGATATAGGAAGGGTGGATATGGGAGCAGGGAAGCATATATCTTAATTTAAGGAGCTACCTGAGGGTTGTCAAGAGACTTGACCCTAGAGGGGTTCCCAGGTTTCCAGGGAGACGCCCCCAGTTAGTTCCTTGGGCAGCTGAGGAGAGGGAGCCTGAAAAGGCCAGTTCCTATAGCCATACTGATGAATTTCTTGCATATCACCATAGAACCTCCACCTGACGATAGATGAAGAAAATGACAGAGCCCCAACTTGGAGCACCGGACTGAGCTCCCAAGGTCCTGATGAGGAGCAGAAGGAGAGAGAACATGAGAAAGAAAGTCAGGACCGTGAGGGAACCTCCAGCTGGCGACAGATGGGGAAGGTGACTGAGCCCCACATTGGAGCATTGGACTGAGCTCCCAAGGTCCTGATGAGGAGCAGAAGGAGCCAGAACATGAGGGAGAAAGTCAGGAACGAGAGGGGTGCGTTCACTCATGGAGACGGTGGGACAGAACTAATGGGAGATCACCAACTCCAGTTGGAATGGGACTGATGGATCATGCGACCAAACCCGTCTCTCTGAGTGTGGCCAACAGCGGGGCTGACTGAGAAGCAAAGGACAATGGCTCTGGGCTCTGATTGTTCTTCATGGACGGGCTCTGTGGGAGCCTTCTCAGCTTGGTCGATCACCTTCCTGGACCTGGGGGGAGTTGGGAGGACCTTGGTTTTAGCATAGAGTGGGGAACCCTGATGGCTCCTTGGCCTTGAGAGGGAGGGAGGGGAGTTATGGGTGGAGGGGAGGGGAGGGAAGGGGGAGAAGGAGGGGAGGGAAGGGGGAGGAAGAGAGGAGCGAGGGGGGAGGAGGAGGGAAGGAGATGGAAATTTTTAAATATAAAAAAAATAAAAAATGAGGGAAAAAAATTCTTCACAGATATTGAGAGGACAATAATCAACTTTATATGGAAAAACAAGAAACCCAGGATAGCAAAAAAGTCTTATACAATAAAGGTACTTCTGGAGGCATTACCATCCCTGACTTCAAACTCTATTACAGAGCTACAGTATTGAAAACAGCTTGGTATTGGCATAAAAACAGAGAAGTTGACCAATGGAATCATACAGAAGACCCGGATCTTAAACCACAAACCTATGAACACCTGATTTTTGACAAAGGAGCCAAAAGTACACAATGGAAGAAAGAGGGCATCTTCAACAAATGGTGCTGGCATAACTGGATGTCAACCTGTAGAAGAATGAAAGTAGATCCATATCTATCACCATGCAAAAAACTCAAGTCCAAATAGATTAAAGACCTCAATATTAATCTGAACACACTGAGCTTGATAGAGGAGAAACTGGGAAGTACTCTACAACAAATGGGCACAGGAGACCGTTTCCTACGCATAACCCCAGCTGCACAGACATTAAGGGCAACATTGAATAAATGGGACCTCCTGAAGTGAGAAGCTTCTGTAAAGCAAAGGACATTGTCAATAAGACACAAAGGGCAGCCTACTGACTGGGAAAAGATCTTCACCAACCCTGCAACTGACAAAGGTCTGATCTCTAAAATATATAAGGAACTCAAGAAACTAGACTTTAAAATGCTAATTATCCCAATTAAAAAATGGGGCGCTGAACTGAACAGAGAATTTTCAACAGAAGAAGTTCAAATGGCGAAAAGACACTTAAGGTCATGCTCAACCTCCTTAGCTATTAGGGAAATGCAAATCAAAACAACTTTGAGATATCATCTTACACCTGTCAGATTGGCTAAAATCCAAAACACCAACGATAACCTTTGCTGGAGAGGTTGTGGGGTAAGGGGTACACTCATCCATTGCTGGTGGGAATGCACACTTGTGCAACTACTTTGGAAAGCAGTGTGGCGGTTTCTCAGGAAATTCGGGATCAACCTACCCCAGGACCCAGCAATTCCACTATTGGGAATCTACCCAAGAGATGCCCAATCATACTACAAAAGCATTTGCTCAACTATGTTCATAGCAGCATTATTTGTAATAGCCAAATCCTGGAAACAACCTAGATGCCCTTCAGTGGAAGAATGGATGAAGAAACTGTGGACTATATACATGCTAGAATAGTACTCAGAGGTAAAAAACAATGACATCTTGAATTTTGCATGCAAATGGATGGAAATAGAAAACACTATTCTGAGTGAGGTAACCCAGACCCAAAAAGATGAACATGGGATGTACTCACTCATAATCGGTTTCTAGCCATAATTAAAGGACATGCGAGCCTATAATTTGGGATCCTTGAGAAGATAATAAGAAGGTGAACCCCCCCCAAAAAAAAAAGATTTAGTAATCCTCTTGGATATTGGAAGTAGACACGATCGCCAGGCAAAAATTGGGAACTTGAGGGTGGGGCGAGACGCTGCCAAGGGAAGATGTGGAGAGAAAAGCGTGAAGGGGAGAATGGGGGGAGCTCGGAGGAATGGGATGCTTGGGATACAGGAAGGGTGGATATGGGAGCAGGGAAGCATATATCTTAATTTAGGGAGCCATCTGAGGGTTGTCAAGAGACTTGACCCTAGAGGGGTTCCCAGGTTTCTAGGGAGACACCCCCAGTTAGTTCCTGGGCAACTGAGGAGAGGGAGCCTGAAAAGGCCATTTCCTATAGCCATACTGATGAATTTCTTGCATATCACCATAGAACCTCCACCTGGCGAGAGATGAAGAAAATGACTGAGCCCCACATTGGAGCACTGGACTGAGCTCCCAAGGTCCTGATGAGGAGCAGAAGGAGAGAGAACATGAGAAAGAAAGTCAGGACCGTGAGGGAACCTCCACCTGGCGATAGATGAAGAAAATGACTGAGCCCCACATTGGAGCACTGGATTGAGCTCCCAAGGTCCTGATGAGGAGCAGAAGGAGAGAGAACATGAGAAAGAAAGTCAGGACCGTGAGGGAACCTCCACCTGGCGATAGATGAAGAAAATGACTGAGCCCCACATTGGAGCACTGGACTGAACTCCCAAGGTCCTGATGAGGAGCAGAAGGAGAGAGAACATGAGAAAGAAAGTCAGGACCGTGAGGGGTGCGTTCACCCATGGAGACGGTGGGACAGAACTAATGGGAGATCACCAACTCCAGTTGGAATGGGACTGATGGAACATGCGACCAAACCCATCTCTCTGAATGTGGCCGACAGTGGGGGCTGACTGAGAAGCAAAGGACAATGGCGCTGGGCTCTGATTCTTCTGCATGGACGGGCTCTCTGGGAGCCTTCTCAGCTTGGTTGATCACCTTCCTGGACCTGGGGGGAGTTGGAAGGACCTTGGTCTTAACATAGAGTAGGGAACCCTGATGGCTCCTTGGCCTGGAGAGGGAGGAATGGGGGGTATGGATGGAGGGGAGGGGAGGGAAGGGGGATGAGGAGGGGAGGAGATGGAAATTTTTAAATATAAAAAAACCATGAAAAAAAAGCAAACTGTAAAGCATGATGTAAAGCATGATGTAATTAGGCAGAGGTTTTGTATTTGTGTAATAGGCATTTTGCCAATGTATGGAGGTAGCTGATAAAAGTTATCAGCTTAATAAATAATGAAAAATGATAAATGGAGACTTTTCTCTCAAGTATTTGAAAAAAAGCAGATATATAGCACATTCAATAAAAAAAGCAATACATACAAGATAAAGAGCTAATAGAGTCACTAAATTCCTCTCTGTATAAAAAGCTAAGCATATGGTCATGTTTCAGGGTATGAGCAATAACGGACAGGAAACACATCGGAAAAGTAGGAAACACCAGGCTCTCTAAGAGATGAGAGACGGGTATTGGAACTGTAGTGGGATTGAATAGAGGCGGTAAAACCAAGTTCCTCAGAGCAGCTGTGGAAGAAGTCTCTCATGGAACTATGCAGATTGATAAATAGTCAATATGGAGTTACAGTAAGTCTACTTTATATAGAAAACATAGCTGAAGGTCTGGATGCAGCTCCTGTCTTAGAAGATGATTTTTCCTCTTACTAGAGGGTTGCAAAAGAAAAGAGATCCAAATTGTTCAGTGCTGAAGTTTTTTCATCTTTAAATTCACATAGGTCAGAATTTAATTGTTCCAGGAGAATTAGAGGTTCCTTTAGTCACTGATAGTTTGTTCTAGGTTGGCATTACATTATGATTTGCAGATACTGGCATATAAACTCCTTTGAGGTTCTTCTATGCTATCACATTACCCAATATTTCATTCTTATTTTTAGCTTGAAATTTTAAAATGAAAATAGATTTTCTTTTTTCCCTTTTTCTTTATTTTTCTCTCATACAATATATGACAACCACAATCTCTCCTCTTTTTGCCTCTACCTTCCCTCTCCCCCAGATCCATTGCTTCTCTATTTCCCTTCAGGAAAGAGCAGGCCTTCCAGGGCTATCCACCAAACCCAGCATAACAGCATACAATAAGACCTGCCACAAACCCTCATATTAGGGGAGGAAAGGGGTCCCATGAGCAGGCCAAAAATAAACAAATGGGCAATCCTGCCTCCATAAATCCTCAAATTGAGACTGAGGGTGAGACTTGTCTCCTGTTTTATATTCCTCTCTAGTGCTGGGATTAAAGGTGTGCACCACTACTGCCCGGCCTCTATGGCTAACTAGTGTGGCTACTGGGATTATAGATGTGTGCAACCACGGCCTGGCCTGTATGGCTGACAAGTGTGGCTGCTTTGCACTGATCCTTAGGCAAGCTTTATTTATTCAAACACAAATAATATACCACTATAAAAACCTATTCCTTAGTAAACTTATACTAGAAAATTCCTACCATTAACTAAGTGTTTCATAAACACTTTGTAGTACATATCTTCCTTGTAATGTGAACTTACCACAAAACTCATATCAGAAAGAATCATTCTATATGAATTCTGTTATACAAGACACATTGGTTCCTTAAAATCAGCTCAAAGTTTAATATTGCTCTTTGACTTACAGTTTGGCTAATGAGGCTCAGAGCATTTTTTAAATGGTCCCAAATCTCTCTCAGAGAATACAGAACTATACTTGATACTGCATCTGACACCAAGAGGTCAATCAAGTTGCGCATGCATTCACTGAAAAGCAAAAAGAGAAGAGTCATCCCATAAGGAATGAAATCAATGGCCCTGGGGCTAAGAAGTCAAATTGAGTCTCATCTACACTGAGAGCTTCACAGCAGTTCTGCTTTCCTCCACTTTCTCTTGCTTCTAACGTGGAAGACAGATTTCTGAAGGTGTAAAAGAGGTCCGTCAGTCCTTCCTTTGATCATGCCTGTGGCTGTCTTTTTAGACAACCTTGCATTTCCTTCATGGAGGAATTGTTTAACTTTGTGTGTGTGTGCATCTGTGTACATATGCGCCCGCTTATAAGGAGGTCAAGGGACAATTTTCTAGAGATGTGAGAAATCCCACTATGTGAGACTGAACTCAGATCTTCAGATTTGAAAACAGATACTTTCATCCGCTGCATCATTTTGCTGGCCAAATTATGCCACTGTCATATTTTATGAGCTGATTCAACTTATGGGCATTTAAAGGATCATGCTACTTCTCTAAGTGGGCAAAGGAACTGGGATTTAAATTGGAAAAAAAATGGAAATCTCACTTCTCAGAACAGAAAGACTGTCATGAATTTTTCAAGAGAACCTCCTCCCCATATTACCTCTTATAGTTAAAGACAAGTAGTAGGTAAAAAGAAGAAAATAAAGAAAAGCTGTTGAAGTTGAGTGGTGGCTACTAATTTTTGATCACTTGGGATATTTAGCAAATGACACGAGGGAAGAAAGATACACAGAAATATTTTATAATATAACTAGACAATGAAAATCAAGATACACCCCTTTTTTTTCTCTCCAGGGAACAGCAGATTCCTTGATCTTCCTTAATATTCCCCAGTGTCTAATATAATTCTTACTACAGAGCAGTTCACAGGTTAGTTTCTCTATCATCTTCTATGTTGGCCCAGTTGATTATGGTAGATGACTTATGATACACTGATTACAATTTTTTTTTTACTTTCAAAAAACTTGATTTAGGTGTCGAATTACATTTACTAACCTGTATTTCAAAACATCAACTGGCTCTTTATTTTTGTGGATGAATAAAAGTTTTGTCAAGGCCTTCTGTGCAATAGCAGGATAATGTGCAGGCTTATCCATAGCTAGTACTAGAGGAGGGAAGGGAAACGGCTGTCAGCACCATCATGATCTTATTCATTGCAGTTTGCATGCACGGCTACAACCTGCATTCTCTCTCTCTCTCTCTCTCTCTCTCTCTCTCTCACACACACACACACACACACACACACACACACACACACAAACACACACACACTAAATAAAATGCAGTACTGCATCAAATATTTAAATATTTCCAAATTGCTCTATAGATTTTAGTGAATTACTAAGGTTGAGTCATTTTTGATCATCAAAGTAGCTATTTATGATTTCTAGCTGCCTAAATAAAACCAACATTCCCTATCATGTAGTTACCTAACTAAATTCCACATCTAGAATATATTTGAGCACCTACTGTGAACAGTATTTTCCACTAAGATTTATTAGTACAATACATATATGTAACTATTGCTCACGACTCTAGTGAGATTCCAATCTTATAGAGTGAAAAAGATAAGCATATAAATGATTCCAGTTCAAAATAGTTTAAGAATGCCATCACAGAGGGAGAAAGAAAGTACTATTAGAAAAAAATCATTTTCTAGCTCAAGGTCAGAAGAGAGAAAACAGTAGGATCTAAATGGGCAGGCACTAACCTTACACAAGCAGAAATAAAGCACTTACATGCCATTGTTTCAAGTGTTCTGCTTTCTATATCAGGCATTTTCCATACTGAATCCAGGAAGCTGTACAGTGATGGATCATTCGTTTTGGTCTTAACTTCAAACTCATACAACAGAAGCATTGTTCCACAGTGATCACCTGAGAAATCTCCTAAAGAAAAGGCAAAGTGTAACATTAGTACTGCCTCCTGGGCTAACCTAACTGGACAGATTTTCCAATATGGAAAAACTGATTTCACTTACAATTTGAAGGTCATCGCAGTCTCTATCAATAGATACTCAACATTTTAATATCTATAAACACATCACTATGTTTACTACCCTGTAATGCATTTACTAGCATTTCTTATATATTCTGCAAGTTCTGTTGCCATGGTTGTAACTAGACTGAAAATTCTCTGCTGCTGTTGATAAGATTCTCTTTTTTTACTTAGAAATAAACAATATACTTTATTTTTAAAGCCTCTGATTTTTTTCTCTTTTTTCTTTTTATTAAAAATTTCCATCTCCTCCCCTCCTCCCACTTCTCTCCACTCCCCTCCACCCATACCCCCACTCCCTCCCTCTCCAGGCCAAAGAGCAGTCAGCGTTCCCTGTTGATAAGATTCTTACTTGCCTCCTTTGAGCTTGAACTTATATCCATGTTCACTGTCATTGCGGAATTAAACAGAAAATACAATGCTGTAGGAACTAACTGGTTTTATTCTGAGCAAAAGTTTGCAAATTTGTTTCATTTGTTAGGTCGATAGTTCTCATCACGGAAAGAATCTTATTTCAGATGACACACAGCATATTTTGTGAGACGGGCTTTATTTACCTTCTGTTGAAGGAATGTTTGAGGTAGCTGGGTGCAGTAGCATGACATGGTGGTGCACGGTATGGTGCTACACACCTGTAATCTTGGCACTTGGGATGCTGAGGGCCGGATCATTGAGAATTGAAAGCCAGCCTGAACTACAGTGCAAGATCCTGTTCAAAACGTTTTAAGGTATAGAATAAGTACAATAAACAGAATAAAGTGTCTCTAAACCTCATTAACAACTGGATGAATTTCTATACCCGAATTCTGCTTTGAACCACTATTTGACTAGAGTTCAGAATGAGTTGCTGTGTTGTGTTTTGGTTTGTTTGAGATAGCCTCCTTATAAAGCCCAGGTTGTTCTAAAACTCTCTGTCCTGCATCAGCTAAGTGCCATCACATCCAGCTAGAGTTCATAAAATCAACTTTTTGTTCATGGAATGTTCTCATTTTAGTACAAAAGCTGCAAAATAACAAAGGACTAATTAGTCATAAATAAAATGCTGGATTAATTATCATGTGTCACTATTCCTAGGGAGATGTGAGAAAACATATACTCATGCCAGACAGGAAAGTGAAGATACACCAAAGTAAGGATACTACCAAAGACCAACTTGGTGAACCAATGAGTTTTATTGGTATCACTTACAGAAATATCATTGAGGGGTCACTTACAAGAGCAGAAATGACTCAAAGACAGCTGCATCATCAAAAGCCCACCCCAGCATGAGTGACAGCTCACACAAGCTGGAAATCTGGAGTGCACTGCACAAACTATGAGCATATCACAGGTTCAAGAGTGCCCTTTTGAGGTAGTTCAGTTGTTCTGAGCGTCTTCTAGGCAGCTTGCTTGTCTCTGCTTCTTCCAGGCAGCTCAGCTTAAGAGTGTCTCTCAGAAGTTCTTACTGCTTAAAGATGCTTCAGGAGGGAAGGACCCAGTGCATCTGGCTAGTTTCAGGGACTTCTTAAAGCCAGTAAGTTGTTTACTTCCTGATCTTAAGGAGTTTGCCTACAGCAGGGAGGTTTTACTTTGCTTTAGAACATCCCGTTGTTTTTTTTTAAAACACCACTAACTATAGGAACTGGCCTTTTCAGGCTCCCTCTCCTCAGCTGCTCAAGGAACTAACTGGGGGCGTCTCCCTGGAAACCTGGGAACCCCTCTAGGGTCAAGTCTCTTGACAACCCTCAGGTGGCTCCTTAAATTAAGATATATGCTTCCCTGCTCCCATATCCACCCTTCCTGTATCCCAAGCATCCCATTCCTCCGAGCTCCCCCCATTCTCCCCTTCACACTTTTCTCTCCCCATCTTCCCTTGGCCCAGTCTCGCCCAACCCTCAAGTTCCCAATTTTGCCTGGCGATCGTGTCTACTTCCAATATCTAGGAGGATTACTATATCTTTTTTGGGGAGTTCACCTTCTTATTATCTTCTCAAGGATCCCGAATTATAGGCTCGATGTCCTTTATTTATAGCTAGAAACCGATTATGAGTGAGTACATCCCATGTTCATCTTTTTGGGTCTGGGTTACCTCACTCAGAATAGTGTTTTCTATTTCCATCCATTTGCCTGCAAAATTCAAGATGTCATTGTTTTTTACTGCTGAGTAGTATTCTAGCATGTATATATTCCACAGTTTCTTCATCCATTCTTCCACTGAAGGGCATCTAGGTTGTTTCCAGGATTTGGCTATTACAAATAATGCTGCTATGAACATAGATGAGCATATGCTTTTGTTGTATGATTGGGCATCTCTTGGGTAGATTCCCAATAGTGGAATATCACCATAGAACCTCCACCTGATGATAGATGAAGAAAATGACAGAGCCCCACATTGGAGCACCGGACTGAGCTCCCAAGGTCCTGATGAGGAGCAGAAGGAGAGAGAACATGAGAAAGAAAGTCAGGACCGTGAGGGAACCTCCATCTGGCGACAGATGGGGAAAATGACTGAGCCCCACATTGGAGCACTGGATTGAGCTCCCAAGGTCCTGATGAGGAGCAGAAGGAGAGAGAACATGAGGAAGAAAGTCAGGAACGTGAGGGGTGCGTTCACTCATGGAGACGGTGAGACAGAACTAATGGGAGATCACCAACTCCAGTTGGAATGGGACTGATGGATCATGCGACCAAACCCGTCTCTCTGAATGTGGCCAACAGCGGGGGCTGACTGAGAAGCAAAGGACAATGGCGCTGGGCTCTGATTCTTCTGCATGGACGGGCTCTGTGGGAGCCTTCTCAGCTTGGTCGATCACCTTCCTGGACCTGGGGGGAGTTGGGAGGACCTTGGTCTTAGCATAGAGTAGGGAACCCTGATGGCTCCTTGGCCTTGAGAGGGAGGGAGGGGAGGTATGGGTGGAGGGGAGGGGAGGGAAGGGGGAGAAGGAGAGGAGGGAAGGGGGAGGAGGAGGGGAGGAGATGGAACTTTTTAAATATAAAAAAATAAACCACGAGAAAAAAAAATAAACACCACTAACTTTATTAGTCTTCTTCAAGATTGTTTCAGATATTTATAGTTTTTTGAAAGTCCACATAAATATTTTTTATAAATATTATTTATTTATTATGTATACAACATTCTGCCTCAATGTATGCCCGGACACCAGATCTCAGTACAGATGGTTGTGAGCCACCATGTGGTTGCTGGGAATTGAACTCAGGACCTCTGGAAGAGCAGCCAGTGCTCTAAACGTCTCTCCCTACAACCACCTTGTGTTTTAATGAGTCCCCCTTAGGATATCCTGGCATTGCACTGGCCTTTGAATATATATCCTGTCTTAAAATATCCTATTGTTGCACTCCCTTTAATATCCTGGGTTTAATGAACTTCCTTCCAGGAAGGAAGGTTTTGATCGTGGAGGAAACTGCTACACAAGAGAGCCCCCTTTCTGAAAATGCTTAGGAGCAGAAGTATTTCAGAGTTTTCTAGATTTTGAATAATTGAATATTTATGAAATATATTGAGAATTAGACAAAATCTAAAGACAAAATTCATTTGTTCTGTTATACGTCTATGCAGAATATGAAGGTAATTTTGTATATGTCTTTTCTG
Source organism: Arvicola amphibius (assembly GCF_903992535.2). NCBI lineage: Eukaryota > Metazoa > Chordata > Mammalia > Rodentia > Cricetidae > Arvicola > Arvicola amphibius. Next base: position 59,061,748 of record NC_052065.1, read on the forward strand.
CCTTTCTCCCTCCTTTATCTCTCCTTTCTTCCTTTTCCTTCTATTTATTTTTTGGTATTTGTATATATATATTTTATTTTTTATTAAAAATTTCCATCTCCTCCCCTCCTCCCACTTCCCTCCCCTCCCCTCCACCCACACCCCCACTCCCTCCCTCTCCAGGCCAAAGAGCAGTCAGGGTTCCCTACACTATGGGAAGTCCAAGGTCCTCCTTTCTATTTATTTATATGTGTGCAGGCATCTGGAGTTTAGAGGACGAAGGGGTTGGTTCTCTCCACCTACCATATGGATCCTAGGGATCAAACTCAGGTCATCAGGATTGACAGCAAGCCCTTTTACCTATCTTGCCATTTTGCAGGCTTTCCCCTAGCTTTTTAGACAGGGTTTTGGTATGTAGTCAAGGTTGGCCTTGAATTCATGCTCCTCCGCTCCCCACCTCTTGAGTACTGGAATTATAGGTGTGAGCCAATGTACTCAGCTTATATAATATCTTTAGTACTCTTTAGTTTTTACTCTGACTGGTCATATGATCTCAAATGTATAATTTTCCACTTGTGGAATTATATCTATCCTAAAATGTTTGGATTTTGGAGAATTTTGTGATTTGGATTTTCAGATTTCAACCTGCACAATAAATTGTAATTTATAATCACAGCCATAGATAAGAAACTTCTATACCAGTTATTACCAGTACTGAAGTTAGAACATGATTCTCCCACAGTTTTATGTTACCTCCTAAATAATACTACCATTAAATTTGTAAAAATTTTAGTGGGTTCTTTCAATTTTGCAGTTTTCCAATTGAGTTTACTCTGGTTGCAGAAAACGTTCATTTCTTCAATCATTTTTCAGCTGTTCTAGTTTTTCAACATTTTCTGATGTTTTGTTTTTTTCTTTTACTCCTTCCTGGTGTCCAATCACTTGGCTTCAATTACTCTTTCCAAGACACTACAACACTTGCTAGGAACAGTGGAGTGAATGCCAGTGTGGACCCTTCGCAGCACATTCTACAACATACTCAGTCCAAGTCTTTTTTACCAAACAACTTTGTGGCAGTCCTGGGAAAACTTAGGCCCCAGTTGTGATCCCTAACTTGATCTTAGGACTGTTGGTGAGCCAATGCCAAAGTTAGATGATTTTTCATTGTCTTATTTGGTTCTTATGTATGACTCCTAAGCTTTAAATTCTTTTCTAATCATTAAAATTAGTGATTTATTTTTGAAGCATAATTTTACTCTAAAGAAAAGATAATAAAGCACAGGCATTCAAATTTAGGCATTTGACTAAATATTTTAGCCAAAATTAACAAAAGAAAGCTGTTACTTTAAGAATAGTAGCATTATTTTTGTCAATATTAAACTTGAGATTTCAAGTAAATGTTTGAAATAAATTATTTTAGATTTATTTTTATTTCATGTTTATAGGTGTTTTGTCTGCATGCATGTCTATGCACTACATCTGGCAGCTGTGGAGGCTAGACAAAGGCATTGGATCCCCTAGAACTGGAGTTACAGATGCTTATGAGCTTCCATGTGGGTGCTGGGAATCAAATCTGGATCTTCTGGAAGAGCAGTCAGTTACCTTAACCTCTGAGCCATCTTTCCAGCCCAAGTGTTAGAATATTAAAACACTGTTTTCATCACTATGAGATGGTAGCTTACCAAAGAACATCTAAAGATTTTTCTTCTGAGATTACTTATATTAACAAAAACTAATATCATTTGATAAAATTTTAATATATAACAAATGTAACTATTTTATTGTAAAAATTAATGTGCCAATGTTTGGACAACCTTAATAATTAGGGAAATAACATTTTCCAAATGACAATGTAGAGTATCACCTTGATAAAAATCATTGGGAAGAGGTCCATTCATAGTAGCAGACACTAGATATTAGTGTAACTGCACGAAAACTGAATGGTACTGTTTCTATCCTTTAGTTAGCCTGTTTTTTTCTTGACCCGAGATAATTCAACAGATAAAAATGTTAATTAACCTTGATTTGATCCCTGAATGCTGTATTGATATATGACTTACACAGAAATACCATAGAAATAAAGTTTTTGAAGAAAGAAATCTAAGAAGATATCAGAAAATGGAAAGATCTCCCATGCTGTTTGATAGGTAGGATAACACAGTAAAAATGGCAATCCTCCCTCTGATGGTATTTTCGGCCTACTTCCCCTTTGGCCTAGGGCTCAGTAGTTTTTCAAGCCCCTCTAACCTTGCCTTTCCCTACCAGAGCTACCCTATAAAAAAACGAAACCCTGCTTGCAATAAACAGAACCTTGACTCAAAAAAAAAAATGGCAATCCTACCAAAAGCAATCTACAGATTCAATGCAATTCCTATCAAAATCCCAACACAATCCTTCAATGACCTCGAAAGAATAATACTCAACTTCACATGGAAAAACAAAAAACCAGGATAGCCAAAACAATCCTGTACAATAAAGGAACTTCTGGAGGCATCACCATCCCTGACTTCAAGTTATACTATAGGGCTATAGTAATAAAAACAGCTTGGTATTGGCACAAAACCAGACAGGTGGACCAATAGAATCGAATCAAAGATCCAGGTATCAATCCACACACCTATGGACACCTGAGTTTTGACAAAGAAGCTAAAATTATACAATAGGAAAAAGAAAGCATCTTCAACAAATGATGCTGGCATAACTGGATGTCTACATGTAGAAGAATGAAAGTAGATCCATATTCATCCCCATGCACAAAAACTATGTTTAAATGAATCAAAGACTTTAACATGAATCCAACATGAATCCAGCCACATTGAACCTCATAGTAGAAAAAGTAGGAAGTAGACTTGAACACATTGGCACAGGAGACCACTTCCTGAATATAACATCAGTAGCATAGATACTGAGAGAAACAATTAATAAATGGGGCCTCCTGAAACTGAAAAGTTTTTGTAAAGCAAAGGACATAGCCAACAAGACAGAATGGCAGCGTACAGAATGGGAATTTTTTTTTGCCAACCCCACATCAGACAGAGGGCTGATCTCCAAAATATACAAAAAACTCAAGAAATTAGACATCAAAATGCCAAATAATCCAATTAAAAATTGGGGTATAGATCTAAGCAGAGAATCTCAACAGAGTAATCTAAAATGGCTGAAAGACACTTAAGGAAATGCTCAACATCCTTAGCCATCAGAGAAATGCAAATCAAAACAACTCTGAGACATCTTATACCTGCCAAAATGGCTAAGACAAAAAACCCTAATGACGACTTATGTTGGAGAGGATGTGTAATAAGGGGAACACTCCTCCATTGCTGGTGGGTGTCACTTTGGAAATCAGTATGGCGGTTTCTCAGAAAATTGGGAATCAAGCTACTTCAAGATCCAGTAATACCATTCTTGGGCATATACCCAAAGGATTCCCACTCATACCACAAAGACATTTGCTCAACTATGTTCATAACAGCATTATTTATAATAGCCAGATATGGAAACAACCTAGATGCCCCTCAACCAAAGAATGGATAAAGAAAATGTGGTACATTTACACAATGGAGTATTATTCAGTGGTAAAAAAAAATTACATCAGGGAATTTTCAGGCAAATGAGTGGAACTAGAAAAAAAACCATCCTGATTGAGGTAACCCAGACTCAGAGGGACAAACATGGTATGTATTCACTCATAAGTGGGTATTAGACATAAAGCAAAGAATAACCAGCCTACAATCCACAACCCCAGAGAAGCCAGGTAACAAGGAGGACCCCTAAGAGAGACATACATGGATCCCCCCAGAAAGGGGAAATAGACAAGATCTACTTAGTAAATTGGGAGTGTAGGGGTAGGAAGGAGGGCACAAAGGAAGTGGGGAGGAGAAGAGAATAGAGGGGAGGAGAATATGAAGGATTGGGAAAGTCAAGTTAGGGGAAGGACAGAGGAGAGCAAGGAAAGGCATATCTTGATAGAAGAAACCATTATAGAGTTATCAAGAAACCTGGAACTTGGGAAATTCCCAGGAATCCACAAGGATGATTCCAGCTAACACTATAAAGCAATAGTGGACAGGGTACCTGAACCAGCCTTCCCATGGAATCAGATTGATGACTACCTTAATTGTCATCATAGATCCTTCATCCAGTAACTGATGGAAGCAGATACTGAGACCCACAGTTAAGCACTGGGCCAATCTCCTTGAGTTCACTCATAGAGAGGGAGGAGCAATAATATGAGCAAAGGGGTCAAGACCATGATGGGGATACTCATAGAAACAGTTGACCCGAGCTAGTGGGAGCTCACTGACTTTGGACTGACAGCTGGGGAACCTGCATAGGACTGAACTAGGTCCTCTGAATGTGGGTAACAGTTGTGTGGCTTGAACAGTGTGTGGGGCCTCTGGCTGTGGAACTGTATTCATCCCTGGTTCATGAACTCACTTTTTGGAGCCCATTCCCTATGGAGGGATACCTTGCTCAGACTAGATACAGGGAGGAAGGTTTGATCCTGCCTCAAGTGATGTGACAGACTTTGTTGATTCCCCATAGGAGGCTTCACCCTTTCTGAGGAGTGGTTGGGTAGTGGGGTGGGGGGAATGTGGGAAGAGTAGGAGGAGGGGAGGGAGAGGAAACTGGGATTGGTATGTAAAATTAAAAAGAGTGTTTTAAAAAATGTGAAAAAAGAGATAAAGATATAATGAAGTGTTAAAGAATTAGATTGAACACTGTTAAGAAGTAATTCAGATTTGATACAATCTCATCAGGAATATTTTCCTCAAGAAACTGACAAGTTGTTTCAAAAATTCATATGGAAAGTCAACTTACACAGAATAAGCAAAATAATCTTGAAGAATATCTGATTTCAAAGTTTACGACAAAGGAACGAAAGTATGGATATTATGGTACTGCCATAAGGACAGATGGATACACCAATGAGACCTAATTGATAATCCAGAAATACAGACATGTATATATGTCAAACCAATTTTTCACAAGCGAGAAAAGACTATCCAGAGGGAATGACTGGTCTTTGAAACATAGTAGATAATTACTTGAAAAAGAATGAATTTTACCTGATAACACATACAAAAAGCTTCAAAATGGATCAAGCCTTTTTTTCTGGGTGAATTCCAGTCTGAAGGAACTAGATTAGGCACTGTGTTAGTGGGTTCTTAAAAGGTATAGCTATCCTTCCTGTTTTTTCTTGTACATACTAGCTTACCCTTTAACTTTCTGCCATGTTATGCTCTCATAGATACCTTCGCTGATTTTGGACCCCCCAGCCTCCAGAATTATGAGACAAATTATATAGTAGATAAGAGCTATCTGAAAAAATGCACATCATTGGTCATGAGGAAAAATAGTCACCAGTAAAATCAAAGCCATCATAACCTACCACTGCACACTCACTAGGACGGCTGAAATTAAAAAAAAATATTGCTAATAAGGTAAAGAAATTTGAAGCTCTATATACAGCTAATTGGAATGTAAAAATGTACAAATTCTTTGGAAAATATTTTGGCAGCTTCTCAAATGATTAAGCATAGTTATCATATTACTAGCAATTCCACTTCTAGGTACATACCCAAGAAAAGTAAAAATATGTACAGACAAAAATGTCTATATAAATATTTATAGCAGAATTGCCCATAATTACCATAAGATAGAAACAAGCCAAATGTCTATCATTGATCAATAGATAAGTAAAATAAAATAGTATATTTGAGCCGGGCGGTGGTGGCGCATGCCTTTAATCCCAGCACACGTGAGGCAGAGGGAGGCGGATCTCTGTGAGGTTGAGGCCAGCCTGGTCTACAAGAGCTAGTTCCAGAACAGGCTCCAAAGCTACAGAGAAACCCTGAAGAAAAGAAACAGTCTATATTAAATAATCTAGTCATAAAACATACATACAATATAATTTCATCTACATGAAACATTCAGAATATGCAAATCTATTTGAATGGAACATAAATTAGTCGCTCGTGAAATGCAAGAGTTGATAAAAGGTTCCAAGTTTCTTCATGAGGTAATGAAATGTTCTCTTAGTATGGTTGCAGATATCTGTATATAACAGAATCTATTGAATTATACATTTTATGAGTAAATTGTATGGCATGAGTTATATCCCAATACATTCATTTTTCCAAAGAAAAATTAAAAGTTAAAATACTAACTAGTTTGTTTGTGTGGTTGCCTGAAAGTGTATGTCACATGTGGGGGCACCTGCAGAGACCAGCAAAAGCCATTGGATCCCTTTGTACTGTATTTACAAGTGGCTATTAACTGTCAATGTGGGTGCCAGGAACTGAATTGGGATCCTTTGAAAATCAAGAAGTATTCTTGATTGCTAAGCCACCTCTCCAGCCCCCCACATTTGTTTTTCCAATTGAATTCGGTATATCCTATTGAGCTTGATTTCTTTTCCTCAGGATAATACCTGTAATTTTCATCTATATTTTTGCATGGACTAGAGACTATTTCCTTTTGTTGTTTTGCAGTATTCCATTATATGAAAATGATTCAATTTTTTAAAATATATCCTTCTGTTGACATAGTTGTTTCAGTTTTTTGCTCTTATGAATAGAAATAATGTGAAGATTCTTGTGCTTATTTTACTGAATAGATACATTTATTCTCCTTGAATATGTGCTTATGGGTGAGACTGCAAGGTCACTGCTAAATGTGCGAGTGTCAGGTTTGTGGAGATGCCACTAAACAGTTTTCCAAAGCGATTTAACCAATTGCATGCCTCACAGCAGTGCATAAAATTATTCAGTTGCTTCCCATCCTTTTTTAAAGTTGGGATTTTAAAAAGTCTTTTAAACTTTACCACAGGGGTGGGGCATGCATGCCTTGGTGGTGTATGTGGAGATCAGAGGACAGGTTTGTCAGTCACTTCTCTCTACCTTTCCACAGGTCCTAGAGAGTAAATTCAGGTCATTGACCTTGCATGGTTGTACAGAAAATGTTTTTAATGTTTTTACCCATGGAGTCATCTTGCCAGCCCAACAGTTGGTATTTTGATGTTAGGCACTTCAATGTGTTTTCAATGTGTGGTAATGGTGGCACACACATTGAGTTCCAGCATTTAGGAGGCAGAGGCAGGTGAGTTTGAGGCCATCCTGATCTACAGAGGGAGTTCTAGGACAGCCAGGGCTACACAGAGAACCCCTGTCTTGATAAAAGAACACCCACAAAAAAGTAGTCTCCCCATGGACTCATGGATTTGAACCCTTAATCCCTAGTTAGTGGTACTGTTTGGAAGTTTATGAAACCTTTAGGAGATAAAGTCTTGTGGGGAAAGTATGTCATTAGGGACAGGCTTTGAGGATTTATGGTCTTGTCCAACTTCCTGTTCTTCTCTGCTGCTAGTGTGAGGATGAAAATATGATCAGACAGCTTCCCTCCTCTGCTGACAGGAATTCTCTCCCTGTTGCCATGCCCTCTCCACCATGATGGACAGTATCTCTTTGGAACTGTTAGCCCCAATACATCCTTTTCTTCTCTAAGTTTCTTTTGGTCATGACATTTCATCACAACAGAAGCTAATTAACACATGGTAGCATCACATTTTGCTTCTAATTTATTTTTCCTTGATGAATAATGACATTAAGCATTGGACTTCTTGGTTATTTTTTTTATGATATTCCTATGTAATTTTTGTGCCTATTTTGCACTGGACTGTCTTGTTGAGTTGTAGGAGTATTTTTTTTTACATAGTCTGAAATTTGTCAAACTTATGTGTTGTCTTCTTCCTATTTGTGGTTTGTACTTTTCTCAGTGGTAGCTTTTGACAATCTAAAGTCTTAATTGTAGCAAGGTGTATTTTATAATTATTTTCATATATAGTTGACAATTCTTTGCATTCTCTAGATCATACAGATATTTCTCTATGATTTTTCTTACAAATTTTATTGTTTTACATTATGATATACCATTTTTTTTGAGATGGGATCTTACCATATTGCCCAGGATGGCCCTGAACTCCTGATCTTAAGTGGTTGTGTCTTAGCCTCCTGTTAGCCATGATTACAGACTGTGCCAATGTGCTCAACCTATCTCAGATCAATGTTTGTATATGGTATGAAGGAGGGATCAAGGTTAATGTCTTTCCCATACTGACATTATTTTAATATAAAACAAGAGCAACACAACAGACCTGTCCCCATTGTAAAGCACTGGACATGTTTGTTGTAAATCAAATCACTACTTGTTGGTCTATTTCTGGATTCTCTGTTTTGTGAAATAAGTTCTAGAATTCTACCTATCTTTTCCACAATTGTCCTTTGTATCTCCAAAATAAATTTCATATCATTCTGTCAATTTCTGTAATTAAATAAGCTGAAATTTTTGACTGGGATTCCATAAGTCTATGATCAAACTGGAAAAACTTAATAATATTTACTTTTCTAGCTTGTGAACATTAAGTATATACATATACACATATATATTATCCTCATTACTTTAGGTCTTTAAAAATTTCTAATGTTTCCCCTTTTCTGTCTCTTCCCCGAAGAGGCAGCTTCTGCCTCTCTCCATTCTCCCTACTTCTCCCTCCCCCCCATCTTTCTCTCCCTCTGTTTCTCTGATCTTTCCCCCTTTCCCCTTACCTCTTCTCCTCTTTCCCCTCCATAACCCACTAAATAAAAAAAAGAAAAAAATTCTAGTGTTTCAAAAAATTTCATAGTAGAAGTCTTCTACATCTTTATCAGTTAATTTCTAAGCATTTAATGGTATTTGAAGTGGTATTTCAAAAGTTCTTTTTCAACCGTTCTTGCTAGAATATAGAAATAGAATTAATTTTGTATAATGGCCTGTATCTACTAGCTATACCAGAATCACTTATTTTTCCAACATTAATAAAAATAAAACACAAATATCAAAAACCACATTATCAGTGTGCCTGTGCATCTATGCATATGCACACAGAGACACATGCACTTACAGTCCTAACAACTTTTTTGAAAATTTGAATTTGCTCCAACATGATAGGTATATCAGGGAATATTACATATAATATAAATTAAGTGTTCCTTTAAGTTTACATTTCTATATCAAATAGCAGATGAACGCACAGAACTACACATGTAAGTGCACAACTCAAATTTGTATCAGCCATCTCAGTTCATGGCATATGTTATGTGAGATCTGTTCATCTATGTATATTGCTACAAATTCCCCTCAGACTTCAATACTCCTCCTTCCATTACTTCATATTTCACAAGCTGCAATCCTTTCGACGTCCTTTCTTACAATCAGCCATCAGGACTATTTCAAGAGAAAATGCCGTATTTATTGAAGTATTGATGTATTTTAGTCATTTAACATATACCAAACGCTTACAAATTTTTATTAGGCTGTTATCTTTATAAAATATGTCTTTAAGTTCTCATGTATATTCCTAACTTCATTTTCTCCACAGATCCTTAGAATTTATTATGCACATTTGCATGGTAGAATCATTTTTAGTAACACATATGTTATGCTATAGCACAAATGACTATCTACATGCTATCTACAGTAACATGTGCATTATTGCTAACCTATATACCCATGAAAATCAGAGTTCTTAACCAGAGCACAGTATTATGCATAGTATGTTTGTCTTTAACCTTGTGTCCAAGTCAAAACAGTATTTTTCAGTTATTTTAAGTCAGAATTCTTTCTTCAGTTCCTTCAGTATGTTTGTGCAGTTAAATTTTTATATAGTCAGACTCACTTATCACAGTGTTAATTCTATGTGTAGTTCCCTCCACAATCTGGCTGATTTATTTTTATGTTATATAGAGTGAAATTACTCTTTATAGTATATAGTTAAATGGGTTTTGATAGTATATACATACATATCACGGCTCCTTACAAAACATCCCTTTGCTTTTATTTCTTATATTGCCCCTTTAAAGTGAATTCATCTCATGTCAAACTTCTGGCAATCACAAAAGTTATTTTTGGTTACTATACTTTCATTTATTTCAGGGTGCCAAACAAATGCAATTATCTCCATATAGATATAGTCTGTCATTTGTAACTTATTAAATATATTTAATATCAATTTATCACTGAACAGCATTTTATTGCATAGGTGTATCATAGTTCATTTATCAATTTCAATTTACCTTCTGGGTTCCTGTTAGAATTAATTATATAAGCATATCCTAGGAATGGCAGATTGTTCAGTTATCCATAGATAACACATTCAAAGTTATAATATATAAAACTGCTCCACTTTTATGATCTCTTTAGAGAGGCAGAACTCCCAACCAATATATATGCAGGGCAGAGAGTGTTTGCTCCACTTTCCAATACAGAAATTAAGGCTGAGAGTCAGGTATGGTGGTTCACACCTATGATTCCAGCAAGTTGAGGACAGCTTGGGCAAATTAAATCTGAGAGATCAATCTGTCCATAGATAGCTGTCCAGCACTAATGCAGAGTCAGGCAGGCTTATACTCTCGGGTGCTCTGATTCACAATCTACTACTACAAGACAAGTAGGGGAGAGGTGTGACTGGCTAGAAAGTTGGAATGGAACCTCAGAGACTAATTTTTGAAGTATTTAGCCGGACAAAGAGAAAACTAGCAAATATTTTGAAAATGGTCTTACAGCAAGATGATCACAGATAATCTTTAGGAGCTAGCCAGGAGAAAGTGATCAATTACAGATGTGATTTCTGGTAGTCCTGGAATTATCCCAACACAATGTTTGGTGGAGGCAATGGTAGCATATACCTCATTTCTTGGTACAAGCAGAGAAATCTTCATATCCATCATTAAAAATGAATTAAAGAGTAATATTGGTAATATTTGTCACAATGAAGATGTCATCTTCCAGTCTTAGTTTTTTGTATACTTTCATCATAAATGGGTATTTTTCTTTCATCTTTCTTTTCCATCAAGAAGAGCACATTTCCCCCCTTTTTTTTGGTTAATGTGCACTACCTTTTGAATTGCTGTATTCTTAAACTAAATACTAATTGGCCATAAATTATTCTTCTTTGTATATAACTGGATTAAACATACTATTTTTTTTTAGGACTTCTGTACCTATTATTCAGGATAAGGACCTCACTCAAGGACGTGTAGGGTGGTTTTTGTTTGTTTTTTGTATGTGTGTGTATGTATGTATGTATGTATGTATGTATGTATGTATGTATAATGGATACTCTTTTCTGATTCTGATATCAGGGTTATGGTAGCCTAACATCATTATGTTACTTATCTATTTTTCATATGTTTTATATTGAAATGGAATTAAATCACTTTCTCCACTCTCTTTCTGCCCTCTAGCCCCTTCCAGCTCCCCTCCCTCCATCCCTCCCATGTCCTCCCTACATTCTCTTTCTCTTTGATTATTATTGTTACATATATATGTATGTGTATATGCCCCCCACATCACTGAGTCTGTGTTTTGTTGTTTATGAGTATATAGTTTCAGGGCTGACCTCTCTGCACTGGACAACCAATAATGTGACACATCCCTGGGAGAGGCTAATTCTCCTCCCAGAAGTCACTGGTTGCCTGTAGTTCTTTGTCTAGGGGTAGGTAAGAGATATTTGTGCAAGATTGCCATTACTTATTAATATATTTGGTAGAATCTACTAATGAAATAATTTCCTTTACATAAAGGTATTTAAGATTTCATTTCTTTAACAGGCACAAAACTATTCAAAATATTTGAAACTGGCTTGTTCAGATTCTTTCTCTTTGAGCCAATTCTGATTCACCTGTCAGGAAAAAAAATAGAGCTTTCAAGGAATTTATTCATTTTGTCTATGGTCAACCTTATTATAGCATAAAATCCATTTTGGAAAATGTTACAAAATCTCTCAAAGATAGTATACATTCTATGGTTAATAAGTGTATTATTCTATATATGTCTCAATAGGTATTAATTGAGGCTTAGAGTTTGGGAAATCTTGCACAAATAATAATGAATATTTGTAGATCAACTACAGTACATCCTTTGATCAGGAGACACTGTGTTAAGATAACTGTATGGGAAAATGTCTGGATTTACATTTGTGTATTTATAAAGGAAAGATGCAATGAGATATAGTTAGGACTACAGAAACTTGAATAGCATTCCTGCTTAGGTCAGCCATTAAAGAAAAGGAATGGTAGTTGTCACCATCTCTTGAATCTTCAATGACTTCCTCATCTCTACCTCTACTTACTGCCTTTAGGGCTTTATCTCGTGTTGTTAGGGTAAGTTTATGAAGCCTGTGAGGCATAATTAAAACCAAATGCTGCCCAAACTGAAGACATCTAGATCAACGTCTACCACAGATATTTGGGCATCTCAATGTGTTAGTGTCATTTCATGGTATCAAAAAGTCAGAGAGAGGGGGGGGAGGGAGGCTCTAGGTCCCAGTATCCTCTTCAAAGGCATGCTTCTAATGACTTTACTTCCTTTTTTACTAGGCCTCACTTCTCAAAGGTTCCACTACCTCCTAATAGCATCAAGCTGAACGTCAAGCTTTTAACAGACTGGTTTTGAGGGGACATATATGAACATAGTACTCCAGCTACTTATCTAATTTCCTTTAAAAGGAAAACCCTGAAACTCATACTTTTATTTCTGGGGCCAAAGTCCTGACCTAGAATGTACTCCAGAAAATCCACTTGTTTGTTTAGCATACATAAAGATTAACTACAATTGCCTTTTCTCTTGGGCAAACTGAAAACAATCTTTAAGTATTTCTTAGCCATTGAGAACTAATCTCTACAGCAAAAGTAAACCATGACTGATTAGTACTTATTAAATCAATGGAACTATCAAGTAAAGACTGCCTGCTGAAGGGATATACATGTAATCTGAGTTTTAGTGTATAAACAGAATAGACTTTCCCCCCATAAATCCAACATAACTCTTCTTAAATGTTATCTGCCATCTGTGGTATTTAGATAAACTAGAATGACTTTTTCAGTTATGGGCTAGAAGCCCATAATATATAAATATATGATATAACACACACACACACACAACTCTGCCCTGCCAGCTGAACTATATTTCTCCTGGCAGAAGATTAATGCTAGGCTTTGTTCTAAAGCTCTCCAGTAGTATGTCTTGTTTATCTTAACCACCAAGACTTTCTGTAATAAACTGTTGTTACTTTATGCCAAAGTCAAGATTTTATCACTAGAGATAAATGAAATCCCATGAAAGAATTAAAGACTTTTCTCTTATGGTTTTATAATAACAATTTTACTCATGTTACAAAATAAACAACTTTAAGAAATTCAGTAACTAAGATTATTCTTTAGCCCCAACATTCCAAGATCTAAATTAAAAAGATCTCTATATTTCTGTGTTTGTGTGTCTGTAATTGAGAGAAGTCTTGACATTGCACTTCGAATGTAGAAAATATTTTGTCTTTGGGGGAATACTACAAAAGTCTTCTGAATTAAAGGATGTTCTGTTCCAATTGGTTTATAGACACACATACTTATATAAATTCTTAAAATATCCCCCTTTAGACTCTCTCTCTCTCTCTCTCTCTCTCTCTCTCTCTCTCTCTCTCTCTCTCTCTCTCTCTCTGTGTGTGTGTGTGTGTGTGTAAACACACACATGTATATATGTATAGGTTCAAGAGCAACCTTGGATGTCATCCTTAGGAGTTCCATCTACTTCCTTTTGAGGCAGGGACTATCACTTTCCCAAAGCTTAACAATTAAACTAGACTGGCTGATCACTGAGTCTCAGGTATTTTACTGCCTCTATGAGTTTGAATCCAGCCTGTTCTACATAAAGTTCCAGGATTGCAAAATGAAATCCTGTCTCAAATAATAAAAAAACTATACCTCTTTGTTTACTTTTGTAACGTATAAAGCATATATATATATATATATATATTATTTGCTCATTTGTTTTTTCTTAATGGAAATTGACATAGTAATTTAATAGTATTTAAGATACTGAAAATGTAAATCTCCCTAAAACTGACTCTGTATTTTGACAAACTCTTTTTCATCAATATCTATGTTTTGTAGTATGCCATATTTAAATTATTTCAAAGATATTTACTTAATTTAAAACACTGGGTTAATATTGAAGTTAATTAGTATATAATCATTGGATATCTACATAATTCTTAAGTAAAATTGAATATTTTTACATTGATTACTCATTGTAATTTTAAGTTTATATACTATTATTTCCATTTTTAAAACAGCAATATGGTTGGGTCATGTTAATGTGTTCATTCTTTTTTTTTAAAAGGATGGCAGCAGATAGGTGTAGTAGTGCATGGCTATAATCCCACACAATATCAGAAGTCTGAGGCCAGTAAAAGCTCAAAGTAAGACCCTACAAAGGGAGGAGGCTTGCAAGGATAGAAAGTGTGATACACATGTTCATAATCTCTGCTAGCCTGCTATGTCTGTGTACAAAAACTGTAGCCTTCAAATTTTCCTTTGAACTTGAAATTTTGAATAAAGGTTAAACACTAAACAAATGGTTGTTAGCTTATGCCTGGAATTCCAGCACCCAAGAAGTAGGAAGATCACAAATTGAAGACCAGCCTAGGATACATTTTGAATCTATTTCAAGAAGAAAGTATACAAAATAAAACCACACAAGAACAGCAGCAAACAATTCTCCTCCAATATAAAGCAATAAATAGCAGAAATTATATCATGCACAATAATTAAAAATAAGCATATGCTTCTCTTTCTCAAGGAAAATGAAGTTTGCTCCTGAGGCAGTGTGTGTAGAGGACAGAAGACTAGGGAGGGGTCCATGAGTGGAGAAAAAGGCTTTAAGAGTGGGAGAGGGTAAAAGAACACATTCAATCTGAAAATGCAAAGGCAAATAGTGAGAGTACAAAATTTTCATATAATATATATATAATTCTGTCATGGAGGAGAAGGGGATCATGGGGTCCCATCCTTTCTTGAGGATCTACAGGCAGACATGACAAACATGATTTCTGGGAGATAATTTTTTCCCTCTCACTTACATATTTTAATCACATTTTTTTTGTTTTTTGAGAATTCATATATGAAAACTGTGTTTATATCATTCCACCCTCAAATTCCTCATATTTCTCCATACTCCTTTTCTAATTAGTGGTCTCTTATTATTTATTATTGGTCATATATACATACATATATATATATGTACAAAAACTTATAAATATAACCTGCTGAGAGTATTTAGTGTTGCTCATATTTGTTTTAGGCTGACCTCTGGAGATAGCTAAACTATTAGGCACTTGTCTTCTAAGGAGGAAGCCTTATGAGAATTCTCCTATCCATACTGGCATGTCACTGGTGCTGTCACTTTTTCGGTCTTTGTTTTTAGGCAATCATATTGTTGCGGTAGCCTGTGTACAACTCTCCTATTACATATAGAAGATAGTATCTCCCAGAACATGTACCAGGAGACATCTCCTCTGCAGTGCAACCACAGGTAAGGTGACTCATGCCGCTATAAACAAATGCCCATTAATGCTCCAATGAGCAATCCTAACAAAACTCATTAAATCACACGCACACAAAGGCAAGAAAGTAGAAGGGGACTAGTTGGGAAGAAGAGAGTAATCATTAGAGCTGGGCGGAGAGCAAGAGAGGAAAATGTGGAATGAATGCTACAAATACATTAGATATATGCATGGAAATTTATGAAGACATAAACCCCATTTCTGTATATAATTAATATGTGCTGATAAAAATACTAAAAAGATGACAAAATCAGTTGCATTTCTATATACCAGTGTTGAACAACCTAAAAAGTAAATAATAAATAAATAAATGGCAAAAATAATTCAACTTACAATAGCTGCCAAAAATTAAATGATCAAGGAGTTGAAAGATCCACACAGTACTAACTAAAACACTTATGAAAGATATGAAAGATTTAAATAAAACAAAACTCCATACATTCATGGGCTAGAAGACTTTAGACTATAAATATATTCATGCCCTCAGCAATTTCTACTAAAATTTGAAGACTGTTTCCCCCTCAGAATCGAAAAAGTCAATCTTTACACTAACATGGAATTTTAAAAACCCTCCCCAACATGCCAAAAGAAATCTAGAAAGAAAAAAAAAACAAAGTAATAGCATTAATGCTTTGTTATTTCAAAAATGTCACACGCATACAGTAATCAAAACAGTGTGGTAATACTATAAGGTTATACATTACAGTGGTAGAATAGAATTAAGAGTCAAGAAATAAGCTCACTCAGCATGTATGGCCAGCTGATTTCAACAAATAGATACTAAGACCATTACACGGGAGAAGAATAATACCTTTAGCAAATGATGCTAAGACTATTGGATTTCCACAGATAAAAGAATAAAATCATATGCCTACTATACCACTAAGCACAAAAATAACTAAAATGCATTAATGCCATAATTAAAATGCTAATATTATAAAAATTATTATCAAAAGTGGTAAATCTTTTTCTTTTTACTAGATTTTATGTTTTGTTTTAATTACATGTATACATATATAACTTTGGGGTTATGGGCATATGAGTGCAGGTACCTGCAGAGGTCAGAGGAGTGTGTGTCAGATTCCCTATAACTGGAATTAAAAGCAGTTGAGAGCCACTTAATATGGGTGTTGGGTATTTAACTCAGGTCCTCTGAAAGAGCAGTACACACTTTTAACTGCTGAGCTATCTCTCCATCCCCAAAAGGGGCAAACGTTTATTTCTTAGACTCGGCAATGTATTATTAGATATAACACCCAAAGCAAAAGCAATGAAAGGAAAGAAGAAAAGTTGCACTTAAAAATAACTTCCATGTAGTAAAGGACATTATCAAAAGAACAAAAAGGCAAAATAGGACAAAACATTTGCAAATCATATATTTGACTTAAACAGGTAAGTGTTCCTCTACAAGGATAATACACAAATGACCGATAAACATATGGAAAGATGTTCCGCATCCTTAGCCATTAGAAAATGCAAACCAAACTATGACATACCACTTCATACCTACCAGAATGGCTATAATTTTCTAAATAAGCAGAATATTGTAAAGAATTGAAACTGCAATGCATTATTGGTAGGAATATAAAGTGGTACAGCTGCTGTGGTAGTTCTTCAAAACTTTAGATATAGAAATATCAGGTGACCCTTTAATCTTACTTCTAGGTATATATCTCAAATAAGAAAGCCTACGCACCAATGACCATACTATCAGTAATAACAATAACTAAAAAAATAGAAAAAAACAAGTGTCTATCTACTGATGAAAGGAGAGAAAAAAGTGATATTTGCACATTGGAGTAGTAAAAAAAGGAATGAAGTACTAATAAATACTAAAACATGAATTTTAAAATTATGTTAAGAGAAACAAGTCACAAAGGACATATATGATAATATATAAACAAATAATCTACAATGTGAAAATTCTAGAGACAGGAAAAAAAATGACAGCTTTCCAGGGACTTCAGGCTCAGAGAATTGGTGGTTACTGCTTAATGTGGTACACAACTTTTCTACTGGTGAAAAATAATCTTATAATACAAAATGGTATATAAAACCATGGCTGACTGTAATTAATATATTGACTTTTAAAAATAATTTTATTTATGTACATATATGTAGGACACTTGTATTGGTGCCTGCAGTGGCCAGGAGCTACAGTTACAGGCAGTTGAAAACCTTCTGACTTGAGTACTAAGAACCAAACTGGTCTTCTGCAAGAACAGCAAGTGCTCTTAACCACTGAGCCACCTCTCCAGTCCTTCTTTCTTTCTTTTTTTCATTTTTTTATTAAAAATTTCCATCTCCTCCCCTCCTCCCACTTCCCTCCCCTCCCCTCCACCCATACCCCCACTCCCTCCCTCTCCAGGCCAAAGAGCAGTCAGGGTTCCCTACACTATGTTAAGTCCAAGGTCCTTCCAACTCCCCCCAGGTCCAGAAAGGTGAGCATCCAAACTGACAAGGCCCACACAGAGCCTGTCCACGCCATAGAATCCAAGCCCATCGCCATTGTCCTTGGCTTCTCAGTCAGCCTCCACCGTCAGCCACATTCAAAGAGTCCGGTTTTGAATGTGGCTGACAGTCCTTCTTTCTTTAGAGAAAGTTGATATATAAGCCTGTCTAGACTGGAGCTCAGTATGTGGCTCACACTAGCTTTCTGCTTCAGCCTCCTAAGTGCTGGGATTTCAAGTGTGAACCACCACATCCAGATGCAATGATGCTGGATCGTACAACTTATACACTAAAAAGGCAGAAGTATTAAATTTATGTTCTATATGTTGCTGCAATCAAAGCTTTTTCTGAAACAGTTATGCATTGTATTCCAACAAAGGATCTTGTTGGGGTTAAAGAGATGGCTCAGTGAATAAAGACCTTTGCCATACAAACCTGATGACCTGAGTTCAAACCCTGGAAGCCACGTAAAAGTGTAGAGAGAAAACCAACTACACATAATCATCTTCTGATCTCCACAGCTATGCTGTGACAAGTGTGTGTGCTTGTGTACATGTACACGCACATGTGTACATATACACACCCAAAACAAATAAGAATTTTGTCTTTTCTTGAATAAGATCAAAGTAAGGTATATGCACATATAAAAATTTCACAGTGTAACCCACTGATTTGTACATTTAATATGACTAAATAATTACAATAGAAGAAAAAATGATTTTAGTTTCCTACATTCTAATATTATTGGTGACCCTAAATTAAACTGCAGATGCTAAATCTATATAATTTATCCTCTTTTTGGAGAAATGGCCTCACTATGCATCCTTGGCTAACCTAGAATTTACTGTGTAGACCACACTGGCTTTGACTGAGTTCTGGGATTAAAGATGTGTGCCATCACGCTTGGCTAATTTACCAATTTTTCACAACCTCTGATGTCTGAAGAATCTGCTATATATTATTGGTCAGACATTATATTTTGAACAGAGAACAAGATTCTAAATGCTCCACAAAAAAAAAGCAGCAGTAGGTACTGACATGTCAGAGGAGATTCTTAGAGCTTCTGAGCCGACAGCACTTAAACACCTTTCAGATCTCACCAGTGGACCAAGTCAGGCTTCCCAGAAATCACTTCTGAGTTTAGAAACATATAGACAAATGGATAAAGAAAATGTGGTACATTTACACAATAGAGTATCTCTTAGCTGTTAAAAACAATGACATCAGGAAATTTGCAGGCAAATGGATGGAACTAGAAAAAAAATCATCTTGAGTGAGGTAACCCAGACCCAGAAAGACACACATGGTATGTACTCCCTCGTAAGTGGATATTATATGTAAAGCAAAGGATAACCAGACTACAATCCACAACCCCAGAGAGGCTAGGTAACAAGGAGGGCCCAAAGAGGGACACATTGGTTTCCTGGGAAGGGGAAATAGAAGACATCTCCTGGGTAAACTGGGGATGGGAACATGAACAATGGGGTTGGGGAAGGGATAGAGGGGGAGAGTAATGAAAGATGTCTTGAGGGGCATTTCCGGGTCACGGAGAAACCTGGTGCAAGGGAAACTCCCAAGAATCTATAAGGATGACCCCAGCTAGGACTCCTAGCAATAGTGAGTGGAAAGGTGCCTGAACTGTCATCTACTATAATCAGATTGGTGATTACCTTAATTGCCATCAGAGAGGTTTTATCCAGTAATAAATGAAAACAAATGCAGAAGTCCACAGCCAAGTAATGGGCCAAGCTCTGGGAAACTTGTTGAAGAAAGTAAGGATTATAGGAGCCTGAGGGTGAGGTGGGGAGAAGGGTGGGGAGGGGTGGAGGTAGGGATTGGGTGTCAAGGTCATCACAAGGGAACCCTCAGAGACAACTAATCTAGGCTCATAGGAGCTCACAGACACTGGACAAACAGCTAAGGAGCCTGCATGGGACCGACCTAGGCCCACTACATATGTGTGACAACTGTATAGCTTGGCCTACTTGGGCACTATTAGCAGTGGGAGTGAGGCCTGTTCCTGATGTTTTGGCAGGTTTTGGGAACCTATTCTCAGGCTGGACTGCCTTACCAGCTTTAATATGAGGGGAGGAGCTTAGTACCACCTCAACTTGATATGTTATGCTTTGTTTTGGATTTGGTCACTTATATACTTGTCTAGTAGTATTTCAGTATGGTATTCATTTGAAGTTCCTTAGTAACTGTATATGTAAGCATATATACACATACAAATACAAACACATACATCAAAGAGGCATAGATCACTTAATGATGGGGAGAAATGCACCATTATGCAAACATCATAGAGTATACTTATACACGAGAGCTATGATGTCACTAGGCAACAAGTTTACAGGCATCACTGTTGTATACTCAATCCACTTTTAACTGCTATTGCTAAGCTATGAATGGTGCATGATTTTATATACATAGATATGTAGTGCTAGGGAATAAACACAGGGCCTCACATGTTAGGTACACTTTACACAGAGCATGTGCAATACACATGTGTATTTAGGTGTGTGTGTGTATGTATGTTTGTATGTATATTCACATATACACTTGGACTATAGATAATTAGATCTATCTATCTATCTATCTATCTATCTATCTATCTATCTATCTATCTATCTACCTACCTACCTACCTACCTATTTGATTCTATTATGAGGTATCCCCCCCCCAAAATAATTGGCATTTATGGCAACTCAACTCAGAAATCACAGCTATTCATCCTACAACAAGAGTCTTTAAAAAAATTTATATTAAAACCTAACAATACTCTCAATTTTCTTGGGGTGAAGACCCCAAGCTAAGTGATAGATTCCCCACAAGACTTGAAGGTAGATGGAATACCACCGGACTTATTCTTTAGCTCTTTGGCTGGGTAAATGTCCTGTCCTATTTTTACAACAATCCTTGAGAAATTCCACTGGTACTGACCAGTTTTCGATCTTTCAGGTATTATAATCTTAATCATTTCCTCCAATATCTGTTTCTTGCTTCCTTTTTTCATCTTCCTACTTTCTTTCTCTCCTCTTTATCATCAACTTCTGTGTGGTATCTAAATTTTCTTTTTCACTGCTCCCTTCACCTCTATGCTCTTTCCTGTCGATATTTTCATCTTTGTCCGCTTCATAAATTCTTTCTTACCATTCTCATCATCCTAGTATGAGGTATTTTCAGGATACTCTTTCATTTTGTTTGAAAAGATACTCAGGCTGCGTTTTTTTCTCATTTATTTATTAATTCCTGATTTTTGTTTTATCAGATAATTTTTATTTTACTTACATGTCTTATAATATATTCAGATTTTTCTTGTCATGAATTCTGTAAATATTGAAATAAGCATACATAGAACAAGGTATGTTTTCTGTTCTTAAGATATAACACGTTTTCAGACATCATTAGAATTTTATGAAATCTTCTATAGTAGATATGTTATTTATGTCTTCTTAAATCTTGACTTTTGCTGTTTTATTTAATTAAATGGCTACCATAGATTGAAAAACAAATTAAATCTCATATATTTATGTTAATTTTTGTGCTTCACCTCTTTTTATTAAAAATCTGTCAAAGATATCACATATGCTCAAAAAACTCAAAAGGTCAATTATTTCTAAATCCTATGAAACATAATTCATACCACATATTAAAAATAGACCAAATAAACTTATTCCAGAAAAGCAATAATGATTTAATTTTAGGAAATTTATTATTATGATTCAGTATACTGATAGTTTAAGATAAACATCATTATCTCCTCAGAATCTGACAATACCCATTGACTCAAAACAATTCAATACATGAACAGATGGAACACACTATAAAAAAAATCTAAAAAAAGCCAATATCTACTAAGGAAAACAGAAAGAACCTATTCTATAACTTCAAAATGCCTTAGAGTTTTGATAACAAACTTTAGCAGTATATAATATTTGATTTGAAGTCCTACTAGCAAATAAGAGAGTGTGAAATCTAATGACCTAAGAGTAACACATTATATGAGACAATAATGACCTACTTTTCAGTTAATATCATAATTTCTTAGAAAGTATTATCCTCACTACAAGCACTGTACTAAGTAAAATTCTAACATACAGCATAGAAAAATTCGACAAGAATAATTTTACTGGTTATAAAGTACGGTCCAAATTTCTGGTAGCCAAATTTCTAGTGACTTTATTATTTAGATCATAAACTCTCTTCTTTTGTGGTACTGGTATTAAATCCAGGGTCTCATACATAGTAGGCAAGCACTGTACTACTGAACTACATCCTCAGCATAAACTCCCTTTGTAAATGTGTTACCAAACCCAAGCCCCATTGTACCTGTTTGTTTCAGGCGATTCCAGACAATTTTGCATTTCTGGGTGTTTTCAAGTGACATTCTCAGTAACCTTGTTCTATATATACATAAAAATAACAGAGTAATTAATCTAAATGAAAAGAACTTCATGCAAATTAATATAATTCCAAATTATATTCACTACAATAGTTATTAGTAAAAATAATAGAAAATTATTTTTAACCAAACACTTTGCAATAAGTATAGCAATACTAACTTTCAAATATTCTTTTCCTTATTGTATTAAGAAAATGAAGATTAACAGAAAATCTTGATCATTACCAATTTCTTTAATAATACAGAATATAAGAAAATATTTACCCTGGGTGGTTGTATGAGAGCTCCATAAATAGCTCTTCAAATAATAACTGGTGAAAATTATAAAATATAATTATGTCAGGCTAGGGGTATAGTCCAGTAGTACAGAGCTTGCTCAGCATGTGTGACACACTGGTTTTATGCCCCTAAACTTTGTTCTCTCTCCTCCCAATAAAATCGAACAAAATGCAATCACACAAAGTCACAGAAAATTGCCCAGAGGATATGTATTTATTTGCTCCCAGAATCCTACTAAGTAGCAGTGAGGCAGTGAGAGCCTAGACATATGAGACATGACATGTTTAAACCCTCATGTCAGTGTGATAGAACTGTTTTAATCAGACATGGCCAAGCCTCCAGGCTGGGATTCTTAGGAGTTCCAATACTGCTGGACTTAGCCTCCACTAAGATCTGTATTATAAATGCTCTACTATAAACAAGCACAAGTCTTCTACTCAGACTGTATTTATATTATAGGACTATTACAGGGCAAAAGCAAGGCAAGCTTAAAATACTTGGTCTCAATTGTTCTCATCTGAATGAGCTTAGAGGAGAGTTTCTATGCTGAGAGACACAAAGCAAAAGTACCAAGGACCATAAGTATTGCACAGTCTTCTACTCATAGAGCTGAATATCTGATATAAACCAAGCACTACTATCTTTATCCCTCAGACCTAAAACAGTGGTTCTATTCCATCTTAGTAAAGGCATGTTATGAGCTCTGAAGTTTTCCCTAAGGAGAAGGACTTTAATTAGAACAGAGCCTAGAGAAATTCAAGTCCAAGGTCACTGTAAAAACTCTTGAAGATTTTGTTAGTGAACACAAGAGGGGACTGACAACTCAACACAAAACAGACCAATTTGAAGTTTACAGACAAATTGGGTAAATAGGCAATTATAAATGTCATTTTCCATCCAAAGGGGCATTATTTTAAGTGGATCACATTGTAGAGAAATTTATGTCCAAGAACACTAGAGAGTGAAAGAGCGAGAGAGGATACAATCAACTAGCAAGTAGGATGTACATTAACAGATGTCCATTTAGAAGTTTAAAAGGGAGATCAAGCTACAGAGTGCTTGTATTAAAAACTACATGAAGGTAGAAAGGAGACTAGGTGAGGAGAAGGGGGTCATCAGGAGTTGGAAGGGAAAGAAAAGTGGGTGGTGGCTGGTGAATATGATCACATTATATATACATAAAATTATCAAAAAATAAAACTGTGGTTTGAATGTGAAATGTTTCCCATAGGTTCACTTGTTTGAACACTTGGTTCCCAGTTGGTGATGGTATTTGGGAAGGTTGTAGAATATTCATCAGGAGGAGTCTCACTGGAAGAAGTGGATCACTGGGAACAGACCTTAATGTTTTATAGCCCAGTCCCCCTTCCTGTTTACTGTCTGCTTCCTGACTGTGGTTGTAATGTGACAAGCTTACTCACTGGCTCCTGCCATTCTGCCTTCTTGCCTGCTGCAGTGAGAAGCAAAGTTAAATGTTTGAGGCTATTGTTTATGTTTTCACTCCCCTAGACAAGTTTGTTTGGCCCAATTTCACTAGATAGGCTTGATCACATGTGGGTGGGAGGTACATGGACAGGAAATAAGTCAGTATATATTCTTGTCCCTGATTGAGTATGGGATGGGAGTCATGATGGCTGTATACAAGCAGAGGGCATGTCAGGATATCTGCTTGCCCCTTATTAGCCTTGGTGGGAAATTTGATGTCCTTTTAAAGCCTCTGCAAAGTTTGACTTATGCCCATTTTATGGGAAACCAGGAATGGACCTGACTAGAGTTGATCCTCCTGGCCAGTATTTAATTAAAGATGCTTCAAATTTGGCTCAAAATTGTGGTGGTGGTCTTATTCCTGCCTGGTGTGATTAACACTGCCACATCTTGCTTACCATGGTAGACTGTGTCTCTCTGGAACTGTAAGCCTGAATAAAGCCCTTCTCCCTTAAGTAAAATGCCTTAAGTCAGGGCATTTTATCACAGCAAAAGAAACATACTAACAGAGAAATTGGTACTGGGAAGTGGGACTGCTATTGTGATAAACCTGACTATGTGAATCATAGGCCTTTGGGAGTATTTTACACCAGAAATGTGTAAGAGTTTGAAACTTTGGGCTAGAAAAGCCCTTGAATGCAGAGCTTAAAGGACATTCTAATAGGAGTTTGGAAGACCAGAAAGCATAGAATAATGTGAACTATGGAAGATTATCTTATGAGGTTTTGGAGGGTGATGGGGCTCTTTTTGGGCTAGAAGCCATTTAGTTTTTATTTACATAAATAATCAGGCTGCATTATGCCCTTGTCCCAAGAACTTAAGCGAAGTTGAATTTAAGTTATAGCCTAACTTGTTAGGTAGAGGAATTTAAAGGCAGGACAATGTCAATGATATGTCATAGTTACTACTCACTGCTCTCATTTTAGGAAAGATAAAGTGGAATAAAAGGAAAATTTTAAATGTGAAGTTTGGTGAGGAAAGTTGTATGAAAAAGTTTAAAGTTGTGAACAAAGAAAATGTAGATGATAAAGCATCTGTAATTGTTAAAGAGTTTAATTTCATTAAAAAGAAATCTCCTTTTCTGCACAGAGACAGTAATGGAGGTGACTTGAGGTTAAGACTCCTCCCATCAAAGGATCTAATGTGTGAAAATGTGAATGTATTTGAAAGAAGAAAAGATAAACTCACAATGCCAAAAGGGTTTCCTGTTCTGGAAAGCAACTGTCTAGAGAAGTGTTTCTTCAGAGTTAGCAAACAAAAGCAGATGCAACTGTGATTCAAGGGGACCAAGCTTCACCCTAAGATCAAAGTAAAATCTGGCACTGTCATTTATGTGGTAGCAGTTTTGCAGGCATGAAAGTTGCAAAACTGAGAGGGTCATGAAGTTTTGCACCACAGTTCTAGAGAGCTGCTGCGGACAAGCAACATGCTCCAGAGTCAGAGTCCCTTCAAAGAGGTCTTGAAAGGCCACTGCAGGAAGGAACTAGGACCATAAATGTCCACTGATGAATGTTGCATATATAGAGTAGAGCCGAACCAAGAGAAAGGCAGCAGAGCTGGAGGGTCAGGGCTAACTAAGCCCATTGGAATTGAGATGATTCCGTTCTGACTTACAGATGCCAGACATAGAGCTGCAGGATTCGATGTTGCTGTGCTTGCTTTTGGTGTTGCTTGGTATTGGTACAATCTTTGCTTGCTACTCCATTTTGGAATTGAAATGTATCTTCTGTGCCATTGTATGTTGGAATTACACAATTTCTTTTTTACAGGTCACAGCTAAGATATTGCCTCCATTATCAGAAAATACTTTAGATTTTGGACTTCTGAAGTTGGATTGGATGCCATCAAAATATGGCCATGAACCAATGGAGACCAGGAACATAATGTGGTTTGAATAGGAAATGTTTCCCATAGAGTCAAATGTTTGAATACTTAGACCCTAGTTGGTAGCACTGTTTGGGAAGGGTGTGGAACCTTTAACAGGTTGGAGATTTGTTGAAGGAAGGTAGTCACTAAGTGTGGACCTTAATACATTATAGTCAGGCCCAATTTTCTATTCATTCACTGTTTCCTAAGCGTGGATACAATGTGACCAGCAAGCCTTCTGATACTGCCAGCATGCCTTTCCTGCCTGCTACCATGTCTTCCTTGCCAGGATGAACCACACTGCCCTGGAATTGTAAGCCAAAATAAACCATTCTCCCTTAAGTTGCTTTTGTCAGAAAAGCAAGAGAAAACTAATATAAAAATAAAACTTAAAAAATAAATTAAGCATATATCTTAATTTAAGGAGCTACCTGAGGGTTGTCAAGAGACTTGACCCTAGAGGGGTTCCCAGGTTTTCAGGGAGACGCCCCCAGTTAGTTCCTTGGGCAGCTGAGGAGAGGGAGCCTGAAAAGGCCAGTTCCTATAGCCATACTGATGAGTTTCTTGCATATCACCATAGAACCTTCACCTGACGATAGATGAAGAAAATGACGGAGCCCCACATTGGAGCGCCGGATTGAGCTCCCGGGGTCCTGATGAGGAGCAGAAGGAGAGAGAACATGAGAAAGAAAGTCAGGACCGTGAGGGAACCTCCATCTGGCGACAGATGGGGAAGGTGACTGAGCCCCACATTGGAGCACTGGACTGAGCTCCCAAGGACCTGATGAGCATCAGAAGGAGCGAGAACATGAAGGAGAAAGTCAGGAACTAGAGGGGTGCGTTCACTCATGGAGACGGTGGGACAGAACTAATGGGAGATCACCAACCCCAGTTGGAATGGGACTGATGGATCATGCGACCAAACCCGTCTCTCTGAATGTGGCCAACAAAGGGGGCTGACTGAGAAGCAAAAGACAATGGTGCTGGGCTCTGGTTCTTCTGCATGGACGGGCTCTGTGGGAGCCTTCTCAGCTTGGTCGATCACCTTCCTGGACTGGGGGGGAGTTGGGAGGACCTTGGTCTTGGCATGGAGTGGGGAACTCTGATGGCTCCTTGGCCTTGAGGGGGAGGGAGGGGAGGTGTGGGTGGAGGGGAGGGGAGGGAAGGGGGAGAAGGGGGGGAGGGAAGGGGGAGGAGGAGGGGAGGGAAGGGGGAGGAGGAGGGAAGGAGATGGAAATTTTTAAATGTGAAAAAAATAAAAAAAAAAAAATAAAATGCTAGCTGGAAATGAGTTTCATAAGGTTTACAAAGCCCAGCTTCGGATTCATTTATTATATAGTGGGCTAACTGAAATAAAAGATTTGCGCAAATTTATGTAAAATTACAAGTATTGCAATGTGCAAGGAGCTACATGAAACAGCTTGCACACCATATTGAATTGACTTAGACACAAATTACATCTATCTTAAGAAACTCACACTTATTAGATCGCCTGGCTTGCTAAAGATGCATTTCTGTCTTATTAAATATTGACTAGATACACGTTGTTATGTTTAACTTTTGTAGAGACCTGATATAAAACAGAAAAGAGTGAGTTTGATTTATTTAGACTTATTCGGATCTTTCATCTCATCTGATTTGAATGGACCTCTTAAATAAAGGCTATTCTTCCTGTTAAAAAAAAAAATAAAAATAAAACTTAAAAAATAAATAACAGAGGACAATTAGGGAAAAGGTATGATATGAAAGCACTCTACTAAAACCACTGCCATCTCCTTTCAGGAAGATGGGTCAGGATGTTTTCACAAGCAACGATTACCCTCTGTGGAGTAAAAATTGAGCCACTGTACTATGGGGCAAATAGAGCTCAATGGACTAGTCTAGTCAATTCACTAAACAATTACAAAAAGTGAACTAACAGGGGTTGGAAAGATAGAAACAGTTAAGAACATTTGCTGCTCTTGCGGAGGACCTGAATTTGATTTCCAGAATGCATAGAGCAGCTCACAATTGCCTGTATTCTAGTTCCCATTTCTGGCCTCCAAGAGCACCAGGCAAGTATGTAGTGCATATGCAGGCAAACATTCAAACACATAAAAAATAGAAAAAAACTTTGTAAAGGCCCAGATGTTAAACTACACACGTATTTCAAAGCAGCTATTTTAAATATACTTAGATGACTAAAGGAAACCACATTTAAAGAAGGAAGGTATGCTAAGAATACTCATTAAATATAGCTCAATAAAGTGATATAAATTATAAAAGTAATCAAATAGAAATTCTAGAATCAAAAATACGGTTGAACAATTCTTTAGAGATCTTGAAAGAACAATATTCAACTTCATTTGGAAAAACAAAAAATCCAGGATAGCTAAACAATTCTGTAAAATAAAAGAATTTGGATTTAGTGATTCTGCAGGTATCACCATCTCTTATCTCAAGCTCTACTACAGAACTATAGCAATAAAAACCACACAGTATTGGCATAAAAATAAACAGGTTGATCAACTGAATCAAATCAAAGACCCAGAAATAAATCTACATACCTATGATTTTCAACAAAGAAGCCAATAATTTTCAATGCTGAAAATGTTGAAAGCATCTTCAACAAATGGTGCTGTCCTAACTGGATGTCAGCATGTAGAAGAATGCTAATCAATCCATATCTATCACCCTGCACAAAACTCAAGGTCAAGTGAATCAAAGACCTCAACATATATCCATATATACTGAACCTGACAGAAGAGAAAATGGAAAATAATCTCACACATATTGGTAAATGAAACATTTTCTGAATAGAACACTAGTAGCACAGACACTAAGACTGACAACTAATAGATGGGATTGGATCTCATGAAACTGAAAAGATTCTGTAAGGCAAAGTACACCATTAATAGAACAAAACAGCAGTCTACTGAATGGGAAAAGATCTTCACCAACCCCACATCTAACAGAATGCTGATTTCCAAAAATATATAAAGAACTCAAGAAACTAGATATCAACAAACCAAATAATCCAATTAAAAATGGAGTACAGTTCTAAACAGAATTTTTTTTTTTTTTTTTTTTTTTTTTTTTGGTTTTTCGAGACAGGGTTTCTCTGTAGCTTTGGAGCCTGTCCTGGGACTAGCTCTTGTAGACCAGGCTGGCCTCGAACTCACAGAGATCCACCTGCCTCTGCCTCTCGAACTCACAGAGATCCGCCTGCCTCTGCCTCCCGAGTGCTGGGATTAAAGGCGTGCGCCACCACCGCCCGGCCTAAACAGAATTCTTAACAGAAGAATCTCAAATGACTGAGAAACACTTAAGGAGATATTCAACATACTAAGCCATCAGGGAAATGTAAATCAAAATGACTCTGAAATTCCATCTTATACCAGTCAGAATGGCTAAGAGTGAAAGCACAAGTGAGAAGTCACAAGAACACTCCTCCACTGCTGGTAGGAGTGCAAACTTGTACAGCCACTTTGGAAATCAGTGCAGCGGTTTCTCAAAAAACTGGGAATCAATCTATCAAAAGACCCAGCTATACCAATCTTGGGCATACAGCCAAAGGATGCTCAGTCATCCCACAAAGACATTTGCTCAATTATGTTCATAGCAACTTTACTTGCAATAGCCAGAACCTGAAAACCACCTAGATGTCCCTCAAATGAGGAATGCATAAAGAAAATATGGTACATTCACACAATGGGGTATTACTCAGCTATTAAAAACAATGACAACAGAAAATTTGAAGGCAAATGAATAGAACTAGGAAAAAGTATCCTGAATGAGGTAACCTAGACTGAGAAAAACAAACATGGCATGTACTCATTCATAGGTGGCTATTAGCTGTAAAATAAAGGATAACAATATTACAATCCACAGACCCAGTGAGGCTAGGTAACAATGAAGGTTCATGGGGGGGGGTATCTAGATCTCCCTGGGAAGGGGAAATAAAAGAAATTTTGTACATGGACTGAGGGTGGGTGGGGAAGGGAACATGAATGATCAGGTGGGGTGGGAAGGGAGAGTACTGAAAGAGACTACAGGAAGAGAGAGGCATTTTAGGGTCAGGTAAAAGCCTGGTACAAGGGGATCTCCCAGGAATCTATAAGAAAAACCCCATCTTAGCAACAGCAATAGCAGATAAGTAGCCTGAACTGGCCATCTCCTGTGACCAGATTGGTACCTAGCGCAAGAGTCAGCAGAGAGGCTTCATCCAGCAACTGATGGAAACAGATGCAGACCCACAGTCAAAAACTGGATGGAGTTCTGAGAATTGTAGGATTAAGAGGGGTCAAGGACATCACAAGAAAACTAATAAGAATCAACTAACTTGAACTTATAGGGGATCACAGAGACTGAACCAACAACCAGGGGGCCTACATGAGACTGACCTAGGCTCTCTGCTATATGTTACAGCTGTGTAGGTTGGTTCTTCTGTGGGACTCCTGACAGGGGCTGTCTCTGACTCTTGCTGGCTTTTGGGACCCTATTATCCTGGGTCGCCTTGCCCAGGCTTAATACATAAAGAGGTGCTTAGACTTACTACAATTTGATATGCCATGCTTTGCTGATACTCATGGGAGACCTGCCCTTTCCTAATCGGAAGGATGATGGAGGAGGGTCATCTGTCTGTGTGTTATTTTCATTGGTTAATTAATAAAGAAAACTGCTTGGCCTGATAGGTCAGAACATAGATGGGTGGAGTAGACAGAACAGAATGCTGGGAAGAAGGCAATGAGGCAGTCGCCATGACTCTCCTCTCTGAGATGGACGCAGGTTAGGATCTTTCCTGGTAAGCTACCACCTTGTGGTGCTATACAGATTACTAAATATGGGTTAAAGCAAGATGTAAGAATTAGCCAATAAGAGGCTGAAACTAATGGGCCAAGCAGTGTTTAAATGAATACAGTTTCCGTGTAATTATTTTGGATAAAGTTAGCCGGCGGCCTGGAGCTGGGCTGCAGGAAGAGGCCCACCGCTCCTCACTATAGATTGGCGCCCCCTGGAGGAGGGTCATCTGTCTATGTGTTACTTTCATTGGTTAATAAAGAAACTGCCTTGGCCCTTTGATAGGACAAAAAGTTAGGTAGGCGGAGTAGACAGAACAGAATTGTGGGAGAAAGAAAGCAGAGTCAGGCAGATGCCTCAGGAAGACACCATAGCTATTCTCTCCAAGATGGACGCAGGTTAAGAATCTTCCTGGTAAGCCACCACCTCGTGGTGCTATACACATTATTAGAAATGGGTTAGTCAAGATGTGAGAGTTAGCCAATAAGAGGCTACAGATAACAGGCCAGGCAGTGTTTAAATGAATACAATTTGCATGTTGTTATTTCAGGTGTAAAGCTAGCCATGCAGGAGCAGGGCGGGAATGCAGCCCGCCGCTCATACTACAGAAGGAGGAGTGGATTGGGAGTGGGAAGAGAGAAGGGATGTGGGGGAGGATTGGGAGGAAAAGAGGGTGGGGAAACTGCAGCAGGGATGCAAAATAAATAAATCAGTTTATTTATTTAAAAAATACAGTTGAGGCCGGGCGGTGGTGGCGCACGCCTTTAATCCCAGCACTCGGGAGGCAGGGGCAGGCGGATCTCTGAGTTCGAGGCCAGCCTGGTCTACAAGAGCTAGCTCCAGGACAGGCTCTAGAAACTACAGGGAAACCCTGTCTCGAAAAACCAAAAAAAAAAAATACAGTTGAAATTCAAATTTGTGAGAAAAGCAACATTTGGTGTGAGTTGACAGAAGCAGCAATCAGTAAACAAAAATGAAAAAAAAAGTGATTATTGAGCCAGAGGGACACCTTAGAAGCAGCATTTGTGCTTAGCATGCACAGGTCTTGGGTTCAGTCTCCAGTACCAAAACTAACAAATAAAACCGTTATATTATTCATTTAAGCTGTACACACACACACACACACACACACACACACACACACACACACACACGTGTATGCTGTTATATTACTGGACTTCTTATACATAGAAATGTAATACACTTAACAATAATAGCACAGAAGAGGCAGGTGGAAGCAAAGCTGTTTTCAAAGAAGGAAATAAGGCCATATGGTAATTCAAGGCCACAGGAAGAGATGAAAAATTTGAAATGGTAAACAAGAAGAATAACATAAACTACAATATAAACTTCCTTAATTTCTTTAAAAAGCATACAATTATATAAAGTAGTATGAGATATATCTGCTATGCTTGAAATATATATAAAAATAATATGTGTAATAGAATAAAAACGGGAGAAAGAACCAGAATCAACATGAATAACATTTCTGTATCATACTAGAATTAAATTTGTAATACAAAGTAGAGTCAGATAAATTAAAATCTACATTTTTCATTCCTAGAGCAATGATTAACAACACCCCCCCCCGTGTATTCAATGCAAAAGAAAGTAAACAATGAGAATAAAGACACATGAGTGGTTAAGAGCACTCCGAGTTCTTGCAGAAGACCCAGGGTGGGTTCCCAGCACTCACATCAGGTAGCTCACTACCCCCTGGAACTACAGGTCCAGGAGATCTGATGCCTTCTTTTGTGCTTTGTGCACATATACATAAATAAAAATTAAGGAAAATACATGTGAGACAAAATAAAATGGTAAAAGATTTGACTATAAAATAATATCAATTGTCAATGTGTTAAAACTATGAAATAAGAGACAGAAGTTGTCACACTAGTTTAAAATATAATTTATATTCTGCCTATAGGAGATAAGCATCATATCTAAAGACACAGGATGAAAATAAAAGGATGAGAGCTGGGTGTGGTGGTGCACTTGGGAAGCAGAGGTAGGTGGATCTCTGTGAGTTTTAGGTCAGCCTGGTCTACAAAGTGAGTTCCAGGACAGCCAGAGATGTTACACAGAGAAAACCTCTCCCAAAAAACTGAAAATAAAAAGATGAAAAAGACTATGAGTTAGATATTTTAACATCTCTATAAACAATAAAACTAGGAAAAACATCATCAAAGGTATATAATATTTAATATCCATAAAATATATACCTAACAAATATACATCAAACATGCCATCAATCTAATGTCAATATATATGCTCAAAATGAAAATATTCACACAAATATTTGTATGTTTATTAAGACTTTGTAATTTTTTAAAAATGTTTTATTTTATGTGTATGAATGTTTGTTTGCATGCATGCATATATAAGCTTAGATGCTTGATATCCATGTGGTCAAAAATAGGGAGTCAGATTCCCTGGATCTGGAGTTACAGACAGGTGTGAGCCATCATGTGGGTATTGGAAATAAATCTGGGTCCTCTGCAAGAGTAGCAAGTGCTTTTAACAAAAAAACCCACCATCTCCCCAGACTTGAGATATTATTAATAATATTTAAAAATTGGAAACAACCCGAGTATCCATCAATGAATGGGTGGATAACGAAAATGTGCTTTATCCAGACAACGCAATGTTATTCAGCTATAAGGTGTGAAATACTGATCCCTACTAAGAAACAGAGAATCTGAACCATTACTTCTTTATTTTTTTTACAAAAGGATCCAATCAGAAGACTACAAGTCTTCAGTTTCTCTCCTGCCTGCCAATTCCCAAATAACCACTCAGAGGCTTAATATTACTTATAAGTGCTTGGCTGATAGCTCAGACTTGTTACTAGCTAACTCTTACACTTAACCCATATTTCTTACCTATGCTTTGCCACTTGGGGTCATCCTTGTGGATTCCTGGGAGTTTCCCTAAGCACCAGGTTTCTCCCTATCTCCATAATGGCTTCATCTATCAAGATATCTCTTTCCTTGCCAAGCAAGCTTTATTTGTCAGAACACAATCAAAATATCACATATTTCCCCATTTTTCTAAATAAAAAGCAAAGGTTTTAATTAAGATAGTAAAACTATATACAATAAATAGAATACCTATGTACAAAATATACAGACAAGGATTATATTAACAATATCTAGTCCATTTACCTTTTGACAAATTCAGAGAAAATATTCCATTGTCTATCCTATCTTGGTGAGTTCAAAGTTTGTTTCTTTTGGGGGGTGTAGAGTGAGAGAGATGTCAGCCAGCTGCTTAGGAAGCCGGATGTATAGAAAATGAAGTAGCAAGCCATGAGCTACATGGCTAAGCATAGATAAGAAATATGAGTTAATGTAAGTCTAAGTGTTAGCTAGTAACAAGCCTGAGCTATCAGCCTGTCATCTTTTTATTAACCAAAGAGAGTAATACATACATATTCACAGTGCATAGAAGGATTATTCCACAACATAAGTCATATTATTAGATTTACATAAAAAGCTCACAATAGGCAAACAATATGGACAGAACGTAGATTACTCACTGCTTAGAACTGGTGACAATGATGAAGAGTACCAGCTAATGGGTAAAAAAACACTTTTTAGAATGATAAAAAGATTCTAAAATTAGATTATGTTCATAGTTGTACAGCTCAAAATATACTAAAAAGTATTAAAATGTACACATAAACGGATGGTTAGGATGGAGATAAAGCTTAGTGGCAGCATATGTACCTAGAATGCACAAGGCCCTGAGATCAATTCTCAACAATGTCCAAAATCAAAATGAATGGGTGAATTACATACAGGATATATGAATTATAACTCATGAAGTCTATTAAAATTTAGATGGAAAGATCTACCATGTTCATGAATTGTTAGGATTAACACAGTAAAAATGGCCATCCTACCAAAAGCAATCTAAAGGTTCAATGCGATTCCCATCAAAATCCCAACACAATACTCTAAAGACCTTGAAAGGACAATTTTCAGATAAATATAGAAACACAAAAAATTTCAGAATACCTAAAACAATCATGTATAATAAAAGAACTGCTTGAAGTATTAATCCCTATTCTCAAATTGTACTACAGAGTTATAGTAACAAAAACAACATGATATTGACACAAAACAGAAATCAAATGAAAGATCCAGACATATCCATATACCTATGGAAACCTGTTTATGTAAAGAAGCCAGAAATATTAATACTTTGGAAAAAAGACAGCATCTTCAGCAGAAGATGCTGATCAAACTGGATGGTTACATATAGAAGGATCCAAATAAATCTATACTTACCACCCCACACAAAACTCAACCACAAATGGATCAAAGACTTCAATATAAAACCAGATACATTAAGCCTTATAGAAAAGAAAGTTTGGAATAGCCTTCAACGCATTTGAACAGGAGACAATTTTCTGAACAGAACACTGAAAGCACAGGAACTAAGATCAACAATTAACAGGACCTCACAAAACTTAAAAGCTTCTGTAAGGTAAAGGATACTGTTATATAGACAAAGTAGCAGTGTACAGAATGGGAAAAGATGTTTACCAACTCCACATCTGATAGAGGGAAAATATCAAAATATATAAAAAAACTCAAAAACTAGATATTAAGAAAATTATCCACTTTAAAAAAATGGAGAATTCTCAAAAGAGAAAACTCAAATGGCTGAAAAGTACTTAAAGAAATGTTCAACATTCTGAGTCATCAGGAAAATGCAAATAAAAACTACTTTGAGATTTCATCTTACACCTCTCATAATGGCTAAGATCAAAAACACAGTGACAGTTCATGCAGGAAAGGATGTGGAGTAAGGGGAACATTCCTTCATTGCTGTTGGTACCATAAACTTGTTGGCAAAATTTCCTGCCAGTCAATTTAATCTGTCTGTATTTATTGAGATAGATAGTTTAACGTACCCAGACTGAACTAAAAAGGAGTAACTTTTAAAAAGGTCCAAGTATCATGAGGAGAACATGTTATATTAGTTTCTTTTGTCAGTTCTGTAATAAAGAAGCAACTTACGGAACAAAGAGTTTATTTTGGCTTACACTTTATGAGGATACAGTCCATCATGTTGAAGAAGGCATGGCAGCAGGGGCAGGAGGCAGCTGGTTATACTGCACATCAGGGGGAAAGCAGATAGTGTTGGATGCTGGTGCTCAGCTACTTTTCTCTTTTTAATGCAAGTCTGGGACCATAGTTTATGGTATGGTATTACTCACATTTAGGGATGGTTCTCCCACCTTAGTTAACTAATCTAGGCAGTCCCTCACAGGTCTGCCTAGAAGCTTGTCTCTTTGGTAATTCTAGGTCCTGTTAAGTTGGCAACATTAACCATCACATGGTACTGCTATTTTCAGTAAAGCAAAAGTGCTTATAGAGAATAAAATTACATTCACCTTTATTTTTTAAGAAGTTAAATTCTTGCCTGGTTTTTCACTGGGGAATTCAGATTATTTTCTTCTCTATTCTTTTTTAATGGAAAAGACTTCTTAAAGGGGCTCATTTACCCTCATGAACAAGGACATCTCTGTATGGCTAGTATCTAGTAAGAAATTGACGTGCAATTTTTTTCTTTTAATTCCATGTGTATAAATGTTTTGTTTGTGTAACTTGTGCATGCCTGGTGCCCATAGAAGATAGAAGAGGAATTTTGATCCCCCTGGAACTGGTGTTACAGATGGTTGTGAGCAACCACGAAGGTGCTGGGAATCAAACCTGGATTCGCTGGGAAAATAGCCATGGTCTTAACCATTGAGCCATCTCTCCAGCCTCTCAAATGCTTTTTAGTTGAACTCAAAAAAGGAACACAAAGAAATGTAACAGGCCCAAGACCTTACTAGGTCCCCCAGATGGTAGCACAACTGACTCCATGATTAAAGTACCATCCAGGCTATAAAACTCACTACATAGACAGGACTACCTGTCAAAACTAAAAGAAAGATCAAATCCATCAAAGTCCACAGTTAATAGGAAAGTCTCTAAATGTACTAGCCTTGTTTTTTGGCTTCTATAGTTCTGCTTTTGGTTAACTGTTCTTGGTAAATGAAATATGTCAACTCAGAGCATGGTTTTTGTACTTAAAAGCTCACTCCGAGAAAGGCTCAGGGCTCCACTGAAATCCCAGACACCCAGTGTAGTCTCCAGCCAGTAAAGGCTTTCTATTGGCTTAAATACCATGTCTGAACAGTCTTCTCTGGTGAATATCTCACAAGAAACAAACATATGATGAGAGTTTATTCTAAATTTAAAGAATAATATGAAAGAACTGATTAACAGAAGACAGAGGGTAAAGAGCAAAATGGGCTTTAAACCTTTGGAGAAATGAGAACCTAACAAGTATGAAAAATTAAGGTGTTTTCTTTTTATAAGCAAGAGAAACCAAGCAGAGAGAGAACTCAGGTGTGTTTGACTTCTTGACATCGTAACATGACAGTGTCATTTACAAAGCTGTGCTGGAGAGTGAAAAAAATTAAAAACCCTCATGTTTCAAGTATGTTTACAATTTTTCACTGGGCTGCATTCATAGCTACCCTGGGCTGCATGCAACCAATGAACTGTGGGTTGGAAATGCCCCTTTAATTCTTAAAAATCAAACAGAAAGTGATAATTATATGACTGGACAACTTTCTTTGAAGAAGGAAGATAGAGTTGCAGGTGTGTGGAAGATGGTAATTCTGGTAGCTCCTAAAAAGGTAGGTTTAAGAGTGGAGGTAGCATAGAAGAGAAAGTGGGAAGTACACTTGAACACATTGACACAGAAGACCACTTCCTAAATACAATCCCAGTAGCACAGACACTGAGAGAAACAATAAATGGGACGTCCTGAAGCTGAAAAGTTTCAGTAAGGCAAAGGACATGGTCAACAAGACAAAACGACAGCCTACAGAATGGGAAAAGATCTTCACCAACCCCACATCAGACAGAGGTCTGATCTCCAAAATATACAAAGAACTCAAGAAATTGGTCATCAAGAGAACAAATAATCCAATAAAATTGGAGTATGGACTTAAACAGAGAACTCTCAACAGAGGAATCTAAAATGGCTGAAAGACACTTAAGGAAATGCTCAACATCCTTAGCCAGCAGAGAAATGCAAATCAAAACAATTCTGAGATTCCATCTTACACCTGTAAGAATGACCAAGATCAAAAACACTGATGACAACTTATGCTGGAGAGGTTATGGGGTAAAGTGAACACTTCTGCATTGCTGGTGGGAATGCAAACTGGTATAGCCCCTTTGGATATCAGTATGTTGATTTCTCAGAAAATTAGGAAACAACCTTCCTCAAGACCCAGCAATACCACTTTTGGGTATATATCCAAAGATGCTCAATCATACCACAAGGATATGTGCTCAACTATGTTCCATAGCAGCTTTGTTTGTCATAGCCAGATCCTGGAAACAACCTAAATGCCTCTAAACTGAAGAATTGATAAGGAAAATGTGGTACATTTACACAATGGAATACTACACAGCAGAAAAAAATAATGCAGGCAAATGGATAGATCTAGAAAACATCATATTGAGTGAGGTAACCCAGACCCAGAAAGACAAATATCGTATGTACTCACTCATAAGTGGCTTGTAGACATAAAACAAAGAAAACCAGTCTACAATTCACAATCCCAGAGAACCTAGACAACAATGAGGGCACTAAGAGAGACTTACATGGCTCTAATCTACATGGGAAATAGAAAAATACAAGATCTCTTGAGTAAATTGGGAGCATGGGGACCATGGGAGAGGGTTGAAGGGGAGGGGAGAGGAAGGGAGAAGAGCAGGGAAAATGTATAGTTCAATAAAATCAATTAAAAAAAGAGTGGAGGTCCAGGAAAGGTGAACATCCAAACAGAGTAGGCTCCCACAAAGCCCATCCATGCGGTAGAATCTAAACCCAGTGCCAATGTCCTTGGCTTCTCTGTTAGCCTCCACTGTCAGTCACATTCAGAGAGTCCGGTGGGTAGGGAACCCTGACT
This sequence comes from Arvicola amphibius, assembly GCF_903992535.2. Lineage (NCBI taxonomy): Eukaryota > Metazoa > Chordata > Mammalia > Rodentia > Cricetidae > Arvicola > Arvicola amphibius. Next base: position 59,100,415 of record NC_052065.1, read on the forward strand.
GCTCCTTGGACTGGAGAGGGAGGGGGACGGGGAGTGGGGGAAGGGGAGGGAAGTGGGAGGAGGGAAGGAGGTGGAAATTTTCAATGAAAAAATAAATAAATTAAAAAAAAAAGAGTGGAGGTAGGTGTTATGGCTAACATCTGCAATCTCAAAGAGGATGAGGCAGGAGGACTACCATGAGTTTGAGGCCATATGGTGTATAATTTGAAACCTTGTATCATAAAAACCATTAAGAAAGGAATTGAGCATGGAATTCAGGCAAAGATAATCTTATGTCTTGTTAGACATAAGATAATGATGACATTTAAGCAAATGTAATTGAGTGAAAAAAAAACAAGCTAAGGAAATTGGTTCACTTGGCTATAAAACTCTAGAAATAGATGAGTTCTTTCATAGCAAATATGTGAAAGGAAACAAAAGTAGACGAAACAGTTTGATTGGTCATATATATAACCACAGAGAGACAATGAAGATAAATATAAGAACAGATTAGAAATGACTAGTCCATGGGAAGGGGCAGCTAAAAAGAAGAGGCTAAGTCAAATGTAACCTTTGCTTATGAAGGAATTAACCATTATAAACCTCTGAAATCAAAATACTTATATGATGGGGAGGCTCAGCCAATCACCTTGCCCATACCTCGGCCACTGACAGTTTTAGAGTACCCGTAAATGGATAAAAACAAAATTGTCTTATCTTGCCAAGACAGGGTAGGATAGTTCTAAAAAAAGTTCCTTGCCTTTCAAAAATGGTATGTCAGTTATGTTAGGCCTTAGCCAAAGTTGGTTGCAAACGAGACTTAGGGTGATTGCCCAGATAATCAGTTGTCTCTGACATTTGTTGCACATTTTGGAAGTTTCTCATTTGTACTTCCTGGTTGCTTAAGTAATATTACTTCCCTTCTCAGATCTTTGATGGGGTTGAAGATTAGATAATTGTAGTTATCCTCTACATTATTTAGACTCCTTGAAATAAACTGTTTAGTAAAACTTTTATTATGTTTCCTGCTTAATATTGTTTGTTGTTTGTAATTTTATATTTATCATTTGTTCCTATTGTATATAGTTGTACTTGGTTTGGTTTTGTCTTAGACAAAGGGGGAGATGATGGGGAAGCTCAACCAATCATCTTGTTTGTGGGATGTGTCCCCCCGCCAGGGGCCCCAAACAGCCTATAAACCATCGTTGTGCACTTGTTTTTTCCTCTTTGTTTTTCCTGCACTCCTCGCTGGAAACCTCGCAGGTTTTGTAAGTTCTCCTTCTTTCCTTTATTAAAGAATATTTTATATTAGAGCTAGTCTGGTTAATTCCAACTACGATCAGCCTCGCCCCTTCACTTATAGAATGGAGGAAAAGATTTTCTAAAGGGGAATAAACATAAATGTGTCAGGGAAAATAAATAGACCAAACAGCACACTTAACCCTCAGCTGTTCTTTGAAGACTGAACATTACCTGCTCATAAGTTGTTGGAGCTTTTCTTCCTCGCTCTAGATCAACTGCAGCTGCTACAAGTAAACATGTTTTCTGTGCAATCAGTAGTCCTTGATCAGAAGGACAAAAAAGGGACAGCTGATAAGAAACAACCAGAACATCAATGAATGCGGAGAATTCTGTCAGCTGAACACAATCAGAATCAAAATCAGCAACATCTTGTCTGAATGAGAAAATTCTGCAGGAAAACCACATGTTGCCATAAAAAATGATACAGACTATCACACTGATTTACAGTTTTAATTTCATATTCCTTTTCATTGTTTTTAGCACCTTCCTAGAGATAAAAGCTTCTCTTCTTTAGTTGTTTTCTCAATGACAAGTACTGTCATTAGGCCCTGAATGCCTATCTAGCAATTTACTTCTCGGGTGATGCTGCCATTTATAGGTGATTTTCCCCCTGGGAAGTAGTTTTTCCTTTGTACTGAACAGAGCCCAAATCAGTACTTAAATTGTTATGTTTGAAGAGGACAGTGTCAAATCCTGACAAGCATTAAACTTAACCTCATCATTAAATCTTGTCCTCTAGTTTTTGGAAATTCTGAGCTTTTTACTATAATAAAACTCGAAGCCACTTTGATTTCTACATGTCAATCTTGTACAAGCATCACCACAAATGTCAAAGCTGAAATGGACTTATGCCATCTAATTAAAACTGCATTTATACAGAAACTTGCAGAACTTGCAGACTTTTTTTTTTTAGTGGTACTTGGGATTGGATTGAGTCCAGGACCTTGTACATGCTAGATAAGTATTCCACCACTGAGTAGCATCCCCAGTACTCCAAAGACTTGCTTAATCTTTCCAAACATTTAGGGATAACAATCATGACCTTCACTGAATAAATAACATTTAAGTTGTCCAATCTCTTAGGTCTCGGGTTACTTAAGGTGAGGGAACTGTGCTCTTCAGTTCATTCCAGCTTGAAAATTTGGAACATTGACTTGGTCTCATTTTGTCAGATGAGTTATATTCTGTAACCCCTCTGCTTTCATTCCCCCACCAGTACTTGAACCTCTTTCTGACTTTTTAATGTCTGATTTGGAGGTAAATGACTATTTTTGGATGCTTAAAAGCGAATAATAAATTCACAAATTCTTACATATAGAACCTGCTCCAGAAAAAGAAAGGCCACTCAAACTTCTCATCTCCCTTCTCAACCCGTGCTGTTCACGGGTACTTACACTACATTTCCACAAGTGTTTTTAGGTGACCTTTCCGAACGTGTCGGTAGCTGCTAACATTGGAGCGTGCCCATTCTAAAGAGACTTCTGTTTTAACATAGGACTCTGGAACTCTGTCCTGACAAAGGGAATGGAATAGTTCTGTAATGGCAGAACTTTGTGCTCTATAATCAATGTTTATGATGAAATTTACCTTATAGGAAACCATGAAAAAGTTTTTCATTGTCTCTCGATCCTTCTCAGACTGCAGAGCTAAGTTCCAAGCTGAAAGTTAAGATAAATACTATAATTGTGAAAAATCGACTGTTTAGTCTATATCACCATAATCTCTACTGTCAACATTTTCAATATTAATTTACTGGAAAAGGGGTTCTTGGGATTAATTATATTTTACTTAAATTTTTAAATTTAAAATTAATTAAAATGAAATTAAATAGGTAAATAAACTATTTTGTTTTTGGAAAAAGAAATTGACTTTATGTTTGTGGAGAAACTTTTTGCCAAGAAATTTAGAGATTTCTATCACTTCTAATCATCCATTCTAAGTCAATGACAAATGAGGTACTGTTTAATCTTTTTAAGTTTGAGACACAAAAAGAATTCTCAGTAATAAATCTATCTATCTACCTACATACCTCTCTGTAACAGTAACAAAGAAACAGGTCATGAATTTGAAAGGAAGTGAGATGTTTGTGGAGTGGAAAATGGGAGAGGTTGGAGGGAGAAAAGGGAGAGGGGAAATGATGTAATTATATATTAATTAAAAAATACATACAAAGAAGAGAGTCACTAAGTGGTAACTGAAAGTCACCAAGTCATCAAAAAAAAGTTCAAGTTTAAGGGAGATCAGAATCTACTAAAATCAATGGTTAGAGTATTTATGGAGCATTTTCTATTTTCCAAAGTTTAGTAGAAGCCCCAAGTAGGTAAAACAAGGTGAGTGAGAAAAATACCTTTATCTTTTCAAACTTTTAAAAGGCCAAAGTCATTAAATATTTCTATATTTTAAAATACTTATTTTCCAAATTTCTTAGAATTCACACTATTTATTCCCTTTTGCCCAGATGAAATCCTCAAGGAATCCCATAAAACAGGACAGGGTTCATGTAGAACCAGTTCACTCTGTGATACTGTTAAATCCTTAACTGCCTCAGTAATTTTTATATCATTTTCATTAATTAAAGTCCAGAAAAAGAAAATGGCACAATTATGAATTGTGTCACTTAATGAACTGTAATAAAAAATAAACATATATCCACACCAAGAAAGATTTTGGTCATTCCCAGAAAATTGCAAGCTCCCTTCAAGTCCAAGATCCCTTTTTATGGTAAACACTACCTTAATTCTTTTCTTCAGATTATATTTTTAAAAATTATTTTCATATTACTTCCATGATAAAGTCATAGTAACTTCTACACACATGAATATAATACACATTGACCCCATTTTCCCCTCAATGTTTTTCTTTCTTACCTCCTAAATAGATCACTATTTGATTTTTAACACTGAATCAGTTTTGTCTTTTTTAACTGTGCATAAACTGAATCATGCATTATGTACTCTTTAATGCCTGGCTCTTTTTATTCAAAACTATGTTTCTGAGATGTATCCATATTGTTGCACATAGTTTATTTTTGGTGGATCACGTCAAAGAATAAGTTCAGCTTTCTAGAGCAGGTTTAGGAAAATAATTTGGGGAATAAAAGTAATAGTTCATCATTTTGTTTTTGATCACTCTCCACAGAAAAGAAAATTAGTATGGAATACTTTGTTATGTGTGAGATAAATATACTGCTTCATATAAAATCCTTAATAAATGATCCTACATAAGAGATGTATGCATTTCTATTTTACACACAATGAAACCAAGACTCAGCAAGTTATATACGCATACCAAAGGTTCAAAAGAAAGAGCCAGAGGTATAATAGAATGATATAATGCCCACAGATTTTCTTTTACCTATTTTTCTGAACCAATTGGCATCATTAACTCTAGAATCCAAAGTTGAAGGATCTTCATCAAAATGCTGATAAAATTTCAGGAGTGCTGTATCAAATAGGAAAATGGGATATTTATCTTACATGCTAGCAAAGTTCTTAATCATCCTTTAAAGATAGCATGAACCTAGAAGGTTCATTTCTGTATATATATATATATATATATATATATATATATAGTTGCATATCAAAAATAATCCAAGCAAGAAAAAGCATTACTTTCATGAAAACATTAACTCAAACTTTGAGGGAGCAAACATATCTTTAGAGAGGATTATAAATTTAATTGTTACAATTATTCACTACTTGAGGCACATAGAATAAAGAGCAGGAATAATAAGTAAAATACTAAAATGATGCTTAGTATACATGAATCTCTGGGTTCAATCTCTGGCACCAAACAAAACACCCTAAAATAATTCATGGTATCAATAGGCTGGCATAATATTTACTTAGCTTCCACAATAAGTATAATATAGAACCAGAACATGTTATCACCACGAGAAAGCATTTATTACTCACCCCATGCTCTTCTCAGAAAAAGAATACCAACCAGTAAAGTTTTCTTTGAAAAGCTTTGGCTGTGAGTCATTTTGCTATGTTTATAATCATGTATTTGAATGTAAAATTCAACTATTGTAGTAAGTAGATTAAAGTTTCTAAGATACAGACTTTTGAGTGTACTCAGAAATGACATATCCTTTGAGTAGAAGGGACACCACCAAATAAAACACGGTGCTAGTAAAAAGAATGTGGTGTTGCTAGATACCAGTTTATAGAAGTGGCCAGGAAAGCTTATGCGTCGGGAGAGGAGAGGAGATGACACTGACTTGTGTAAACAGACAATAAGAGAACAAACAATTCACTTAGATTAAGAAGGCACAAAACCACCAGCAGTGCTCAGAGAATTTCATTTGTCATGCTCATTTTTACATGTTCAATTATAGGACAGGAAATTAAAAGGAAAGGAAGGATGAGGGGAGGGGAAGAGGGAGGAAAAGAGAGCAGGAGGAAGGGAAGTGTCTTTAAAACAAATTAGGATAAAAATGGACTGAAATCACATTTAGAAGTAGATGTTAGTAATGACAATCATTTCCCTTGTGGATAAAAAACTAAAATAGTTTCCTGTGGTAAACGTTAATAATAAGCATGAAATTTAAAATATTAGAGTCAGTATGTTCAATATACTGGGCGAATTCAAGAGAGGCTAGAGGCAAGATGAAGGGCTGAAAATAAGTAAGGACATAATTACCTGTGTTCAAGTAAGTCAAAAGTTTCTCCATTTCTTTCTTTCTAAAAATTGAAGAAAAGGGAGTTTTTTAATGTACTAAACCTTTACTGTAGAAAATAATGGAAAGAAACACTGTATCTGAGAATTGGGCTAAAAATGACAAAATGTACAGTTTCTAGTTCAATGATAATCTACGACTCTAGCACATACCCCTCCACTGTCAGCCATGGTCACTCAGAACCAGTGTCTTCACACTTCTCTCTCTCTCTCTCTCTCTCTCTCTCTCTCTCTCTCTCTCTCTCTCTCTCTCTCTCCTCTCATCTCCTCTCTCTCTCTCTCTCTCTCTCTCTCTCTCTTCTATTCTTAGCGAACGGTTTCAATGACTGACAGGCTTTGAATATTTTTCATATTTGGGACCAGGTAGTGACCTCTGGGATTTATAAGGTCTGGTTTCTTTTTAAAGGTTTATGTATTTTATGTGTGTGTGTGTTCGCCTGCATGGATGCATATGTACCACGTGTGCAGTACCTACAGAGGTCAGAAGAGCACATGAGACCCTCTAAAACTACAGTTACTGGAGGTTGTGAGCTGGGAACTGAACCTGGGTCCTCTGCAGGAACAAGTGCTCTTAATTGCTGAACCACCTCTCCAGGCTGTCTGTTTTTACTGTGTGTGTGTGTGTGTGTGTGTGTGTGTTTTGTTTGTGTCAGGACAGGAATTTGAATCTCTGTCTTAAGTAAAACTGTATAGAGGCCTCATGTCTAAGAAAAAGTAGTGTTCAGCAGTAGAATACTTGTCTCAGATTCTGTCTCCAGCACTGAAAAGAAGTGGAGGTGCTCCGAGGGAAGTAAGAGTAGATGGTGGACTGGAACCTCATATTTCAGGAGATATCACATAATTTCCACCATTCTGTTTATCTAATACAAACTCCTCATTTTACAGTTGAGGAAACATACCTTATAGCAGGGAAAGGTTCACAGAAGGTGACACAGTGACAAAGTCTTCTACCCTGATCTTTTAATCTTCTGTCAGATTGGTTTAAGGGGTTAAGAAATTTTAGCAATCCCCTCTGAGGATACACTCCCAGTGATCAAAGGACTTCCGACTAGGCCCTGCTTCCATATCACAAAATCTCTCAATACTGCCTTCCTGTGAGCCAAGACTTCAATCACAAAGGATCCTTGGGGGGGACCTCAACCTATGTCCAAACCACACCAAAAACCTCACAAAAAAAGATAGTAGAGTCGAACATTTAAAATATTGAGAGAGGAAAAAAATGACCAAGTTTGAATTCTGTACTCTATAAAAAGTTTTAAAGGAGAAGAAAAGAAAGATTTCTTTAGAAAAACAAAAAATAAATAAGAAAATGACTATTTCTAAGAAAATGGTCAAAAGACATTGAATCTATGCCTTGCCAATGTAAACTTTCTGGCATTTAGAATTGTAAGCAATTTCTGTTGTACAGTATTTTATCGTAACCATCTAAATGGAAAGTTGAGGATGTAAGCCAATGAGAGAGCACTTGTCTAACATGCACATGGTCCCATGTTTGATCCCTACCACTGGAAGTAAACAAAAGACTTTTTATCTGTCATATTTTTAATGGGCCAAGACACCTATCTATTACATAAGACAATAAAATGGGTAGAGAGGTATTCAGAGAGGTGTGAAGGAACTGTATTTGTTCTCAGGTGACTTGGCTCTCTAGAGAATAAAAACAACTGACTCCACCAGCTCCCCCAAACTCTACCCACTCTCACCCGAAATATTGGAATTCATAAATAGTCACCATAGGGTTTCAGACTACAAGGTAAATATATAGACATCGAGTACTTTCCTATATCAACAAAGAACAAATGGAATTTGAAATAAAAAATAATGCCAGATAAAGGACCTGTCCTGCTTACCCCGACCAACAAGTCTCTCCCATGCTGCATCCAACCTTTCCACCCAGTAAAACCCCATAATCCTTCTCCAAGGTCTAACCTAGTGAGTCTTCCTAGCCCTCCACCTTACTAACTGTCCAAAACCTATTAGGTCTAGCCCAAGTCCTAAGTCCAGTGCCCCAGCTTAGTCAGGCCACTGCTACCTGCAAACTAACTAATCTATAGGAGTCTCCCAGGACCCACCCTGCCCACTCTGATCCATAGGTACCTCCCACACCTTGTCAAACCTCTCCACCCTGCCAGATCTACCTCCACACTCAAGGTTTGAACCAGGACACACATGCTGAACACAGAGGGGTTGAGCTGCTCTCTCCAGAGCCTTCATGAACCCAACTATAAACCCTGAAATCTACAGTGGTGACGTACCTGCATGCTACAATGGTACAATAGTGGCACAAACGTTATGGGAGTAACCAACCACTATCTGTTTGGATTCAAGGTTCATTCTATGAGACAGAGCCCATGCCTGACACTTCTTGGGTGTCTGAAACTAGATAGGTCACAGGCCAATGAAAAAACCAAATACTACTCTTCTATTAAAGTAATATAGCAATAAAATGACTCCCAATTATATTCTGTTACATCCATAGATCCGTATTTTCCTAAGCCATCATTATTTGACATATACAGTCAAACTGGACAAAGAGTGAGTCACTTGGGAACAGACAGTCCTAAACGGGATATCTTCATCAAAACCCTCCCCTTAGGACTCAGGGAGCTATGCGGAAAGAGGAGATGGAAAGATTGTAAGAGCCAGAGGGGATGGATGACTCCAAGGAAACCTTGTTTTCCAGACACAACAAGACTGATGAACTCACAGAAACTGGGGCAATGTGCACAGGTTCAAGCCAGGCAGGGCTCCAGAGCTGAGAGGGAGAACTGAACATTAGTTCCCATTTTTAACCAAAAAGCAATCTTCCCATTTCTAACCAAAAAGCAATTTCCAATTGTCAACTGCTTGCAAAGGCAAAATTAGTTTTCTCCAATGAAATCTCATGGCATACATAAACCACACTTAGGGTAAGGCCCCATGCCCAGCAGTAGATGCCAACACAAAATGAAGCCAATGGTAATCAATGGTGTTGTAGGTTTTTTTGTTTCATATTGCTTTGTTTGGGTATTTTTTAGAAATTTTACTGATCTTTTCTTGTATACTATGGTTTCCAACTTTTGTGTTTCTATGGGTTTTATAGTGTGTGCTTTTTGTGCTTTTTTATTTTTCATATATATTCTGGTTTGTTTGTGGGTCTTTTTTTGTTTGCCTGCAGGTTTTCAAAAGAGAAAGAGAAAAAGGTGTGGAGTTGGGTGAGTAGGAAGGCGGAAGAGGATATGGGAGGAGAGGAGAAGGGAATCTGTGATCGGAATATATTGTATGGATTTTCAATAATAAAAAAATGAGCCTGGGACCTGAATAGAAAGAGTTCTCAAAAGAAGAAAAAATGACTAAGAAATATCTCAAAGGGACAGAGTAGGAGAGTAATGAAAGAGAGATTTTTTTGGCTCTTCAAGACAGCATTTTTCTCTGTAACAGTGATGAAGCTTGGACTATCTGAGGGACCCTGTCAGTAGGACCAGGATCTATCTGTGGAGTGAGAGCCCATTCCCTATGGTGGGATGCCATGCTCAGCCTTAACGCGGGGGAAGGGGCTTGGTCCTGCCCAAATTAATGTGCCAGACTTTGTTGACTCCCCATGGGAGCCCTTACCCATTGGAAGGTGGGCTGGGAGGAGGTGAAGGGGGCAAGAGGCTTGGTGAGAGGAAAAACTGCAGTTGGAATGTAAAATAAAATTTAAAAATAAATAAATATTTTTAAAAAATGTTCATAGTCTCTAACAATTAGGGAAATGCAAATCAAAACTCTTTGAGAATTCATTTTATCCCAGCAGAATGACAAAGATCAACAAAACAACTAACTACAAATTCTGGAGGTGTGTGGGAAAAAAAGACCCCCTCATTCACTACTGGTAAGATTTTAAACTGGTGCAACCACTCTGGAAATCAGTGTAGAGAATTACCAAAAAGGTAAGAATAAATCTATCATATGACCCAGCTGTACCACTCCTTGCATGTACCCAAGGACTCAGAGGACTACTCCACAGATACTTGCTCAGCTATGTTAATTGCTGCTCTACACACAATAACTAGGAAACAGAAACAACGTCAAGGGTCCTTCAACCAATGAATTATCCATGTATACTATGTACTACTATGCAGCTGTAAAAAAATGAAATCAAGAACTTTGTAGGTAAATGGATAGAGCTATAAAAATTATATCGAGTAGCGTAACCCAGACTTGGAAAGACAAAAAATGCTGTATATCCTGTCATCAGAGGCTACTAGCTCCCAATCTTCAGATGTGAGTACATATCCTGGAGTAACTGCAGAAACCAGAAAAGGAAAAAGAGACCATTGTTGGGAAGCAATAGAGAGATGATGGGGTGGGGCAGTAATGGAGAGGCCTCTCATTAGAGAGGGGCAGGGAGATAAATACAGACAGAAAGAAGAGGGGGAAATAACAATAAGAACATCTGAAAAAGTCATAATGAATTATACTATTAACTATCTACCTTAAAAAAACCCTATAATACAAGTAAGTCAGCATGTTGTATACCAACATATACATGTGATACACACACACACACACACACACACACACACGTAGAGAGAGAGAGAGAGAGAGAAATGAAATTTTCTCATCTGGTCTGACAATACTTCTTTCAAGAACCAAATACATATGACAAAAATTCAGTACCAGGCATGAGTTGTTGATCAGGGCTTGATGGAGGAGTGTCTATGTGTTACTTTTATTAATAAAAAACTGCCTTGGCCCTTTAAGAGAACAGAAAATTAGGTAGGCGGAGTAGACAGAACAGAATGCTGGGTAGCAGGCAGTGGGGAGACGCTTCAGGCAGTCGCCATATGCAGTCGCTATGCTTCTCCTCTCTGAGATGGACGCAGGTTAAGATCTCTCCTGGTAAGCCACCCCTCGTGGTGCTATATAAATTATTAGATATGGGTTAAAGCAAGATATGAGAATCAACCAATAAGAAGCTACAGATAACGGGCCAGGGGCCAGGCAGTATTTAAATGAATACAGTTTTTGTGTAATTATTTTGGGTAAAGCTAGCCGGGTGGCAGGACACAGCCCTGCCGCTTCCTTCTACAAGGGCTGTTGTCAAAGAGACTCCTAAAATATTACAAGCTACTGATATTGCCCTTGTTTTCCCCCTAAAGGCGGAAGATAAATCCCTATTGCTGAAGACACCATGTACTTCAGACATGGGACCTAGAGAATCCTGAGCTGGAACTGACCTGAATGCCTCCTCCCTGAGGACTCCCAAAAGGAACCATGAAAGTTTCCTAAGGAGGGAAACAACCAGCAAACCTATCCAGCTATTACAACAATGAAACCACAACAAACGACCAACATGGCAGTAGTGTGATCCATACTCTGGAAGTAATAAAAAAGTTCTCTAAATGGACTTCCCACGTAAGAAGAGGAAAATCATTCCTGGCACTGGAAACCTAGCCAAATACCCAGGGCTAGTGAAGCCATGGATCCTAAAGGAGAATCTACAACCACCACTCGACAAAGCCAGAACAATTCCTAACTACGTTCTAAATACTTTTCCCTATATTATCTCTCATCAAGTGTAGTGAGGAGCTGCAGGCCGCTTCCCAGCTCCCGGCCGCCGGCTAGCTTTACCCAAAATAATTACATGGAAACTGTATTCTTTTAAACACTGCTTGGCTCATTAGCTCTAGCCTCTTATTGGCCAACTCTTACATCTTGCTTTAACCCATATTTAGTAATCTGTGTAGCACCACGAGGTGGTGTCTTACTGGGAAGATTCTTAACCTGCGTCCATCTCGGAGAAGAGAGCTATGGCGTCTGACTGAGGCATCTGCCTGACTCTGCTTTCTTTCTCCCACAATTCTGTTCTGTCTACCCTGCCTACCTAATTTTCTGTCCTATCAAAGGGCCAAGGCAGTTTCTTTATTAACCAATGAAAGTAACACATAGACAGATGACCCTCCTCCATCGATCAAGCGGAGACTTGAAGCAGGCCTTCATAAATTTAGTCAACTGATCTTTGACAAAGGAGCAAAGGTATTTTTTGAGAAAGTAGTGAAACAATGAGACATTCATGTGCAAAATATATAATGCATACATAGACCTTTCTTTTTATAATAATTAGCTGAAAATAGACCATGGACCTAAATGTAAGTAACAAAAGTATAAAACTCACATACAATAACATCAAAGAAAACATATATGACCTTGAATACACTCATTCCTTTTTAGATAGAATAGTATATGCATTTTGGCATGTGAGGCTCTCAAATTTCCATGTAGGGCCTGAGAAAGCTGGTTTAAAAAAAGAGGAGACAGCTCCCTGAGCTTATAGTTCATGATCCTTGCAATGCATTTCCTGTTTACTTGGGTAATATTATATCCTTCTGGGTCTTTGATGGAGCTAAAGACTAAATAATTAGAGATATAGTTTTCCTTAGCTATGACAAAAAGTAAATTATGTATAAAACTTTGGAATCTCTAAGATAAGATTGATAATGGAGTATTTTCTCTGAATTCGCTAAATACATATGGACTGAATATTGTAAATGTAATTCTTACTTGATAACTGCTTTTGTTGTATATAGTTTTACTATGTTAAAGTTAAAACCTTTCATTTTTATGTAGACAAAGGGTGAAATGTTCTAGAACATTAAGATTTGTTACAATTGTTTATGCTGTGGAACACTTGTTTAATGATGCAAAGATGTGCTGCAGTCTTTTATGTTGCATTTGTTTAACTGTGAAGCTGTGTTACTTTATCTGTCTAAAATACTTGATTGGTTTAAATAAAGAGTTGAACGGCCAATAGCTTAGCAGAAAAGGATAGACGGAACTGGCAGGCAGAGAGAATAAGTGGGAGAAGAAATCTGGGAGGAAAAGGCTTTTGGAGCTAGAAAAGGAGGAGGACTCCAGGAGATAGCCACCTAGTTACACAGCAAGCCACGGAGAAAGATACAAAGAGAGGAAGGTATTCAGAAACACAGAGGCAAAAGGTAGAGAGGATAAGTTAAGAAAATCTGGCTAGAAATAAGCCACACTAAGGCCATGTATTCATAAGTAAGAATAAGACTCCATGTGTGATTTATATGGGAGCTGAGTGGAGGCCCCCAAAGAGCCAAAGAGCAAAGAGTGAAAACCAACCAACAACAGTGCATGGTATATTGGAGCAATGCTTGATAAACTAGGCCACTTTAAAATCAAAAACTTCTATTTTTCACAATTCAGTATCAAGACAATAAAGACAAGCCACAGATTGGTAGAAAATACCTGAAAAAGACACATCAGATAAATAACTGACATCTAAAGTATATAAAGAATTCATAAAACTCAACATAAAAACAACTCAAAAGTGGGCCTAAAGAACTTCTAGATATGGAGGGGAGGTAAGGGGGTAGAAGGAGGAGTGGGAAGGAGAATTGGGGTTGGAATGTAAAATGAAATTATATATCTATATCTCTCTCTATATCTTGTAGACTGGTGAACACTTTGAGGTACTGGGATGACGGTTAGCCTGGAGAGGGCAAGAACACCCTATACCGCCCAGCACTTTGTGCCATGTATATGTTTCATCCAGTTCCTCCTGAACTAACAATTTAGAGTAAAGTGTAAAATAAGTCAAGTGTTTCGCTGAGTACTGCAAGTCAGACTAGCAATTAATGAATTTGGAAAAGGGGACCTTGGATTTCCTGTCTGGGCCAGTTAGAAATATCTGAGGCCTGGATTTGCATTGGCATGTGAAGCAGGGGCAGTTTTATAGGGCTGAGCCCTTTAACTGGTGAAGATTAGACTTCATGGTGTCATTTGTTGGCACTGGAATCAGGACAAGTACTTGCTAGACTGTCTTGGCTCATAGGAATATGGTTTGAATAGAGAAAAAAATGAAATGGCAAGGGTCAAGGACCTTGAGACCTGGGTAGTCACATGGCCACTCAAGGCATGGAGTAGCAGCTGATTTGTGCTTGGTAAAAGTTACCATTGGAATTTAGAATGGTTCCAATTCCCAGACAGTTGGTTCATTGGACCCACAAGGAAATGAAAATTAGTAAGTAAGGGTGACATATTCAATCCATTGCATCAGTATCTGTAATATCTAGATGGAAAATAAAGAAGTTGGATTACAATTTAATATTAGCCTGAGCTCAGATTTTATTGAGTCTGTGTTGGCAACTAGCTTAAAGTAGCTTAATCACCAAGAGAAAAAAAAGAAGAATAGATAAAACACTTTTATGGGGCATATTTTGAGTTTTTCTCTTTTTATCATATTTTTGTAAATTAAGATATAATTTCATCATTTCCCCCTTCCTTTCCTTGCTCCAATCCCTTCCATGTACTACTTCATTACTTCTTTTTGAAACCATGATCTTTTTGTCTGAGAAAACACTTCTGAAACAAAAGAGTAGTAAAAATGGGGTCATGCAAAACCAATAAAGTATTGAAAGCAGGTAATATAATATGAGGTAAATGTTTCATTTTGTAGATTGGTATAATTAGTTTTCTGAAAATCTCCCAAAAGATTCTGAAAGTGTCAAACTTAGTGATAGTGTTCCTGGCTTTGAATGTTGCACTACCAAAGGCTGGTAAGACCAAGGAGAGTCTCTACTGGTTCCACAACACTAAAGGGCTCTAAACAAGTCTCTTCTATTTATCCCACTCTGGGGAAGTTTAAAAAGCCATAAGGTAGAAAATTATAAAGTGCAAAAATTTCTTATCTTAAATCATGTGGGATAACATTTTTGCAGATTAATTATGTTAGAGATTGAGAAAGAAGCTGTATTCCTTTAATGATAAACTTTACTTGGGACCCAAGGCTTGCATGTAAGTAGGCAAAATTAGATATGGAGAAGAAAAGTTTGTAGAACTTTTTAGCATAGGAGCCTCATGCACAGTGGCACCCAAACCTGTTGTTGAAGTCTTAACAGTTGGGAAGGTACAACAGTATAAAGATTCATAGATTAAGGCAGAAATATGGATGAAAATTGGAATGTTTAAGCAGACTTTGTATAAACAAACTGTGTATCCTTTATCTAAATGCTTCATGCAAGTGGATAGTATCTGACTGGGAAATGCCTCTCTTCCTAGTGCTATAAAATAAAGATGCATCAATGGAACCAAAACCTGTTGATACTATGCTAATGAAACTAATCTTAGAAATGTAAAGGGTCATGGGATGAAGGGGAAAGTTTGGAGGAGACCTAATATATTTTGATAGGCTTTTCATGACATGGTTATGTATCTTTTACTTGATTGCAGGGTAAGTTTGAACACTGCAATCTTACTGAGAAATATTTCTTTTATGTACTATCATAAAACAAAAGACATTTGGATGGGCTAAACGGGACACATGAAGGCATATATAAGCTAGCTATTGGAAATTAATGGAAACTGTCCTATAAATAAAATACACAAAATCTTCTCCAAAGCTGAAATACCCACAATGTCTGAGGTGATGTTGGAAAAATATCCTAATAGAGTGGATAGTGCTCAGATGGAAGCATTTTTACACGCACGCATGCATGCGCGAGCACACACACACACACACACTCACTCCAATAAGCAGCTCTCAACTGACCAAACAGAAATGAGTCTTTTAATACATGGGTGGCAGTTCCAAGGACCCAGCAATCCCACTCTTGGGAATTTACCCAAGAGATGCCCAATCATATTACAAAAGCATTTGTTCAACTATGTTTATAGCAGCATTATTTGTAATAGCCAGAACCTGGAAACAACCTAGATGTCCTTCAGTGGAAGAATGGATGAAGAAAGTGTGGAATATATACATATTAGAGTACTACTCGGCGGTAAAAAACAATGACTTCTTGAATTTTGCATGCAAATGGATGAAAATAGAAAACACCATCCTGAATGAGGTAACCCAGGCCCAAAAAGATGAACATGGGATGTACTCACTCATAATTGGTTTCTAGCCATAAATAAAGGACATCGAGCCTATAATTCGTAAAAAAAAATCCTAGAGAAGCTATATAAGAAGGTGAACCCAAAGAAAAACATATAGTTATCCTCCTGGATATTGGAAGTAGACAAGATTGCTGGACAAAAAAATGGGAACATGGGGGTGAGGTGGGATGGGGGAAAGGGGGGATGGGGAGAGAAAAGTGTGAAGTGGAGGATGGGAAGAGCTTGGGGGAATAGGATGGTTGGGATATAGGAAGGGTGGATATGGGAACAAGGAATTATATATCTTAGTTAAGGGAGCCATTCTAGGGTTGGCAGAGACTTGACTCTAGAGGGGTTCCCAGGTGTCTAGGAAGACGCCCCCAGCTAGTTACTTGGGCAGCTGAGGAGAGGGAGCCAGAAATGTCCAGATCCTATTGCCATACTCATGAATATCTTGCATATCACCATAGAACCTTTACCTGGCATTGGATGGAGAAAATGACAGAGCCCCACATAGGAGCACCGGACTGAGCTCTCAAGGTCCTGATGAGGAGCAAAAGGAGGGAGATCATGAGCAAGGAAGCCAGGACCACGAGGAGTGCTTTTACCCATTGAGACGGTGGGACAGATCTAACGGGAGACCACCAAGTCCAGTTGGAATGGGACTGATGGAACAGGGGACCAAACCGGACTCTCTGAATGTGGCTGACGGTGGAGGAGGACTGAGAAACCAAGGACAATGGCAATGAACATGAACTCTACAGCATGGACGGGCTCACTGTGAGCCTTGTCAGTTTGGTTGCTCACTTCCTGGACTTAGGGGGAGCTGGGAGGACCATGGACTGAACATAGTGAAGGGAACCCTGATGGCTCTTTGTCTTTGGAGAGGGGTGGAGTGGGGGTATGGGTGGAAGGGAGGGGAGGGAAGGGGGAGGAGGAGGGGAGGAGATGGAAATCTTTAATAAAAAATGAGAAAAAAAGAACAAAATAAAAAGTAAAAGCAAACCAGTTCAACAAACTATATACTGTTTTGTCAGCAGTAACAGAAGAATGGAACACTGGAAAACACCCTGTGTTTGGGTACTGACTCATGGGCACGGACTAAAGGCCTGACCATATAATCAGACAGAAGGGTAACAGAAAATTGGTCTTTCAAAGGATGTATTTATGAGGCACGGCCCTATGGAAAACCACTATGGGAGTCCTAGAGGAACATTAAAGTAGGACCTGCTGCTATTTATCGGAAGCACCTGCTAGATTTAGAAGGTGATTGGAGCTACCAAGTAGATATCCCTGTGTGCTCCCTTGAGTTGGCCACCTGGTGTGATGAAATGAGCAGACATCAGGACACTGCATTAATGTAGAGAGGCTGGCTGTTGATACAACCTTTTTATACCCTCCAAGGTACAGAAGGCCAACAACTGTTCTGTTTTCCAAGGAGAGACAACAGTTAAAGATGGCCCTGAGAACAGCTGGCAGACTGAATTGATGCTGATAGTCACGGGAGATCTTAATGGGAATAGATAGTAACTCTAAAGTGAGTTTTGCTTGCCTGGTGTTGTATTAAAAATGCTCACCATAGTATAAAACAACTAGAACAGAATATATCATGTTGGTGTGACCTGCTGAGTCACATTTCCTCAGACTAAAAAAAAAGATCACATTTTACAATTCTTCCTAACAATGGCCAAAGTTCTTCCTCTGAGTAACAGAGATGAAGAACAGGCAATTAAGACAATGGCTGTTAAAAAACAGTGTGGGATAGGGCTGGGAATATAGTTTAGTGGTAGGGCACCTGACTAAAATGTAAGGTTTAAACTTTATATAAAAGTTGTATATCTTTTATTTAAATGATTTATAAGAATAGATAGTCTGACTGGAAAATGCTCCCACCCCTAGTACTGTAAAACAAACACCTATCAATAAAACCAAAGCCTGTTAATGATAAGCTAATAGAATGTAAACGTAAAAATACAAAGAATGATGAGATGAAATAAATAATGAGTGGGATATAGGCTGGATTACAAATCTTGATAAGTGTGCAAGATATGAGGAGCACTAAGGGAGTATCCCCAATAGATAGTCCAGTTCTAGTGAACTAGGAGAAAGAGGCTGGAAAGGATGTTGATATAAAAAAAAATTCTTCCCAAGGGACTAAATACTGATATGAAGACTATGTGGGGTTTTTATCTCCTTCATATTACCTCAATGTTCTGTTTCTGACCCTATCAAAGTAGCTACAACTACAACTTCTGGAAACAGGATTATCTCTAAGCAGGGAACTACAACTGTATTATATAGATTTCCTTTAAAAAAATCACAGGGTCTGTCTTTGTAGTCCTAATTGTCCTGGAACTTGCTATGTAGACCATGTTGGCCTCGAATTCGCCTACTTCTGCTTCCCAAGTGCTGGGACTAAAGGCATGTGCCACCATGCCCAGCTATTTTATAGTCTTTCATGTTAATATTCCTAAGGTCCTCATGGGACAAGCTGTGTTTTTATCTGGCAAAATTGAGGTAAAGGCAATTGTATTGTCTAATGAGACAGCTTACTTTGATCTAGATAGTTAATAAAATCCCCATCTAAACATCAGGGACACAGATATAGAAAAAATCCCAATATTCACATGGAACCACAAAAGAACTTGAAAAGTCAAAAGCAATTCTTGACTAAAAAGAGCAATATAGCGATATCTGACTTTAAAATATGTTACAGGGTCATAGTAATAAAAACTACATGATACTGGCATAAAACAGACTCAGAGACGAATGGAATAGAATAGAGAGCCCAGATTCTCCATGAAGGTACCAAAAGATTATATGGTATAAGCCCTTTTTTCAAATGGTTAAGTGCCTTGACTAAAATTAAATTTTATTTTTAACTCTAAAGAGACTAAATTGGTAAGAGTCTGTCTCAAACAATCAAACAAATAAACCTTTTTTGTATATAATCTTTGGTCCAGGATAGAATCCAGTTAGAGGTGTTTGCACAAAGCTTTTTATCAGTGTTACTTAGAACAGTGGAGAAATATTGTGATGGTTTGGATAAGCATCTTCCAAAGATCTATAATCCCAGCACTTGGAAGGTGGAAACAGGAGGACTATTGTGAGTTCAAGGCCAGACTGAGCTACACAGTAAGTTCACAGCCACTTTGGGCTAGGCGTGAGACCCTGCCTCAAAAACATGCATGGAGAACAGTAGCCTTTTAATAAATGGTGATGAGGAAACTGGGTAGCAGCATATAAAAGACCAAAACTAAAGCAATGCCTCTCAACATGAGATAAAAATCAAGTTAAAATGATAAAAGGCTTTAATGTGAAACTTGAAACTATTTCACGAAAACAGGACAAACACTTTAAAATATTGACACAGGCAATGCTTTCTTTAATAGGACAAACAAAAGCAAGAATTCATAAATGAAATGATGTCCAATTAAAAAGCTTCTGGATAACAAAGGAAATAATCTGGGAAAAGATAGTCAACAGGAGAAAAATCTATTAGCTAATCACTGAGTAAGGGATGAATATCCAGAATATATATATATATATATATATATTTAAATAACACTGAAAGAGTAAATAATAGAATCAATTAAATTGGCAAATGAACTGAAAAGACACGTTCCAAATGAGTAAGTACAAATGGCCAATAAATATAAAAAATATAGTATTATTGTCATCACAAAAATACAAATTATAGTTACACTGAAGTTGCATCTCACTCCAGCTAGAATGGTTATTATAAAAACAAAATGAAAACTCAAAAACAACAAGTACTGCCAAGGATGTACAGAAAAAATGAACACCTACTCATTGTTGGTAGGAATACAAATTATCCCAGCCATTTTCTAAAACAGTACAAAAGTCCTTTTAAACATTAAAAATAGAACTACTATATGATCCAGGTATACCAATCCTGGGTAGCTGAAAGAAATGAAACCAGCACACAAAGAAATATCTGAACACCTCATATTTATGGCTGCACTAGTTATAGTAGCCAAAATATGGATCATCTTAGATGTTCATCAGCAAATATATATATATATATATATATATATAATATGAAGCATTAATCATCCATAAAGAAGATAAAATTATGTCATTAGTGGAAAAATAGATAAAACTGAATGGCATCATATTAAATAAATAAGCCAAACATGGAAAAGATAAGTATTATACATTTTCCCTCACATATACAAATTGAAAAAAAAATGACATGAGAGTAGAAGAGGAAATAATAGGGGTTGATAAGGGGCTGTGGGGCAGGAACGAACAGGAAGGAGAAAGTAGAAGGACGTGTAGACATGATCAGTGTATGATATATGCATATACGTAAATGTCAAAATAAGACTTAATGATATGTATAATGAATACAGGTTAATAAAAAGATGGCCTACGCATCCTCTTTCTATGTAACCATGTCCTATATAAATGAGAGTTGATGTATTTACTAGACTAGTATTGCTGTTTGAATTCTTGCTCAGTACAGTGGCTAAATCTGCAACTTCCTTCTAAAAAAGGAGATTTTTTTTGGTTAAAAAGAAAAGGAGATCAAGTCATACCGGTCTTTCACTTTGGTTAGTTACAGCAAGATATTTCATATTATTTGAGACTATTGTAAAGGGTGTTGATGTTATCATTTCTTTCTCAGCACATTGATGGTTTGCATATAGGAGGTCTACTAATTTTTTTGAGTTAATCTTGTATCCAGTCACTTGACTAAATGTGTTTATCAGCAGTGGGAGCTACTTATGTATACTATCATCATCTGAGAATCCTGCAGAAGAGGGAAAGAAAGGATTGTAGGAACTAGAGGGGTCAAAGACACCACAAGAAAACTCACAGAATCAACTAACCTGGGCTCATAGGGCTCACAGAGACTGAAATGACAAGCAGAGAGCCTGCATGGGACTGACCTAGGCCCTCTGCATATATGTTACAGTTATGCAGCTTGGTCCTCTTGTGGGACTCCTAACAGTGGGAACAGGGGCTGTATTTGAGTCTTTTACTGGCTTTTGAGACCCTCCTCCTCATACTGGGTCACTTTGCCCAGCATACATGGGGAACTGTTAGTCTTACGGCAATTTGATATGCCATGTTTTGTTGATATCCATGGGAGTGAACTGAAGGGTGGGAACAGATGTGGGTAAGCAGAGGGACTGGGAGGAGAGGAGGGAGGGGAAACTGCAGCTGGGATGTTAAATAAATAAATAATTTTTTAAAAAAGAAAAGAACTAGTACACAAAAGTAAGGCAAAAAAGGAGCTATGTAATAAGGGAAATCAAATATTACATCAACATCTCAAAGACGTTAAGAATGTGGGATGATATTGTCTCAGGATAGCAAAATGGCTCTTTGGGTAAAGACACTTGTAACCAAGTCTGACAACCTGAGTTCAATTCCCAGGACCCACAGGGTGGAAAGAGAGAACTGACTCCTCCAAGTTATGCTCTGACTTCAATACAAGTGCCCCTCTAAAAATAAGCAAATAGATATAATGAAATTAAAATACTAAAATTTGAGAATTTGACACGTTAAAAATAAAGATGCTCCTTCAGATGTGTTATCAAGAAAATGTGAAGTAGCCAGACATAGTGGCATATGCCTTTAATCCCAGCACTCAGGTGGCAGAGACAGGCAGATCTCTGAGTTGGAGGTCAGCCTGGTCTACAGAGTGAGTTCCAGGATAACCAGGACTACACAGAGAAACCCTGTATTGAAAAACCACAAACAAAATAAAGAAATAAATAAAAGAAACAAAGAAAAAGAGAAAGGAAAAGCAAATGTGAAGTAAAACAAAACATCACTCACTACCTACGATGTTACCCAGAAATCTCGCTCCTAAGTATTGATTCTAAAGGAGCAAAAAACTTAATATTACACAAAGTCCTGCATATAGATGCTTATAATATCTTTTAAAACCAACTAGTACATTTTCAAATATGGAAGCAATTAAGATGTCCTTTAATGGGTGAATGGAAAAACAACATGTGATACATTCAGTACTGAAATGATATGAGCTATATGATGAGCTATCAGTCACAAAACAACATGGAGGAATTGAAAATGTTTATGTGAAAAAAGTTCTATATTGTATTATTGCATCTACATGACACCATGCAAGACAAAACTATGAAGGTAATAAGGAATTGACAAGGTGGGGGGGATAAATAGATAGAGGACAGAGGTTTTTAAAAAAGCAGTGAGAATACTCATGATATGGTATGGTTAGTCTTAAATTCAGAGAGATCTATATGCCTCTGCCTCTGTATTACTGGGATTAAAGACATGCACGACCGTATCAGGTCAGTTACTGCTTTTCCTCCCTTATGTTTATTTTTTCTTAAATATGTTCCTAATTGAAATAGAATTACATCACTTTTTCTCCAGTCCCTCCCCAGTACTTCTGACTCCTCCCATGGTATCCCTAACTCTCAAGTTGATAACCTCTTTTTCTTTATTATGATTGTTATACACACATGTATGTGCACAGTGAGTTCCAGGTCATCCAGGGCTACACAGAACAAAACAAAACAAAGAACCATAACTATTTAAGAAGATAAAATAAGGGACCAGTGGGAGGGGGATTTAAGAGAGTAACAAGAGATGAAGATCAAAGTATGTGATATATATGCATTATGATGTCTTAATGAAATTCATTGTTATATTCTGATACAAATTCGGTAACATTATTATGTTAACAAAATTCTGTTTTAACCCAATAAAAGTAAAAAACCTCAAAGACAAAAGGAAAACTTAAAATGAGCATTTAACAGAAGATTGTTTAACTCAGTCAGAGGAGTGAATATGGAAGCACTAGGAAACTCAATTAAGGACATTTGCAGGAAATAGTATAAGACTGGCTTTAGGCAGGAGTAGCGACTTACACTTGGATTCATGGGTTCAATAAAACTGCAGCAGAAAAATTGTGAGATCAAACTCAGCCTGAGCAACAAAGCAAGACCCTCTCTCTCTCTCTCTCTCTCTCTCTCTCTCTCTCTCTCTCTCTCTCACACACACACACACACACACACACATATGCACACACACAAGTATACCAAAACCTACTCATGTCCAGAAGTAGTATTACTTAATACTTGTGCTTTCTGGGGACAAATCTTAAAAGTCTTACAAATTTATGTATAGTGACTTTATAGAAAACTTTTATTGGTTTGAATTTACGTTAAGCTAAAGTTAACTTCGCTGCATTAATTCAGTGGCTATATAGAACAACCCAGACAAGGTCATGCACGCAAAAATGTATCACAAATAAGACCCAGGACACAAAAACATATATACGTAAAAGACAACTGGTTTAAATAACTAAGCACATAATTTGCACAAATACTGTGTGGGGGATAGTTTTATGTCAACTTTACACAAGCTAGAGTTATCTGAAAGATGGGAACCTCAATTGAGAAATGCCTCCATAAGATCTGGTTGTAAGGATTTTTTCTTAATTAGTTATTTATGAGGAGGGCCCAGCCCATTGTGGGTGATGCTATCCCTGGGCTGGTGGTCCTGAGCTCTGGGGATGGGGTGAGATGGGGGCAAGGGGAGATGGGGAGAGAAAAGCGTGAAGGGGAGGATGGGAAGAGCTTGGGGGAATGGGATGCTTGGGATGGAGGAAGGGTGGATATGGGAGCAGGGAAGCATATATCTTAATTAAGGGAACCATCTTAGGGTTGTCAAGAGACTTGACTCTAGAGGGGTTCCCAGGTATCCAGGGAGATGCTCCCAGCTAGGTCCTTGGGCAACTGAGGAGAGGGAGCCTGAAAAGGCCAGTTACTATAGCCATACTGATGATTATCTTGCATATCACCATAGAACCTTCACCTGGTGATGGATGGAGATAGAGACAGAGCCCCACATTGGAGCACCGGACTGAGCTCCCAAGGTCCTGATGAAGAGCAGAAGGAGGGAGAACATGAGAAAGAAAGTCAGGACCATGAAGGGTGCGTTCACCCACTGAGTCGGTGGGACAGAACTAACGGGTGATGACCAAGTCCAGTTGGAATGGGACTGATGGAACATGCGACCAAACCGGACTCTCTGAATGTGGCTGATGGTGGAGGCCGACTGAGAAGCCAAGTACAATGGCGATGGGCTCGAACTCTGCGACAAGGACGGGCTCTGTGTGAGCCTTGTCAGTTTGGTTGCTCACCTTCCTGGACCTAGGGGGAGTTGGGAGGACCTTGGACTTAACATAGTATAGGGAACCCTGATGGCTCCTTGGCCTGGAGAGGGAGAGAATGGGGGTATGGGTGGAGGGGAGGGGAGGGAAGGGGGAGAAGGAGGGGAGGAGATGGAAATTTTTAATAAAAAAAAAGAAAGCAAGGTAGGCCAGCCTGGTCTACTGAGTGAGTTCCAGGACAGCCAGAGATACACAGAGAAACCCTGTCTCAAAAAACAAAACAAAACAAAACAAAAAAGGGAAAAAAAGAAAGAAAGCTGAAAGAGTCATGGAGAGCAAGCCAGTAAGCAGCTCCCTTCCATGGCCTCTGCATCAGCTGCTGCCTTCAGGATTCTGCCTTGTTTGAGCTCCTGTCCTGAATTCCTCTGATGATGGACAGTGCTATGGAAGTGGAAGTCAAATAAACAACTTGCTCCCCAACTTGCTTTTGGTCATGGTGTTTCATCTCAGCAATAGAAACCCTAACTAGGACATGCTGTTAATCTAAAACCATAGAAATCTTAAGTCAGAAAAAAATCCTTAAAACTTGGTAGTCCAGTTTTTATGTTTTATAGAGGATAAAATATAGCTAAGAAAAATTACGTTTTTGCTAAGGTAAAAAGGAAAAGTGAGACAGCACACTAAAATTCAATTCTCTTGGATATTCTCATTGAATTAGGTGTTTTAAATTTCTGTACTAGTTAGTTGAATTTTTATTATAGCAAATGCTGACCTCTACTGGAAAAAATGATCTTCTAGATGTTCTGCATTACTATACATATATAGAAGAAATAATATATATTTTAATGTTCTAAGACTTATTAGTAATATTATATACAATATAATGCCAATATAATATACAACATCATTCTCCTTTACCCGCTTTCCTATTGGAATTAACAGGTGGGGTTTGACTGTGTGCTACAGTTATATGGATTATGAAGCACTTTTAAGTCCTGCACTGAAGTGCTTATAAAACAGTAATTGTGGTAATTTGAATGAAATGCCCCCGTAAGTCTTGGGCATTTGAATACTTGGTCCCAGTTGGTGCTTGTTTGGAGACGATTAGGTGGTGTGGTCTTCCAAAAGGAATAATGACACTGGGGCAGGGCTCTGAGGTTTCATGAGACTCACACCATTGTGCATGCACTCTGTGCCTCCTATCTGTGCTTTAAGATGTGAGCTCTCAGTTGCTGCTCTTACCCTGCCACTCTAACCCTCTGAAATCTTAAGCTCTAAATAGACACTTTCTTCTCTAAGTTGTGTTGGTTATGGTGTTTTAAAACATCAACAGAAAATATAAGACACTGATATTCAGACATTCAAATATACCGAGTGGCAATTATGTGTCTGTTGCTAAGCTAGGTCCCAGAGATATGCAGAGAAATACAAATAGTCCAACAGTCAAGGGACTCTTAGAATATGGCAGCTATAGAAGTTTAGTTTGGAATTTACTGACTTTCCACCCCTTGAAAAACAATCTTATTGCTGATAATTTCAAAGATGTCCCAATGTTAAAAGAGAAGTCATGTTTCCTTCCTACCCAGCTTCAACAATTATTAACTTATCCATCTTATCCCACTGTAAATCTCAACTACTTCTTCAATATTATTTTGAAAAAATTTCCAGCTATCACTTCATCACACCCATACATATTTCAAGGAGTCATTTCTTGGAGATAGATAATGTTTCTTAAAACAGCATAACAATATTACCACTATCGTGCTGCCTAGAAGTTAATGTCAAAATGTAGCCATTATGCAAAGTTCTAAGCACCTCATATTCTTTAGATTGAATTCTCTTCTATTTGATTGATAAAGCTTGTTAAGAAAAGATGAATCCTACAATGTACGCCTGGGCAGATTGTGTGTTACGACAAAACATGTTACAATTCCAAGTTATCTCAGTGATCGGTATTTCTCCCAAAATTCAGTTGAAATAATATAGTGCTACCAATTGTAAACAATAGATACAGAACATGCACTAGATAAAGTCTGTTACAGAGTTTTGTCTAAGCATAGAATGAAGAGATGGGTGCTATTTTCTGAAAGTTACATTTAGTCAAGAACTTGAACCAAGTTTTCTCTCAACTCACCAGAAAATTGTGAATTTTATGAATGAAAAATTGGTGACAAAATGTTAAGTTCTTATTATTTTTTACTGATTTTTATTTCATGTGCATTCGTGTTTTGCCCACATGCAGGACTGTGAAAATGTTGGGTCCCCTGAAACTGGAGTTGTGAGCCGCCATGTGAGTGCTGGGAATTGAACCCAGTTCCCCTGGAAGAACAGTCAGTGCTCTTAACTGCTGAACCATCTCTCTAGTCCGTTATTGATATCCTATACCATGGAAACTGTGAAGAGAAAAGTGTTTCTCTAGTTCAAGCTGAGATAATAGAGAACCAGAATCTTTGTGACTTTCCATTGAGTCTACTGTTAAAGGGGGAACAGATACAATATCACAATCAGGTTATATGCAAAATGTGAGGGATTATAAACAGCCAAGTACATTTTTTAACTTTTAAATTATTATTTAAAGTATTAATTCACTGAGTAATTGCAGAAACTCCATGAGATATACATTGGCATTTCCCTTTTACAGATGGAAAAACTGAAGGAAAAAAAATAAGAAACTTATCTAAGCTATATATCTCATAAATAACCACATAGAACCAGGAAGACTGGCTAAAAATATATATTAATTTCATCCACTACAGAATACATATTTCAATATAAGGTTTTCATTTAAATCTACTCTAAATTTTCTAATGGCAAATACGTCATTTTTCATGAAAAAAAACTTACTTTTTTTCAGATTCTGGCATACGAGAAACTTGTTGAAGAACAATTCGAACCAGACACCTGTATTCAAAAGACAATACAGAAGAAGATTCTCGGGTGTGAGGAAATGCAGATTAGTGGTAAAGTGGTTGCCTACTATGTGTGAGGCTGTGCTAGTTTTCCCCCCAGTTTGACACAAGCTAAGATTATCTGGAAGATGGAACCTCAATTGAGAAAATGCTTTCATCAGATTGGCCTGTAGGCATTTCTTAATTTGTGATTGCAGTGGGTGGGCTCAGTCCACTGTGGGTGGTGCCATTCCTGGGCAGGTGGTCCTGGGGTATATAAGTAAGCAGATCGATGACAGCAGGGGAACCAATATAGGACCAAACTAGGCCCTCTGAATGTGTGACATTTGTATGGCTGGGGTAGACTGTGGGGCTACTGGCAGAGACCAGGATTTATTCCTACTGCTTGAACTGTCTTTTTGGAACTCATTTTCTTTGGAGGAATACCTTTCTCAGCCTAGATAAAGTGGGGAGGGCCTTGGTCCTGCCTCAAAGTGATATGCTAGACTTTGTTGACTCCCCATGGGAAACCTTAAGCTCTCTGAGGAATGGATGGGGGGTGGGGGAAGGTGGAGGGAGTGGGAACTGGGATTGGTATGTAAAATGAGAAAAGATAGTTTTTTAAATTAATTAATTTTAAAAAGAAAGCAGGCTGAGCAAGCCATGATGAGCAAGCCAGTAAGCAGCACTCCTCCATGGCCTCTACTTTAGTTCCTGCCTCAAGTCCCCACCTTCGGATCCTGCTGACATCCCTCAGTGATAGACTGTGATCAGGATGTATAAGACAAACAAACCCTTTCCTCCTCAAGTTGCTTTTGATCATGGTGTTTCATCACAGCAATAGAAGTAAACTAGGGTAGAGGCCCTAGGTTCTATCCCCAACACTATACACAGGAAAGAGAGAGGGAGGGAGAGAATGACAGTTAAAGCTAGAGCAAGCAAAGGGAGAGAAATTCTTAGGAAGAAATATGTCAAAGTTATGATACCAATTTATTAACTTTGAGTATCCCAGAGTGCAGAAATTTAAAAAAAAGGAAAATTAATCTTATTTGTAGATCTTTGTATTGTTTTAAAGGTTGCAACAAAAATAAATTTTATGATTTTTGGAAATAAAATTTAATAAAATAAGTTTAAAACAAAATTGTTATTTATAATTAGCTATTAAAGTGTTCCAAGTTCATATCAGCACAAAAATATCAAGTATGGCATATAATTCTTTATTTTTTATGTAAGAAAGCTGTAATTGGTTTGGGGGGTCGCACAGAAGAAAGAACCACTAATCTTTGAAGGAATCTGGAAGCTTTACTACAAAATGATATGATGAATCACTGGTAATTTCAAACTTAAAAATACTTTGGAATGGAAAACTATCTGAGCCTGGTACACCTCCTGTAATCTCGACACTTGGGAGGGTAAGGTTAGTCTGAGATACAGAGTAAGATCCTGCTTGTGAAATAAAATAAAATAATAAAATGAAGTAAAACTTAAAATAATAAAATAAAATAAAATGATGTGAACCGAGGGCCAGGTGTGGTGGTGTATGACTTTAATAATCACAGCAGTCAGGACATAGAAGCAGTCTATGGTTCAAGACCAACCAGTTCCAGGCTAGCCAAAGCTACACAGTGAGACCCTGTCTCAAAAAGGGGTGTGTGGCTGGAGTTGTTGCTTGCCTCACAGGGATGAAGCCCTAAGTTCTGTTTCTAACACTGAAAAAAAATGATTTAAGGAAAAGAAATGTTATGTGCCCTGAGTGATTTTAGGTATTTACTTGATTGAATGCATGCTGTTATGTCAACTTCAATTCTACCACTCTATTTCCCACGAGAAGCATGGCCTGAACTAGAGCTGACTAGCAGTAGAACAAACACAGTCTCCTTTGGGTTCTTTCCCCCCAGTCATCATGGCCAAATCTGACTCTCAAGATTACACATGAAAGATCCCTTTGAACAAAGAATTTTCCTTTCTAAAAGGAACACAGGAGAGATAAGGTTCAACCACTAACCTTTGCTTTGCTTTGTTTTTTTTTTTAAACTGCGCATCTTCATTACTGATTTTTTTCATTACTGATTCTTAAAGGCTTTGATATCATCAGCAGTTTTGGCAAAGTTTATAAATTAAAAGTATGAAGGGCAGCTTACTTTAAAGCTCCAAGTACTTCTTTTGGGTCTTCTGAAAGTTGAGATAAACATTCCAAAGCTTTGGCTGCCACAAATTGTTGCCCATTCTAAAAGGAACAAACATAGTATGGTAAATTACAACCGCACGTTGTCTATATTCCTGCCTATTACAAAAGAATATTCATTGTTTTCTCAAAAGGGTTGTCTAACAATGTAGAATGAAGCTGTAATTCATTGACAAAAAGAAAACAGGTTCATTTTATCCTCAGAAACTCACGTTTTTCTCGTATTCTTTCTTTGACTCTTTTTATTGTTTGTTTTGTCCTATTCTAATTTGTTTGTTTTATCTTACTGTGTTGTATTTAATTATTCTTCTTATTTTCTAATTTGAGTCAAAAAGTGTGTAAAACAGGATGGGAGGGGAGGGGAGGGAGCACTGAGAGAACTAGGGGAGAGAAAATGGTAATCAGAATAAATTATATGAAAACAATCTATTTTCAATTAAAAAAAGAAACTCATAGTTTCCTATCCACAATTGCAGCCTTGCTTTATCCTCTTTATCCTCATTTTTAGTAGTAACCAAAAGAAACTCAAATTGTTGAACTCCCTCACTTCTAGTACTCTTATACCTCAAAGACTCTGTATATCCCTGTTTGTATCCTTTTCTCATTTCTCCCAGCTCCTCCAACCCTTCCACCCTACACTTGTAAGTTTAGTCCATTACCAGAGATCTCCTCTATGAGAGACCTCTTCTCTGAAAGTGTCCTCACTATTTCTGCAATGCAAATGTAGGCTTTGTCCAGGGATACAGCTTACATGGGAATCTTCTCAAGTAACAACAGATTTACTTTCACTGCCCTTCTACTCTGGAGGTGGAGTGTGTGCCTTAATCCTTCAGTATTATTTTCACGTTATTCTTACTCTTTCTTTCCTAAAAACCACCACTCTGAAATTTTGTCATCGTATTATATCTCTTATTGTCACCATGATCTCTATATACCTTACTGTTGCCATGGTACCTGCATCCTTTGTTGTTGCCATGGTCTCTATTTCCCTTGTTTCTATGGTTTGTGGATGAATTAACTACCACTAAGTTATTTCCCACCCACCCTCCTTCTCCTTCTTCCCTCTCTCAGCATTTTTAATGCACAGAAAGATCTTCCTAAAATTCTAGCCTCTCAAATAGCTTAAACTCCATTCCATTAGCAATCTTAAAAAAATTTCATACTGTCATAAACTACTCTGAAAGGATTTACATTTTTTTAAAAAATAAAAACTGGTGAAGTCATTGGAAATCAGTGTGGTGGTTCTTCCAAATCTAGAAATAGATTCACCATTGTTCAAATACATCACTCCTGAGCATATTCCCAAAAGATTCTATAGACTACGACAGAGATACTTGTTCATCCCAGCTTATTGCTGCTTTATTCACAATAGCCAGGAAATGGAAACAGCCTAGATATTCATCAACTGATGAATGGAAAATGAAATGTGGGACTATATACAATGGAATTCTATTCAGCTGTAGAGGGAAATGAATTTTTCAGGTAAATGGATAGAGCTGGATAATAAACTGAGTGAGGTGACTCAGACAGAGAGATACAAATGCCACATGCTGTCTCTTTCTTATTTTGGGATCCTAGATATTAACCTTTAGGTCTGAGTGTCTAACCTGGCTTAACTATAAAAGCCAGGAAAGCAGAAAGAGACCGTTAGGGGAAGTGGGAAAAAGCACTCCAGAAAAGTGGAAGTAGGACATGGACGCTATGAAGAGGGTATGTGAAAAATGGGAGGGGGGACTAACTGGAGGGTAAATATAGAATGAGAAGAGGAAAAGAAGGGTAAATGATGTATGAAAAGACCATAGGGAAACCTAGTATTTTATAAGCTTCCTTAAAATTACACAGTAAAATAATGCGCCCATGAGAGTCAATGATTATTTAACAAAATCCCCAGGGCCACCAGGTAGGGAATACTACCCTTCAAATGTTGGTCAAGGGCTCGAACAGACCTACCTCAAATAATATAGGCTATTATCCATTGCTCTCGGTTGCCTGTCAGAACATGAACACAAGACCCTTTTGATGAAGATACCACATTTTGGGCCATAGGAATTGAAGAAATCCAGCTGGTACTGACGTGGAAGCTAGCTGACTGAAGGCTAGCTCTAACAGTGTTAGAAGTTGATTTTGCAAACTGTCAAAAAAACAAGTTACCAATAGTCCTACCCAGCTATAAAGCCCAATAATCACAATGAGATCAGCAGGACATTCCCAATGGTCCAATAATGCTATCTGTGTCTCTGTATCTTTTTACTTTTTATTGTTTCTTGGTGGATTTCATATCAGGCACTGGGATCACATTCATCTCCCCATCCTTTCACATCTAACCTATGCTCCTGCAGGCTCCCCTCCCCCCAAGCAAAAGAAAACAGCATTTTATTTATTTTTATATAAAGATGTTATTTATTTTTATTGATAAAAGTTTCATATTTTTTCTCATTTTTTATTTAATATTTAAAAAATTTCCATCTCCTCCCCTCCTCTTCCCCCTTCCCTCCCCTCCCTTCCACCCATACCCCCACTCCCTCCCTCTCCAGGCCAAAGAGCAGTCAGGGTTGCCTACACTATGTTAAGTCCAAGGTCCTCCCAACTTCTCCCAGGTCCAGGAAGGTGATCAACCAAACTGACAAGGCCCACACAGAGCCCGTCCACACTGTGGAGTCCAAGCCCATCGCCATTGTCCTTGGTTTCTCAGTCAGCCTCCACCGTCAGCCACACCATCAGCCACATTCAGAGAGTCCGGTTTGGTTGCATGTTCCATCAGTCCCATTCCAAGTGGTCTTGGTGATCTCCCGTTAGTTCTGTCCCACCGTCTCAGTGGGTGAACGCACCTCTCACAGTCCTGAATTCCTTGCTCATGTTCTCCTCTTTCTGCTCCTCATTAGGATGTTGGGGCAGCTGGCCCAATCCCTGCGTTCAGGGGCGTGGCTGCCCCAGCGAGGTAGGATACCCCTTAAATAGCATCGGGGCGCCGGGAGGAGCCCCGTTTTGCTATTCCCCGGGTTACCTTCTGCTCCGCTGGACCCTTGGTTCTGTAAGTCCCCTTATTTCCCCTTTTATTAAAACTGATTTATTATAAAAGGACTATTCTGGTTATTTCCTAACCCCTCCGACCGCCGGTACCGCCGGTACACGCTGGTACATCAGGACCTTGGGAGCTCAGTCCGGTTCTCCAATGTGGGGCTCTGTCTTGGGATTTACTCACTCATAATTGGTTTCTAGCCATAAATAAAGGACATTGAGCATGTAATTCGTGATCCTTGAGAAGATAATAAGAAGGTGAACCCAAAGAAAAACATATAGTTATCCTCCTGGATATTGGAAGCAGACAAGATTGCCGGGCAAAAATTGGGAACTTGGGGGTGGGGTGGGATGGGGGCAAGGGGAGATGGGGAGAGAAAAGCGTGAAGGGGAGGATGGGAAGAGCTTGGGGGAATGGGATGCTTGGGATGGAGGAAGGGTGGATATGGGAGCAGGGAAGCATATATCTTAATTAAGGGAACCATCTTAGGGTTGGCAGAGACTTGACTCTAGAGGGGTTCCCAGGCATCCATGGAGATGCCCCCAGCTAGGTCCTTGGGCAGCTGAGGAGAGGGAGCTGGAAAAGGCCAGATCCTATAACTATACTCATGAATATCTTGCATATCACCATAGAACCTTCACCTGGCGATGGATGGAGAAAACAGCATTTTAAAGAAAAGGAAAAATCTGGTCATGGAAGCTGCAGTGTGACACAGTGAGTCACAGTATACCCTTTAATCCATACATTTTTACTTTCAAGTGTTCACTGCAATGAGTCATTGGTCCAGTTCTAGGCCTCTGGCTTCTGATGGGCCCTCACTTCTCACTGGGATTCCTTGGACTTCCTGCTGTTGTCATGGAGATTCTGCAGGTTTGGATCTGCAGGACTAGCCCCTTCACATGCTCCAGCAGATCATAGATGTGATGGATGTTTGCGTAGGACAACTCTTAGCCCTGGTTCTGCCTGGGTAGCAGCTGGGTTGGTCATCCCACTGGCTCACTCTTCCCATCTGCACCACCAGAATGTGCTCTCCATCACTACACCTCCACCCATCTCCCACCTCCCCCTCCCCCACCCCTAACCAGCAGCTCACCTAAAGCAGCAAGCAGCAAGGGGAGGGGCAGGGTGGGCTCCCCTGCTCTCAAACTCTCAGGACCAGTTCACAGGAGCCCCCACCAACAGTGTCAGCTCTACTGTGCTGCCCAGGCTAGGTGCAAGGCCAGCTCTCTTACTCTCATGACCTCAAGCTGGCTCTCCAAACTGCCACAGGCCATGAGAGGTGGATGTGGGGCATCTTTCCCACCATGTGGCAGATGACGGGGGGGCAAGGTCAACTCTCCCACTCTCGTGTCCCTAGGGCTGGCTTGCTTGTGCTTCTGGCAACAGGGTCAACACTTATATCTTGAGGCAACAAATAACTGTGTAATTGAACCTAAAGCCCACTCAATTGGAGAGAACTCATTCCTGGTATTATAAACCTAGCCAAGAAACCATAGTCATGATTTGAATAAGATGTTGCCCACATCCTCAGGTATTTGAATACTTGGTTTTACGGTTCAGGGAGGCATAGGAGATGTGGCCTTGCTGGAGGAAGTACATCACCAGGGATAGGCTCTGATGTTTCAAAAGCCACTTGCTATTTTCAGTTCATCTTTCTTAGCTTGGGGGCACATTTTTGTCTTATTTGTCTTTTGCCTGAAGATTTTGGTGTTCAATTTTGTGTTTTGTTTTTTTCTGTGAATTTCTCTTTTTTATTTATTTATTTTTTGTTTGTTTGGTTTTGGCTTTTCAAGACAGGGTTTCTCTGTGTAACAGTCCTAGCTGTCCTGGAACTTTACCTGTAAATCAGGCTGGCCTCAAACTCACAGAGATCTGCCTGAGTACTGGAATTAAAGGCATGCGCCACCACCACCTGGCTGTTTATTTCTTTTTTTTTAAAAGAGAGGGCGTGGATTTAAGTGGGTAGAGGATGGTACAATGTGATAGTATTTGGAATAGGAGAGAAAATATGATCAGAATATATTATATGATTTTTTCTATAAAAAGGCAATAAAAATAAAAATAAAAAAAGATGTGAACTCTCAACTTGTTGCTTACACACCGTGCTTGCTCACATACTTCCCTTCCATGATTCTGATGGACTCTCATCCCTCTGGGAACTATAAGTACCAAACAAACCCTTCCTTCTCTAAGGTACCTTAGCCATAGTATTTTATTACAGCAATAGAAAAGTAACTAATACAAGTTATAAAGGGGAACTTAGTACTACCATATTACTAAAGAAATAATAGTTTCCAAGTGAATTCTAAATACCCATCCTTTTGACCTAAGAGAAGTGCAACTCTCAGATCTCACTGAAGAAGCTTCTTTTTTCCCCAACATATGGAGATTAGAGAGATCTATAACTGGTTTTTTTAAAAAGGGAAGAAAAAAGATGACTGTGGGGTCATCTTTTGTAGCTCTAAATGGGACATCTATATCACAAGTCTACACCTAAGACTCAGGGAAAACTGTCATACAGTGGGCAGAGAGACTGTAAAAACCTAAGGACTAGGATGACAGCCATAAGATAGGTTTTTTTTCTGGTCAGGGAAGAGATAGAGTTCACATGAACACTCAACAATGAAAACTAAAATAACAGGAGCTAGCAATCACTGGTCATTAATATCCATTAATATAAATGGACTCAACTCACCTATAAAAAGACACAGGCTAACAGATTGGATATGAAAACAGAATCCATCCTTCTGCTGAATACAAGAAACACATCTCAACCTCAAGGACAGACATCGTCTCAGAAGTAAAGGGTTGGGAAAAATTTTCCAATCAAATGGACCTAAGAAACAAGTGGGTATAGCTATCCTAATATCTAACAAAATAGACTTCAAACTAAAATAAATCAAAAGAGACAAAGAAGGACGTTTCATATTAGTCACTGGAAAAATCCATCAAGAGGAAATCTCAATGCTGAACATCTATGCCCCAAATACAAGGGCACCCTCATATGTAAAAGAAACACTTCTAAAGCTGAAATCATACATTAAACACCACACACTAATAGTGGGAGATTTCAACACTCCACTCTCACCCCTGGACAGGTCAGTCAAACAAAAAATGAACAGAGAAACAAGGGAACTAACAGATGTTATGACTCAAATGGACTTACCAGACATCTACAGAATATTCTATCCAAACAGAAAAAAATATACATTCTTCTCAGCACTCATGGAAACTTCTCAAAAATTGACCACAAACTCCATAACAAAACAAACCTCAACAAATAAAAAATGGAATAACCCCATGTATCTTATCAGATCACCATGATTTAAAACTAGAATTCAACAGCAACACTAATTCCAGAAAGCCCACAAACACATGGAAATTAAACAATGTTCACCTGAATCATCAATGGGTCAAGGAAGAAATAAAGGGAGAAATTAAAGACTTCCTAAAATTCAATGAAAATGACCACACAACATACCCAAATTCATGAGATACAGTGAAAGCAGTGTTAAGAGAAAAGTTCACAGCACTAAATGCATATATAAAGAAGCTGGGAAAATCCCACACTAGTGAATTAACAGAACATTTGAACATCTTTTCCTATTTCTGTGAAAAATGTCACTGGAATTTTGATGGTGATTATACTGAATCTGTAGATCAATTTGATACTATAGCCATGTTCCCAATATTAATTCTGTCAATGAATGAACATGGTAGTTTTTTCTATTTTTCTAGAATCATCTTCAGGGTTTTAAAATTTCTATTGTAGAGTTATTTCCCCTGCTTGATCAGGCTTATTTTGGGTTTTTTTGAGGCTATGGTGAACAGGGTTGTTTTTGGTATAATTTTTTATTATATTCAGTGCTAACCTGTACCTGAAAAGAAACCACTGGATGTTCTGAATTACTATATTATTTTAAAGCAATAAAAGTATACTTTAATGTTCTGCAGTTTTTTACTAATTCACACAAAATCCTCCTCCCTTACCTACTTCCAAGTTAGAATTAACAGGTGAAGTTTGAGAGTATGCCACAGGTTTATGGCTTACAAAGTACTGTAAGTCAAAAAACCTTATAAGACACTGATATTCAGACATTTAAATACAGAGTGGCAATTATGTGCCTGATGCTAAGCTAGGTCCCAGGGATAAAAAAAAAAACAAATACAAATATTCCCAGTCATCACGGACTTTTACAGTACAGCAGCTATTAATGTTTAGATCTGAATTTCCTGACTCTTTACCCCTTAAAAACAATTTTATTGCTGATAATTTCAAAGACGCCCCAATGTTAACAGCCAGGCTATTCTTACTTCCCATATGCCTACCACCCAGCTTCAATATCCCATCCATCTTATCCCACTGTAAATCTGCAACTACTTCTTCCATATTATTTTGAAGAATTTTCCAGATCGTCATCACACCCATACACATTTCAAGGATGCATCTGGTATAACCACATGACCACTATCATGCTGCCTAGAAGTTAATGTCAAAAAAGTCATGCAAAGTTCTAAGTGCCTCATATTCTTTAGATTGAATTCTCTCCGATTTTATTGATAAAACCTGTGAAGAAAAGGTGAAATTAATGACCATTTGAGGGGTAATATGGAAACATAACACAGTAGAAGCTTGATAAAATATATACATGTATGAAGTTCATCTAAATGAAACCACTAAATAATGAGGGAGAGAGAGTGACATCTCTTGTCACCAAATGAAGCTTCTAGTACTGGTACTGGATTACATCCAACTGAGTTGTTTGTCAAAGATGAGAATCCCTAAATAACCCAGGCTGTTACCAGGACTATATTTTGTTTTCCACAAACTGATGGCAAGGCCCCAATGCTAAAGAAAACACCTACACAACTCACTGAACATGGAGAGGTTGAGATGGAGCCTATGTTCTAGTGTCATAGGTATGGGAGGGTACTCTGCAGGTTACAAAAGGAGAAACATAAACACCAGTCCAGACACAAACCCTGTGATCTACAATAGTGTTCTGCCTGCAAGGTATGTTAGTGGACTGGTGGTACAAAGTGTGTGGGAGTAACAAACCAACGTCCAATTTGACTGAAGGCCCACTCCACGAGATGGAACCCATACCCCTGATACTACTTGGGAGACCGTGAACCTGAGACTAGATAGTTCAGGAACCTAGGGGAAAACCAAATACTACTTTTATTAAAACAACGATGACAAAATGACTCCTAATGATATTCTGCTACACTCATAATGCCTTCTTCAGTCATCATTAGAGAAGCTTCCTTCTCCAGCAGATGGGGACAAATACAGACTCACAGCCAGAACATTATGCAGAAAGTGAGACCTTGGAACACTCAACCCTAAAAGGGATGTCTCTAGGGGTGGAAGTGGAAACTTTGACTTGTATTATTTATATTATAATAATAATAATAATAATAATAATAATAATAATAATAATAATAAAGGGATGTCTCTACCAAATGCCTCCCTTCATGGCTCAGAAAACCCTGTGGAAGAGGAGGCAGGAAGAATGTAAGAGCCAGAGGGAATGGAGGACACCAAGAAAACAAGGTCCTTTAAATTAACAGGACTGATGCACATATGAACTCAGAGAGTCTAAGGCAGCATACACAGGGCCTGCATAGGTCTGCACCAGTTCCTCTAAGTATATATTATGGCTTCCGGTTTAGTGTTTTTATGGGAGTTTTGAATGTACAAATGAGTAGGTCTCTGTTTCTTGTGCCTTCTCTTAGGTTCTTTTCCTTCTGTTTGTTTTGTTCAATTCTGATGTATTTTGTTTTCTCTTTTATTTTATTATTAAAGAAAATAAGTCAGGTTATGGGGTCTGTAGGTAAGGCTTTGGCTTTTTTCATAAAAGAGCTGTGGACAGAAGAGTAAAAATAACTCCCATAATTTAACAGAATCACTCCAGATCCTAAGTAGAGTTAAAATAAAGAGGCTGTTGAAAAAAAACTGGGTGAGGGAAGGTGGCAGAGATCAGGGTAACAATAATGAGGAGTAGAAGAAGGAGTCAGATTCTGGTTTATTTGAAAAGCATAGTCAGCACAATCTGCTGATGAATTAAAGAGATGTTAACTAGTCCAGCTACTTCAGATACAGAAAACTAGATCTACCCTATGGATATTTGTTTGGAAGACTCCAAGCCAACATATTACAGAGACACTTGTGCATCAATGTTTATTACAGCACTGTTCAAAGCTAAATAATAGAGTCAAACTAAGTCTCTAATAATAGAGTAACAAATAAGAAAGGGTGTGTATTACACAAGGGAATTTTTTCAACATAAAGAATGAAGCTATGTTATTATGATGGAAATAAATGAAATTGGAGATAAGTTTGACTCACCTTAGAAAGACAAATATTAATATGTTTTCTCTCATTTAAAACCATGAATATGTCTATAAAACAACATTAGATGTGAATAAAGGTAAATAAATAAAGGGGAATAAATGAAGCAAATGAAAGAGGAGAGGGAGAAAAAGAAACAGGGAAGTGGGTGGGATATGTTTACCACACAAAACATATCTGTAAAAAATTAAATTAATAAATAAGATTAAAAAGAAAAAAGAGAATTCTACAGTGTACGGCTGGGTAAATTGTGTGTTTTGACAAAACAATTTACAATTCCAATGCTATCTCAGTGTTTGATATTTCTCCCAAAATTTAACTGAAATAATATACTACCACCAGTCACAAACACTAAAAGCAGAACATGCAGTAGATATAGTCTTGAACTCTTGTCTAGGTAGAGAATTTCTGAAAGCTATATTTAATTAAGAACCTGAACAGTCTTTTCTCAATTCATCAGGAGGTAGTGAATTTTATGAATGCAAATCAAAACAACTTTGAGATATCACCTGTCAGATTGGCTAAAATCCAAAACACCAATAATAACCTTTGCTGGAGAGGTTGTGGGGTAAGGGGTACACTCATCCATTGCTGGTGGGAATGCACACTTGTGCAACCACTTTGGAAAGCAGTGTGGCGGTTTCTCAGGAAATTCGGGATCAACCTACCCCAGGACCCAGCAATTCCACTATTGGGAATCTACCCAAGAGATGTCCAATCATACAACAAAAGCATATGCTCATCTATGTTCATAGCAGCATTATTTGTAATAGCCAGATCCTGGAAACAACCTAGATGCCCTTCAGTGGAAGAATGGATGAAGAAACTGTGGAATATATACATGCTAGAATACTACTCAGCGGTAAAAAACAAAGACATCTTGAATTTTGCATGCAAATGGATGGAAATAGAAAACACTATTCTGAGTGAGGTAACCCAGACCCAAAAAGATGAACATGGGATGTACTCACTCATAATCGGTTTCTAGCCATAATTAAAGGTTATCGAGCCTATAATTTGGGATCCTTGAGAAGATAATAAGAAGGTGAACCCCCCAAAAAAGACATAGTAATCCTCCTGGATATTGGAAGTAGACACGATCGCCAGGCAAAAATTGGGAACTTGAGGGTGGGGCGAGACGCGGACAAGGGAAGATGGGGAGAGAAAAGCGTGAAGGGGAGAATGGGAGGAGCTCGGAGGAATGGGATGCTTGGGATATAGGAAGGGTGGATATGGGAGCAGGGAAGCATATATCTTAATTTAGGGAGCCATCTGAGGGTTGTCAAGAGACTTGACCCTAGAGGGGTTCCCAGGTTTCCAGGGAGACGCCCCCAGTTAGTTCCTTGGGCAGCTGAGGAGAGGGAGCCTGAAAAGGCCAGTTCCTATAGCCATACTGATGAATTTCTTGCATATCACCATAGAACCTCCACCTGGCGATAGATGAAGAAAATGACTTAGCCCCACATTGGAGCACCGGACTGAGCTCCCAAGTTCCTGATGAGGAGCAGAAGGAGAGAGAACATGAGAAAGAAAGTCAGGACCGTGAGGGGTGCGTTCACCCATGGAGACGGTGGGACAGAACTAAAGGGAGATCACCAACTCCAGTTGGATTGGGACTGATGGAACATGAGACCAAACCAGACTCTCTGAATGTGGCCGACGGTGGAGGCTGACAGAGAAGCCAAGGACAAAGGCGCTGATCTTTGACTCTTCTGCATGGACAGGCTCTGTGGGAGCCTTCTCAGCTTGGTTGATCACCTTCCTGGACCTGGGGGGAGTTGGGAGGACCTTGGTCTTAACATAGAGTAGGGAATCCCGATGGCTCCTTGGCCTGAAAAGGGAAGGAGGGAGGGTATGGGGGGAGGGGAGGGAAGGGAAGGGGGAGGAAGAGGGGAGGAGATGGAAACTTTTTAAATAAAAAAAAGAAAAAAAACAGAAAAGAAAAAGAAAAAAAAGAAAAATCAGTGACAAAATCTTTTTTTTTTACATAACATTTGTGGATATTTTATTTATTTTTTTTAATTTATTTATTTATATTTTAAATTGTTTTTATTTTTTTCTCATGGTTTTTTTTTATATTTAAAAATTTCCATCTCCTTCCCTCCTCCTCCCCCCTCCCTCCTCTCCTCCTCCCCCTTCCCTCCCCTCCTTCTCCCCCTTCCCTCCCCTTCCCTCCACCCATACCTCCCCTCCCTCCCTCTCAAGGCCAAGGAGCCATCAGGGTTCCCCACTCTATGCTAAGTCCAAGGTCCTCCCAACTCCCCCCAGGTCCAGGAAGGTGATCGACCAAGCTGAGAAGGCTCCCACAGAGCCTGTCCATGCAGAAGAATCAGAGCCCAGCGCCATTGTCCTTTGCTTCTCAGTCAGCCCCCGCTGTTGGCCACATTCAGAGAGACAGGTTTGGTCACATGATCCATCAGTCCCATTCAACTGGAGTTGGTGATCTCCCTTTAGTTCTGTCCCACCGTCTCCATGAGTGAACGCACCCCTCACGTTCCTGATTTTCTCCCTCATGTTCTCGCTCCTTCTGCTCCTCATCAGGACCTTGGGAGCTCAGTCCAGTGACAAAATCTTTCCATGAATTGTTAACTTCTTGATATCTTACACATAGAAACTGTGAGGAGAAATGTGTTTCTATAGTCCTAGCTGAAATAATAGAGAACCAGAGTCAACAGCCCATATAGGTACTATGTTCTATGAGAATGCAGATTATATACATATATATATATATATATATATATATATATATATATATATATATATATATGAATCTATTCTTAGGAGGCATGGAAACATGAAGATTTGGGTCACCTAGTGAAATACTTCAGAGTTCACCATTTAAGAAGGTACTCCACTTACTCTCAGAATACTGTAAGTAGCAAGCCTATACCTGTAAGACACTGAATAGGTGCTTCAAGTTTTGAGCCCCAGTTACTTTATTGTCTTACCCTTGTTCTTCATCTGAGCTTTTCAAGTATGACATTTAAACTTTGACAATATCATACATGTGAATTCTGTGTTATGGGCAGTTTTACCCACCATTTCTCTCTCTCTCTCTCTCTCTCTCTCTCTCTCTCTCTCTCTCTCTCTCTCTCTCTCTCACACACACACACACACACACACACACACACACACACACACCTCACTGAAACCTTTCTTCTTTCCAACAAGTCCTCCACTCCAATTCTGGTATC
Organism: Arvicola amphibius; assembly: GCF_903992535.2. Taxonomy (NCBI): domain Eukaryota; kingdom Metazoa; phylum Chordata; class Mammalia; order Rodentia; family Cricetidae; genus Arvicola; species Arvicola amphibius. The sequence continues at coordinate 59,142,015 of NC_052065.1, forward strand.
TTTTTTCCGACCCACTGAGTTTAACTGTAGTCGCCTGCATGAGCATGAGTGTGTATGGAGTTCTTACTGGAATATAGGCAATGTATCAATGGCTTCAACACTGAAGAAATGACATGACCACATCCAGCAACTACTGGATTAACTGCTCACAGTCCTTTACTGAGGGGTGGAAGCCTTACAATCCTCTCTGTCATGTATGATGAAACAGTGAGAGGTCTAATCTTGTACAGTTAACAACAGAGTTCATATATGTAATAGCTGTGTCCAGAACACATTGTTTTGCAGGATCCCTTCCTAAACTCTGACTCTTATATTCCTTTCATCCTCTTCTGCAATGTTCCCTGAATCTTGAAGGGGATAATCATATGATTCACTTAGGACCTAGTACTCTACAGTCACGTACTCTCTGCACTTTCACCAGTTGAGTTTCTACGTTACCTTATGTCCACTGTGAAAAGACGCTCTTATGATAAAGACTGAGAGCAACATATAGATGTGAATATTAAGGAGGCTGTTTGATACCACAGTAGTTGGTTTTCTCCTAGAGCCTATGACCTCCACAGGCTCTTGATCAGGTTTCTAATATAAGGTATGAGTTTCCATCTGTGGTGTGGGCCTCAAATCCAATCAGAAAACACTTTTTTACCCCCATAATAGTCAGTCATGCCATTATTGTCCCAGTAAGTGTATCTTGGCAGGCAGGTCATTGTCATAGTTCATAGGGTCCACAGTTGGATAGGACTGTTAATGACTTTCCCAGCAGCTTGCTACCCAACATGGAGGAGAATTCCAGTTTATTCCACTTGAATTCTGGTGTCTTTAGTAAATAGGGTCTTATGATATAATTCTGGTGGGCAAATAAGGATGTTGTTTTAGTGGTATCTGTAGCCTCCTCTACCAACAGCTCATAGGAGGGCATCCCAAGCCTGGTACTGGAGTTCTCATTTAGTAACCTTTGGCTTCTGGAAGGAGCATTATCCACCCATGCAAGATGACTCTGATGTTTTTAACTGACTTACAAAATGGTAGGTTTGCACAGGGCTTTCTCATATATCCTTAGTTTTAGTTAACTCTCCCCATACCATCTTGTTTCCCCCATTTCCTGATATCGCTCCTATTTAAATCTTTCCACCCCAAGTTTTTCCCTTCTCTGCTTTCATATCAAATGTTCTTCTAGCCTCCTTCCTTAAGGTTTCTTTTTCCACTCCACATTTAATGGTCTCTTTCTAGCTTCCTGACCTCCATGACACTCCAATTTAAACATATCAGTCAAAGAATTCTAAGCTAAGGCTTGCATATGAGAGAGAACATGTGTTTATCTATTTGGGTCTGGATATCCTCACACAGTATAATTTTTTTCAGTTCCAATTTCCTGAAATTTCATATTAATTTGAATAAAATTACATTGTATATATGTACTACAATTTCATTATCAGTTCACTGATTGATGGACATCTAGGCTCCTTCCATTTCCTGGTATTGAGAATAATTTCATTTTCTGACCATTCTCTTACCTATCTATTTATTACTCTGATTCCAGCAATCCTGCAGTAAAATCTCCAACTCATTGATGCTTCCAACTTTTCCCTATATCTCAAACCCTTAATGTCTTCTGATACACCCACGTAAAATTCTAGAAGTATTCACTATAATTACTCCAATTTTACTGATAGTTTTTATTCATTAAATTTATTTTTACAAAAACTGAAGTCTTGTTAAGCCAAACTTTGCACAGACTTTTGTTATTTCATCCATTCAGCAGAATTCAGAAGTTGTTTAAAATTATACAACCATTTGCTTTTTTTCTTTCTTTTCCTTTTTTTCCTTTTTTTAGTTTTTCAAGACAGGGTTTCTCTGTGCAACTGCTGTGGCTGTCCTGGAACTTGCTCTGTAAACCAGGCTGGCCTCAAACTCACAGAGATCTGCTTGCCTCTGTCTCTTGAATGCTGGGATTAAAGGCATGTGCCACCACCATCCAGCTATTTGCTTTATTTCTGAGCATCATCAAGTGAGTCTTAATACTATTGGCAAGCACTTGACACTTCTTTAATCATTCACTTCCTGCTTTTATGAATGATTAGTTTATACCTTATCCTGTCTTCTCAAATCTCCTATACATATCTCCCAATGCCATTACATGACAGCAAGTTTAAGAGAAATGAAAAAATAATCTATCAAAAAGAGAGTAAAAAGAGCAACTGATAAGGTAAGAATAAAACAAGAAGTACTAGAAACCAATTGTGTTTCAAAGAATGGTCAACTGTATTGACTAAAGCTAATAGGCAAAATATGATGAGAACTAAGATTTAACCACTGCAATATACTGGACAGAGGTCACCAGTGACCTTAACAAAAGCCGACTTTCTGACAAAAGCTGGACAGAATAAAAACTCAGGAGATATGGAGGAATAATAAGTATAGACAACATTACAGAGGAGTTTTGTTACTAAAGAAAGAAAAGAAGCTGGGTAGTAGTTGATAAGAAAATGGTTAAGACAGATTATTTTTGTTTTAAGTTTCTGTTCATCAGGACAAGAGTATATTTATAAGCTATGAGAATAACTCAGTAAAAAGGGATGCAAAGGCAATAATAGGTGATTTCAGAAGCAAGTGCTTAAGTTGAGAGACTGCCTTTAGGAAGGAATGTGAATAGTTCACACACAACAACGGTTGAGAAGATAAACTATATGATGGTAGGTATGTGCTGTAGCACGACTTCTAGTTGTTCTTAATAATAAAAACCCAGAGTCAGATATGGGGGTTGATGCTGAAGATCAGTGAAGCAGAGAGGCCAGCCACTAGACAGTTCTTTTACCTCTACCAATGCTCCGACCAAAGAGGTGATCCTATCCTCAGACTGCATCTCCAGACTCCATCTGTCTCCACCAAACCTTAGAATGCAACTCTCTCCACCAAACCTCAGGCTGCACTGAGCTCCTGTCTCCATCCACCTTATATTCCTCTCTCCGCCCATTCATATTACTCCTATCTCTACCTCCCTAGTACTGGGATTAAAGGCATGGTATCCCAAGTGCCGGGATCACTTTTGTGTGAGTTGTTTCTCTTTTAGGCAGATTCAGTCTTGTGTAGCCCAAGGTGGCCTTGAACTAACAGAGATCCCTCTGTTTCCCAAATACTGGGATTAAAGGTGTGAGCCACCACTCCCTGGCCTCTAGTGGCTTAACTCTGCACTCTGATCTTCAGGCAAGCTTTATTTGTTAAAACATAAACAAAATTATCACTACAGTGTGCAGAGAGGTCGTAGTATGAATCTGTGGAAGTTCTTTTCCAGGTTTCCTTGGGTTTTACAAACTAGAATATGCATGCTATCACTTTGGAGGGTAAATTTTACGAATGGCTAGTATTGTGGTTTGAATGTAAAATGTCTCCCATAGGCTCTATACTTGAATACTTAAGTTACCAGTTGGAGGTTATAATGTTGAATAGAAATGGTCCCCATAGACTTGTGTTTGAATGCTTGGACCATAGAAAGTGGCACTATTAAAAGATGTGGCCTTGCTGGAGTGTGAACCTTTTGGAATAAGTGTCTCACTATGGAGGCAGGCTCTGAGGTCTCATATATGCTCAAGCTACACCCAGTGTGGCTCACAGTTCACTTTGTGTTGCCTGCAGATCAAGATGTAGAACTCCCAGCTCCTTCTCCAGTACCATGTTTACCTGTGTGCTGCCATGCTTCTCACCATGATAATGAAGTAAACCTGACACTGAAAGCCAGCCCCAATTAAATGTTTTCCTTTATAAAAGTTGTCATGTTCATGATGTCCCTTCACACTAATAGAAACCCTCAGACAATGGTGTTGTATGGAAAGATTGAAAACTTCAGAAGGTGAAGCCTTAATAGAGGAAACGTATCAGTGGGGGCAAGTCTTGAGATTTTATAGCCCAGCCACACTTTACAGCATATCGTTTCTGGTCTACTGATGCAATAAGACTGGCTGGCCTCATGCTTCTCCCACCACTCCTTCCCCAGCATGATGGACTTTAAAGCCCCTGGAACTGTCATCCAAATAATTTTTTTCTCTCTTAAATCACTTTTGTCAAGGTATTTTTATCACGGCAACAGGAAATGAAACTAATACAGTTTGATAGATAAGGTAGCTTATTTTAAAAAAGAAAGTGGTATCTTACCTTATCTAGCCTTTTATCCTAAAATTGGATTATCATTGTCTTCTATTCTGCTTCTAATTTTTCCCTATTCAGCTCCCCAAGAAACAGCCAGAAATGCTTTCTCAAAGCACTGCTTGTGATTCTGTTTGTTGTTTGGGTTTGGTGTCTTTTGAGATTAGGTCTTCACTGTAGTCAAAGGCTGGCCTCAAAATCCTTATCTTCTTGTCTACAGGATATGACACCACACCTGGCCTCAAAGGGTTGCTTTTTATATAAACTACCAACAAAGTTTTCTTGTTGTTTAGAAAATATTATATAATCAGGCCACCAATATTAATTCAACTTTATCCTATATGTTTCCTCTATAGCATTGTTTTATTATTAGATATTTTTTAAAAAAAATACCAATCCAAATTCCTACTTCCTTCCCTCCTCCCATTCCCTCCACAGACCCTCCCATCCCACCCCTCTAATCCTAAGAGAAGGTAAGGCACTTTGCTTTGTGGAAGGTCCAAGGCCCTCCCTACTACATCTAGGCTGAGCAAGGTATAATGGGATAGTCGAGATGGAGGAAGGACAGATATGAGAGCAAAAAAGGAGGTATCTTGATTGAGGGAGCTATTATGGAGTTAGCAAGAAATCTGGCTCTAGAAAAATTCCCAGGAATCCACAAGAATGATCCCAGCTAAGACCCTAAGCAATAAAGGAGAGGGTGCCTGAACTGGCCTTGCTCTGTATTCAGACTGATGCTTATCTTAAATATAACCATAGAATCTTTGACGAACAACAGATGGAAACAGAGGCAGAGTCCCACATCAGAGCACTGGACTGAGCTCCCAAGTTCCAGCTGAAGAGTAGAAGGATTGAGAATATGAGCAAAGAGGTCAAGACCATGATGGGGTTCACCCACTGAAACAGTTTACCTGAGCTAATAGGAGCTCACCAACTCCAGCTGGACAGGGAAGGAACAAGAATAGGACCAAACTAGTCCCTCTGAATGTGGTTGACAGTTGTATGACTGGGATGTATACCTTGCTCAGTATAGCATTGTTTTAACATACAAGTCACTATATTAAGTATAAGTTTAAGAATTGTGGAGAAATAAATATTTTATTATTCCAACCATATACACTGTCTCACGAGCCAAGTCAATTATATTACTATTTTATATTTTATTCACATCTTCTAAACATTTAAACTATTTTCTTACATTCTAAATGCTACCTTTTTTTCAAAGCTCAACTTAAGTTTTCCCTCTATTATAGAAATTTCCCAATTCAATTCCAGTGTCAGTGCCTCCCTTCTTCTTCTGAATTTCAGTGAATCTTAACATGCATATTAGTTATTTGATTTTTGTTCTATGTACTGTCCATTAATGCTAATGTATGTTTTGTTCATTCAAACTATCTTGAGGACTCTTTCTAGATTCTAGACCAACAACTTAACCAAAGTTGTCACTTAATACAATTTCAACCATAGATTTAGATACTGGTGAGCAAGGTAACAGAATTTCTAAAGGAAGAAAATTATTTGATGCTGACATGGGATGCATTTGTATAGGATGGAAAGAAAGAGAAGAGAGGGACAAAGGAAAATCAGGGTGTCTGTATGGGTCTGAGCTACGTCCTCTGTATATGTATCATGATTGTGTAGCTTGGTGTTCTTGTGGGACTCCTAACAATGGGAGTGGAGGGTGAATCTGACTCTTTTGACTGCTCTTGGGACCCTTTTCCTCTTATTGAGGTGTCTCCTCCAGCCATGATGTGAGGGTTTGTGACTAGTCTTATTGAAGCACGTTATACTGTGTTTGCTTGATATCCCTGGGAGCCCTACTCTTTTCTGAAAATGAATGGAAGAGGAGGAGATCTGGGGGAGAGAAGAGGTAGGGGAACTAGGAGGAGTGAAGGGAGGGAATTGAGGTCAGGATGTAATACATGAGAGAAGAATGAAAAATATATAAGTTGAGGACTAAAGAGATGGCTCGGTGTTTAAGAGCAATCATTGCTCTTGTAGTGGACCCAAATTAAGTTACCAGCAGTCACATGGTGGCTCAAAGCTTGCCTGTAACTTTAGTTCTAGGGGAACTGATTCCATTTTCTGGCCTTCACAGGCTCCTACATGGTGTATATGAACTCATGCACACATGCGTGCACGTGCACACACATACACACACACAATAAATATATTAAAATCTTACATTTGAAATAAAAAGCAGACAAGTAGTAGGAGAATTGTAGAAATTAAATTCCAAGCATAAACTTGGTTTTCATCTAAGCAAAAGAATCAGAAACTAAAGTAGTTTAAATAAGACCAAGAGTCATAGCTTAGGGGGCCAAGGAGATGGCTCAGCAGTTAAGAGCATTTGGCTGCTCTTCCAGAGGACCTGGGTTCAATTCACAGCACACATATGACAGTTCTCAGCCATCTGCAACTCTAGTACCTAGGGCACCAGACACATAGGTAGTATATGTACATACATGCAGGCAAAATACTCATTATACAGAAAATAAAAATTAAATCTTTTTAAAGAGTCATAGTTTATAAATCACATTTTCAATCATCTTAGTTAATTTTTTACAAAAGTCCTAGAAGCAATACCTTTATTTGCTAATGGTGGTATTAAGATTTATTTTAAGTTAGGCATTTATTAAAAGGTGGGTCCAATACTCCATTCAGGCCAAGAGTTCCAAAGCTGGTATGGCATCTTTTCTCATTCTGTATCTCATTAAGACCAAAGTTTTGCAAATAAAAATAGATATATTATTAAACAAAAATTGATGTTTTATTGTTATAAAAGACACAAGTTAGCCATAGCAGTAGCAAGCATCTTTAATCCCAGTACTTGGGAGGCAGAGACAGGTAGATCTCTATAAGTTCAAAGCTAGCCTAGTCCACATACTAACTTCCAGGCCAGTCAGAGTTGTATCGTGAGAACATCCCTCCCCAACAAAGAAAGAAAGGTCACAAGTGTTTAAACTATATTCATTTAAATTGATGATAAATATAAATTTCTAAGTAGATACATATTTATTTGCATGGCATGTTGTACTCCTATCCTAGCTTTTCATAGAGCCGAGGATACAAACAGGGCTTAGAGCATGCTAGGCAAATGCTCTACCATAAGTGACATTCTCTGCCCATGAACAACATTTTTAAAATCTTAAGTTTCTTTGATTTTAAAAATATCATTACTATCATTATCATCATATTCATCATCATTATCATCATAGCCACTATTTGTGTGTGTGTGTGTGTGTGTGTGTGTGTGTGTGTGTGCAGGGCACATGTGGAGGTTAGAGAACAACTTTGTGAAGTTGGTTCTCTCCTTTTACTTTTATGTGGGTTCAGAGGATTGAACTCAGGTCACCAGGCTTCTGACAAGTGTCTTTACTCACTGAGCCATCTCACTGATCCTAGGGTTTCTTTTAAAATTAGTGTTTGATATGTTTATTTTTGTTTGTTTTAAACACAAATCTGTTGCCTCAAAATAAGATAAATAAGATGAAAAACAAGACAATTATATAAGAATCTTGGTATGAAAATGTGAGACAAAACAGTAAAAGAAGGACTCTCCTATGCCAAGCTGATGGTGATGAATTCTTTTTCAAAAAGAAAAATAGTATAATAGTGGATAAATATGAATTACCTCTAGAGCAAACTGTATAGCCAAACTTAGGATTTTCTTAGGTGAAACTTCACTTTCAAATAGACCATCATCATCCACTTCCTCATCTGTTAATAATTTCTCCAAAGTACTGACCACCTGTAAAGCTGAAATAAACAATAGGAATATGAGATATTTTCATCAAAGATAATCCTTATTTATGGTTAATTATATCATAATGGATTTTGAATCACCTTAAGATATTCATCTTTAGAAATACAGAATTATTAAGTCATATGAATTAATAAACCATCAAGAATGACTTGAATATTAGAAAAATGCCTAACTGAGCAACTGCACTTTTGTAAATTTATCTACAGAAATAGCTTCAAAAGCAAACAAATACAAGATGTTCATCTAGTACTACTTGTAAGACTAAAATACAAAACCTATAGCCTAAATTCCATTACTGATAGATGGATTGGGTGCATTGTGGAGCACCAAATTGGGAATGTTTATAACACTATTAAAATGGAATGAGGTCTTATATCCCATTATTTGTCATAAAGGTAGATAATTATAAATTAAATGGATACAATAGATATTAAGTGACATATAAGTTATACCTAATAATCCAAAAAGGAGACAAAAGATTTCAGAACAAAGAACAACTACCTAGAATAGGATATTTCAAGCTGAAAAATGAATCAATTCAATGAGGACATAAAGCAAATTGTTTATAGATCCAATGACAAAATTTCATAATATAAGATGCAAAAATGGGCTAGTGAGATGTTAAGACCTTCATCCACAACCCTGATGATCTGATTTTATACCTGGGACCCACATGGTGGAAGGAGAGAACCCAATCATTATGTCCAGTCAATGGATTTACCTCCAGATCTAAACCTGTTTCCAGACACAAGCTTCAATGATCTTAGACATGCCCAAGGACATAAACAACAAGCTTACCAGTCATCCTGCCCAAAATCTTCAAATGAACTGACTGATGAAAAGACTTTCTAAATAAAGCTATTTAACAACAACCATGGGCAGTAATTACCTCCTTCCTCAAATATGCAGACACCAATGCAAGGCCACAAAGATCAAACACAATCATGGAATACACCACTCCAATAGTAAATAAGGTAAGAGTCTCTAAAAGAACTGGAGAGTCATACACCAAGCTGCAAACACAGACCTGTAGTCCTAGCATTCTGAATACCAAGGTGTGAGGCTCATGTGTCCATAGGCGTTTAAAACCAGCCTGGGTAATAATGAGATATTTAAAAAAGGAAGTGTAGGTTTGTAAACTGTCCAACTAATAATACAAAATAACACATTTCAAAGAAGCTTAATAAACATCAAGGATGTAGAGAAACCGGGCTAGTGAGATGCTTGTTGCTAAGCCTGATGACCTGAATTTGATCCCTGGAGCTTACATGGTTGAAGATGAGAACTGACTCCAAGTTTTCCTCTGATTACCACACATTTTTTAAACAATACATTTCAAAATAGATGTAAGTATGCATTTAGACTCTAAACTTTGGAGGAAGGTGACAACTGTCTAAGCAGATTTAATGCAAGCAAGACTTAACCAAGACATTATCAAATAATACAAAACCAAAGACTGACAATCTTGAAAGCAGCAGCTGAAAAGAAGCAGCACATAAAAGGGTGTGTCTATAGTCTAGCAGCACTAACGTTTCTTGGCAGAAACATTACCGGCCATGAAAAATTGAGAAGACAGATCCAAAGTACAGATGGAAAAAACTGCTAACTAGGAATACTTGGCAAGGAAATTAAGGACAAATGAAAATTTCCAGATAAACAAACATTAAAGGAACTGAAGGAAAAGTATATTGATTAGCAAGACAAAAACTAAACCATGAAAGTAAGTTAAATTCAAAATAATCTTGATAAGTGTGTAACTACCCTATAGCTTTAGAATGAAGGTTAAAATTAAATTATTAAAAATATCTATAATAATTTTAAAGAATATTTAATATAAAATATAAGTTGATCAAAAATATAAACTATGGGGAAGCAGGTGGATGGTATGATCAAAGTAATTATCATTTTAAAACAGCCTATTTATTATAAGATGTTTTAAATAAGCCTGTGATAATCACAAAACAAACTATAATTATTACATGGCATATAAAGTAATCAAAGTAGATAACCATAGAATATCACCTGATTAAAAAGAAAGACAACATGTAGAAAGGAGCAAAAGATATAGAAAACAAGAAGACTTAGTGGGATAGCAATAGTCCTTGTGCAAGGATGAAAAGAGAAAGGTGAAGGTTTTTGGTGGCCCTGCCGAGGATACCACTAAGCAAAGACGCCGTGCACAACAAAGTTAGTGCAAGATGTTTATTGGGGGAGGAGGACAAAGAATGAAAGGCCATGTTGGAGTGGGGACATGAGAGAGGCAGGCAGAGAGAGACAGTGAAGAAACGAGAGGAAGAAGCAAGAAAGTAAGCTGTGCCTGACAGGCACTCTTAAGGGGTGCACATGTCACATAGCTTATGGTACGATGACATAACTGCTTTGGTGGCAGATGCAAGCTGCCACCATGGTGGGAATTAACACTTTGGATATCAATAATTGTCTTGAGTGTAAATGACTTAATTCTGTAATCAAAACATACACAGTGAGTGAATGGATTAAAACCAGGAAAATATTGTATCTATAAGACACTTTACAAGAAAGCCTTTTAAGAACACAGTATGAATGTGATGGAGGTAGAAAAAGACATTCCATATAAATGCATGGCAAAATAGAGCTAGATTATATGTATTTATACAAGCCAAAATAAATTTTCAGCAAAAATTATAAAAAGACAAAAAGAGCATTTCACAGTACTAAAGTGTATTTCTTATTGTTGTAATTATAACTATGTTTCTCCCTTCCTTTTCTTTTTTTATTAAAGAATCTAAGGCAATTTACTTGCATATATTATATACCACTTTGGAGAGTCACTATGTTATACACAGGTATAATATTTCAATTTGAGAGTCTCTCTATCACACATTTTCAACAAATTTTACTCTTAATATTATTACATTTATAAGATTTGAATATTTTATACCCAATTATTTTTATTTAAATAATATATTTTTTCATTTATTTTACAAATCAACCAGTTTTCCCTCCCTCCTCTTCTCCCCTTTCCCATCTACCCCCTCCCCATCAACTCCTCCTCCATCTCTGTTCAGAATGGGGTAGACCTCCCATGGGCTTGCACAAAGCATAGCACATCAAGTTGAGGCAGGACCAAGATCCTCCCCTTACATCATGGCCAGGCCAGGTAATCCAGCATGGGGAATAGGTTACCAAAAGCCAGATATGTGCCAGGGAGAGGTCATGCTCTCACTGTTAGAAGAATTACTGAGAGATTAAGCTACATGATTGTCATACACATGCAAAGGGCCTAGATCAGTCTCAAGTAGGCTCTCTGGCTGTTGGTCCAGTCTCCACAAGTCAGCTGTTTCCGTGGGTTCCCCCATGATGACCCACCCTGATGTGGGAGTCCCCTATGTATGCTATGAATATGTTTTATTACCACTGGTTAATAAAGAAGCTACTTGGGCCCATGGCAGGGCAGAATAGAGGAAGGCAGGAATTCCAAACAGAGAAAGAGAAGAAAAGAAGGCAGAGTCAGGGAGATGCCCAGGAACCTTACCAGTAAACTACGAGCCTCATGGTAAAATATGAAATAATAAAAATGGGTTAATTTAAGATGTAAGAGTTAGTTAATAAGACGCCTAAGCTAATAGGCCAAGCAATGTTTTAAATTAGTACAGTTTCTATGTGATTATTTCGGGTCTGGGCCGCCGGGAAATGGACAATCTCCTACTACACCCCTGGCTGGTATAATCCCTCCTCCCTTTCTGCTGCTAGACTGTCAGAGCTCAGCATAGTACTTGTCTGTGGGTCTCTGCCTCTGCTTCATTTAGTTACTGGATAGATTATCTGTGATGGCAATTATGGAAGTCACCAATCTGCTTATAGGCACCCTCTCCACTATTGCTAGGAGTATTAATTGGGGTCATCCTTGTGGGTTCTGGGGGTTTCCCTGGCACCAGTTTTTCCTTAACCCCAAAATGCTCCCCCATCAAGAAGTCTCTTTACTCTCCTCCTCCATCCTTCCTCCATCTGCCTCCTGCACCCAGCCCACCCAATCCACTCCCTCTAGTTCTCATCCCTTCATTCCCCCAACCCCTGCCTCCAGTTTACCCAGGAGATCTTTTCTGCTTCCCTTTCCCAGGGAAACCCATGCATCCCTCTTTGGACCCTCCTTGTTATAAAGCCTTTCTGGGGCTGTGGATTATAAGTTGATTATCCTATACTTTACTCTTAATAACCATTTATGAGTGTGTACATACCATGTTTGTCTTTCTGGGTTTGGGTTACCTCACTCAGAATGTTTTTTTCTAGTTCCATTCATTTGCCTGCAAATTTCATGATGTCATTGTTTTCAAGAGTTGAGTAGTACTCTATTGCGTAAATATACCACATTTTCTTTATCCATTCTTCATTTGAGGGGCATCTAGGTTGTTTCTAGGTTCTGGCTATTAGGGATAATGTTTTTATGAACATAGTTAAGAAAGTGTCCTTGTGGTATGATTGAGCAACCTTTGGATATATGTCTAAATTGGTATCGCTGGATCTTGAGGTAAATTGATTCCCAATTTTCTAAGAAACCACCATACCATTTTCCAAAGTGGTTGTACAAATTAGCACTCCGACCAACAATGGAGGAGTGTTCTCCTTACTCCACTTCTTCTCCAGCATGTGGTGTCAATGTGTTTTTGATCTTAGCCATTCTGATGGGTGTAAGACTAAATTTCAGAGTTGTTTAGATTTGCACTTCCCTGGTGACTAAGGACGTTGAGCAATTCCTTAAATGTCTTTCGGCCATTTGAGATTCTTCTGTTGAGAATTCTCTGTTGAGATCTGCACCTCAATTTTATTTTTTTTATTTTTTGTGCTGTTTCTTTTTTATTTATTTTTTTGTATTTCTTTTCCTCTATATATTAAATACCAACCACAGTTTACTCTCCCTTCTCTCCTCTCAGTCCCTCTCTGCCATCTTTCCTTTCCCACAGATTCACTTCCCTGTTTTTCTTCAGAAAAGAGCAGGCCTCCGAGGAATATCAACCAAACATGTCATAAAAAGTTACAATAAGACTAGGCACAAATTCGCATATCAAGGCTGGACAAGGCAACCCAGTAGGAAGAAAATGATCCCTAAAGCAAGCAAGAGTCAGAAACAAACCTGCACCTACTGTTAAGAGCTCCACGAGAATACCAAGATACACACACATAACATATACTCAGAGGATCTAAGTCAGACCCATACAGACTCCCTGATTGCCACTTTAGTGTCCATGAGCAACTAGGAGCCCTGTTTAGTTGATTCTTTCTTTAATTAAAACATTTTATTGTTTTTTGCTTTGTAAATAATACCATCCAAAATTTCCCCCTCCTCCCTTCTTCCCCTCCTCCCTTCTTCCCCTCCTCCCTTCTTCCTCCCCCTCCCTCTCCAGCCCTAAGGGAGGGCAGGGTACCCTGCCCTGTGGGAAGTTCAAGGCCCTCCCAGCTCTATCCAGGTCTAGGACGGTGTGCATCCAAACAAGACTAGGCTCCCAAAAAGTCAGTGCATGCAGTAGAATCAAATCCCAGTGCCATTATGAATGGCTTCTCAGTCTGCCCCCATTGTCAGCCACATTCAGAGGGTCCAGTTTGATTACATGCTCCTTCAGTCCCAGTCCAGCTGGATTTGGTGAGCTCCCATTAGATCAGTCACACCGTCTCAGTGGATGAACCAACCCCTCATGGTCCTGACTTCCTTGCTAATCTTTTCCCTCTTTCTGCTCTTCAACTGGACCTTGGGAGCTCAGTCCATGCACCCCAATTTTAATTGGATCATTTGGTATTTTGATGTTTAGTTTTTTGTGTTCTTTATATATTTTGGAGCTCAGCCCTCTGTCAGATGTGTCTCTACCTTCCTTTTCCTCCCTTCAAACTGTTCCGTATACCTTTCCTTGCTCTCTTTCAAATTTAAGGCCTCTTTTATTCATTAATTGTTATTGCATGCATATGTATACATGTATTTACACACATATAAATATAACCTGCACAGAATGTATGTCACTTGTACGTATAATTTCAGGGCTGACCATTTGGTATTGGATAACCAATGAGTGTACTCTTCTCTAGGGAAGACTATTTCTCCTACTCTCAGCATTCCTTAGTTGCCTGTAGTTCTTTGTGTATATGCTTGGGTCAGTCAACATCCTGTCAGGGAGAAGGGAAGAAATCTTGGTCTCCACACTTCCTTGAAGATTTAAACACATTTAATGGTTAATGGGGGGAGTATTTTATTCTGTGGTGTGACCACTGATAAGGTGCTCATGCTCCTATAAATAAGCCCTTACCCATGCTTCATAAACAACCCTAATGAAATTCATTAGGTCTTCAAAAAAAAGATGGTAGAAGGTGAACTAGTTGAGGAAAAGGAGGGGCATCAGTGGGAGATCACAAGGACAATAAAGAGTAACAGGAGGTAAATATGAATATGATTGAAATATACCATATCCATATATGAAATGTCATAATAAAACCTACTATTCTATATAATCAATATATACTGTTTAAATAGAAACATTTAAAAGTGATGGTAAAAATGGCTTAGTGGGTAAAAGTGCTTACTTCACAAGCCTGCTGACCTGAGTTCAATCCCAGAACCCATATGAAGGTGGGAGAGAACCAACTCCATGAAGGTTTTATTTAAAATCCAAATACTGTGGCATCATGTACAAACATACACATTCTCACACACATAATTTTTTAGTTTAATAGGTTTTGAAATAATTCTATTTAAAATAAAGTTAAAGGGAAAGGTTTAATAAGGAAACTTTTCACATTTCACTGATAAAAATGCTTCATGAAATTTAAAGTTCTTTTATCCCTTAATGTACTATATCAACATGCCTTTAATCCCAGTATTTGGGAGGCATAGACAGGTGGATCTCTATGAGTTCAAGGCCAGTCTGGTCTACGAAGTGAGTTCTAGGACAGCCAGGGCTACATAATGTGACCCTGTCTTGAAAAACAGTAAGAAGTGTGTGTGTTTGTGTGTGTGTGTGTGTGTGTGTAAAACAAATGTCCAGAAGTCTCTACTGAAAACAGTAACGAAAGACATGAAAACAATATTAGCTTTAATACAGAGCTAACTCTAACTAGTTTTTTTATTATTATTGAGGTATATAACACTTTTTATTATATATTATCTTTTTTCTAGAATGAATAACAGAATCTCTGGTGCACAGTAACTGTAAATAGTTTAGTGATTAGATTGGTATAGTTTCTGCTCCATCTATTTGCTTAAGCATCTCAATTTCCATTATAAATGGCAACTTGATAACAGTTCAGATTGCTTCAGAATTTGCTCAACTACCCAAGGGTAAAAAGGCTGAAAACCTTAAATGAATACATGTATATACGTAACTAATTAAAGATACATGTGTGTGTGTTGACACACCAGCTAAGAAACTATGCTTGAGTTAATGGGAGAACACAGCACTGATGGGATATGCATCATGTACATACCATTCTAACACTATCACTTTGTGAAGAATAAGTCCACTTGAAGATTAGGGGGTTTTATTATTGTTTTACAACATTAGTGAACAGAGTCAAAAGGTACCCAAAGACTTTGGTTTTTAGGTCAATTCTTAACTGATGTAAATTTTTATTAAGACTGTCCCTTTCCATAACTTTTAAAACTTTTGAGTAGGCTGGCTCAAATGGCAAAGTATAAACAAGTACAGTGATAAAAATTATCTTCAATTTTGTCCAATATTTTCCCATTTCAGATCCTCCAGATAGGTAGCTGTGTTTTTTTTTTTACTTTTTCATACCCCCCAGTTTCATTGTGCATTGTTGTATAATTTTATGCAAAAGTAATTATACCTATTCAGCACAGTTATCTTCAAAACAGTGTATCTATTTTCTTAAGGTGGATTTTTTATTCTTTGGGGATTTTCATTGTTCACATTAATAAATAGAGCATTTCTACCTCTGTCAGAGTTGCCCTCCATGACTGCAATCTTGAATATATAAAACTGAGTGAAAATGTTTGTAGGATCCTGTTGCTCAGTTTCTGTTACTGCCTTTTTAGCCTGAAAAGAAAAACATAGGGTTGATTTTATAAAAGTCCTTACCATATTTTATTAATATCATTGATAGCCACAATAGTTGAGGCGCACTCAACTAAAAAAAGAAAGGAATCTAAAAAAATTAGAGACCTATTGTCTTAGAAGGCTACGGAAATAGTTTTGCTTCTAGAACCAGAGTGAATAAGCCATGTCAAAATAACTTTTCTTCTGAAAACAACCATAAACGTTGGATAATATGTTTTAAATTTTTCTAAAAATATTAAATAAAATAATAGGACAAATGGAAAAGTAGCAAAACATATGTCAAACCAAACCTAAGGAAAAGTGAAGTCACAGAAAGGTAAGCAGAGAATTAAAACTAATTTTGGCTGGTGGGTATTTGTGAATGTAGACAAACGTTTACTGAAAATTTGACGGGTCTTGGTAAATCAGGAATTAGATATCAAGTTCCACAAGATCACATGGTTAGACTAAGTCAGAAGTAAACTTGTACCTACCCGTAGCCATTCCAGAAGACCACAAAGAAGGTTACTTTGGCACTGAGTAGAAGACAGCACAACACACAGGGGGAAATGTTCCTTGAGCTATAATTCAAGTAGACTCACTTGTTTGCAGAACTAAATTACAGAATCTGGTGGGTAGAGGGCTCAAAAGACCTACAGTGATGAATAATTGCTCCCAAACCTATTAAGGGATATTCATTTTCAGATTCAAAATATTTCATAAAAATTTTCAACAATGATGAGCTGTAAACATTAACCAAGCACCATATAAAACCAGACACCATAAAGGAATAACAGCAGAAATAACAGCTAACAGAAACAGATATTCAAGATTCAGAAACTGGAATAATAAAACTAGTGACAAAACATCTATGTTTTCAAAGTTTGAAAAAATAAAAGTTATATTAAAAATGCAAGTAGACAGATTAATAGTAGTAAGTACCTAGTGAAACAATTAGAGTGATTATTCAAGCTTGTATGCATTCTAATTAGTTATTTCTATGCTGTAACAGTTTTAACATTTTTTTACTATCAATGAATTTCATAGAAACAAAGACTAATTTTAAATATTTTTTGTTTTTTATTTTTATGTGTACGTGTGCTATGCCTACATGTATGCATGTGTACTACATGCAGGTCTGGTGCTTGAGGACCTAGAAGAGGGAAGAAGATCCCCTGGAACTGGAGTTGCAATCAGTTGTGAACTTCTATGATGTAGGTGTGTCTTCTATGTATCTGATGATTTCATTCGTTAATTAATAAAGAAACTGCTTGGCCTCATAGGTTAGAACATAGGTGGGTGGAGTAGACAGAACAGGAAGAAGGAAGTTAGGCAGATGCCTTGGGCAATCGCCATGCCTCTCCTCAGTGAGACAAATGCCATGAAGCCAGCTACCAGGTCAGACATGCTGAATCTTTCCCGGTGAGACACCACTTTGTGGTGTTATACAGATTATTCAATATGGGTTAGTCAAGATGTGAGTAAGAGGCTGAAACTAATGGGCCAGGTAGTGTTTAAATGAATATAGTTTGTGTGTTGTTATTTTGGGGCATAAGCTAGCAGGAAGCCTGGAGCTGGGCGGCAGGAACACAGCCTGCAGCTCCCACTACACTCCTATGTGGGTACTGTGAGGTAAACCTGAGGTCCTCTACAAGAACAGCCACTGTATTTTAACCACTGAGTCATCTTTCCATGTCCAAAGACTATTATAAAATGTTATCTTAAAAGTTTGAAAAAAAGGAAACTTCTTGAAGTGAAATGTATAGTAAGTAAAATGAAAATAAAACAAATATGTTGAATAGTAGGTTAGAAATAGGTGAAGATAAATTTAATTAAATGGAAGGTAAAACAGAAAAGAAGTAACAAAGAGGATGGCGTAAATCACTGGTAGAGAATTCATGCCTAGCATTAACAATGCCCTTGGTTTGGCCTCCAGCACCACAATCATAAAAATAATAAAATACTATCATAAAGAATAAGTCAGCAAGAGAGATTATAAATATGGAGGGCAGTTAAAAAAGGATTGTATACTTTCTAGGCCAGTAACTAAAGCAAGATAATAACTTTCATATGAGCGCAAGAGAAAAGATGAAATGTAAAAAAAGCAATACTGAGGACCGTCTTTCCAATAAATGGTGTTGGAATGACTAGACATGCACATGAAAAAATTAACAAACAAAGAAGCCTAGACAAAAACCATAAACTTTTCACTGGAAATTAACTAAAAATATATTATATCTTAAATGGAAAACTTAAAACTATAAAACTCAGGGCCTGGAGAGATGGCTCAGCAGTTATGAGCACAGGCTTCCAGAACCCAGGTTCAACTCCCAGAACCCACATGGCAGCTCACAGATGTCTGTAACTCCAGCTTCAGGGACTCTGATGCCAATGCATATAAAATAAAGGTAAATAAATTTTATAAAACAGGCAGAAAAAATTTAAAAAGTATAAAACTCACAGAAAAAGAAAAAGATCTAGGTGACTTTGAGTTTGGCAGTAACATTTTATGTATGAAACTAAAAGCATCTCCAAAAAAGAAAAACAAATGGCAAGCTGAACTCCATTAAAATTTAAAATTTCTGAATTTCTGATGTAGATATGATAGAGCACACCTGTATTTTCAGTACTCTGACAGAAGGTTGAAGCAGGAAAATAGCAAGGTCAAGGCTAGCGTAGGCTTTGTAAGTGACAAATTACACATTAGGAGAAAATATAAAATTGGCATAAAAAAGACAGTGGACCAATGGAATCAAATTGAAGATTCTGACATAAATTCACACACCTATGAACACCTAATTTTTGACAAAGAATCCAAAATAACACAATGGAAAAAAAGAGAGCCTCTCCAACAAATGGTGCTGGCATAACTAGATGTTGGCATGCAGAACAATATAAATAGACACATATTGCTCTGCACAAAACTCAAATCCAAGTGGATCAAAGACCTCAACATAAATCCAGATACACTGAACCTGATAGAAGAGAAAGTGGGAAATAACCTTGAACACATTAGCACAGGAGACCACTTCCTAAGTAGAAAACCAATAGCACAGACGTGGAGATCTGCAATTACTAAATGGACCTTATACAACTGAAAGATTTTTGTAAGGCATAGGACACTGTCAATAAGACAAAATCAAAGCCTACAGAATCTTCACCCGCCCCACATCTGACAGAGGGCTGGTCTCCAAAATATGTAAAGAACTCAAGAAATTAGACATCAAAAATAATCCAATTAAAAATGGAGTACAGATTTAAACAGAATTCTCAACAGAAGAATCTCAAATGGCTGAAACACACTTGAAGAATTGTTCAACATCCTTAGCCATCAGGGAAATGCAAATCAAAACAACTCTAAAATTTCATCTTACACCTGTCAGAATGGCTAAGATCAAAAACACACTGACACCTCATGCTGATGATGATGTGGACCAAGGCGAACACTCCTCCACTGTTGGTGGGAGTGCAAACTTGTAAGTCACTTTGGAAATTGGTACGGTGACTTCTCAGAAAATTGGGAATCAATTGAAGACCCAGCTATACCACTTTGGCTGGCTTTTGAAAACCCATTCCTCATACTGGGTTGCCTTGTTCAGCCTTAATATGAGGGAAGGAACTTAGTCCTATGCTTTATTGACACCCATGAGAGGCCTACCCCTTTCTGAACAGAAAGAGAGGAGAAATGAATTGGGGGCAGAAGGAAGGTAGGGAGGAAATGGGAGGAGAGAAGGAAGGCAAAACTTCAGTCAGGATGTAAAATAAATGAATAAATTTAATTAATAATAAAAAATGAAAAAATATCTGAAAAACATGTAACTGACAAAGGGCTGGTACTTCTAATATATAATGAAGTCTTTAAAATTCAACAATAAGAAAACAACTAAATTATAAATTAAACAAAACAACTGAAGAGCCACTTTATCAAGTAAGACATATATGTGGAAAATAACACACAAAATGCCTAACATAGCATCAGTGTGTACAAATTAAACACTGAAGTCCTACTACACATTTATTATAATGGCTAAAATTCAAAACTAATATTGGTAAGCTGTGGAGGTATATACTAGAACTCTCATTCATTGGTGGTAGAAGTGAAAAATAATTTAGCTACTTTCAAAGACAATTTCATAGTTTCTTTAAAACAAACACATTTTTGCCATTAAAATCCAATAGTTGGTGGTGTTCTGTGACCCTGAGCCTAAGTAGGGAGCCTTAGAACCCAACTGTCTGCCTGCCCACCAGCCACTGACGTCCTGCAACTCTGGACCTAGGTAGGCAACCCTACAGTCCATCTGTCCTCCAACATAGTCAACAGCCACCCTACCTACCACACAACCAAGGACTATGAGAAGTCCTACAACCTCAAACCCAGGAAGGGAACTTTGAGCCTGCCTACCTCATTCATCAGGGTGCCCTAGACCATATGTAAGCTGCATCCCTAACTTGTCATAGGGACCCTCAGACTGGCCTCCAACTTACCCATTGCTTTCTAAGGAATGGTGTGCTATCCTATACCCTGCCCCCAGGGAGTACCACCCATCCCTGTTGTAATCCTAGCCCTTGATAACTAAAAATCACCGTTAGAAACCAATGACCCTTCCATCGCTGTTGAATACCAGCAGGAGGATCTTCGAAAAGTACAGATGATTTGCTCCTAGGACCAGAAGTTCCTAGCTAAAGCTGGGACTGCTTTTGACACCCCATTTGCACATCAACACAGTGTTTCACCAAGATTGAACTCCAAACACATTCAGCTAGTTCACAACATGACAAATTGTAGAAACATCAAACAAAGATGCAAGCACTCACTCAACAAAAGTGAGGCCATATCAAGACTACCATCAATGATCTAACTTCAGATGCCTAAGGCTCATCAAAAAACAAGCAACGTAAATAACCAAGATAATGTGTATCTTCCAGAATTATACCCAATACCCCTATAATACTTTCCCTGAGAAAAGCAAATTAGTTGATGTAGAAGGTAATGATTTCAAAATAGTAATTACAAATGTGCTCAAGGAACTCAAAGGTGATATGCATAAATTCTGAAATAAAGACTGTGAAAGCACAAGCAAACAGTGGAAGGGAATAAAACAACTCAATTAAATTCTGAAAAGAGAATTTAATAAAAAGGGCTTTCTAAAAAGCTAAAATAAAATAAACCTTGAAATGAAAAATTCAGTCAGTAAATTAAAAAGTCAACAGAAAGTTTCACCAATGGAATAGATCAAGTGGAAAAGAGAATGCTAAGGCTTGAAGAAGAGGTAAAGAAATTGTATCACTCAAAGAAAATGTTCAATAAAATATAAAATAGAAATAGAACATTTGGGAACTCTGAAACATTATAAAAAAGCCAAACCTATGAATTATAGGTATAGAAGAAGGACAAGAAACCCAGGTCAAAGGTGCAGGAAATATTTCCAACCTAATTATAGAACAAAACTTCTCCAGCCTAAGGAAAGAGATTCCTAGAGGCATACAGAACATCAGATAGACAGGACCAGAAAAGAAATTCAAAACAAAGGAAGGATAGTAAAAGCTATAAGAAAGAACAACTCACATATAAAAGCAAGCCCATCAGAATAACAACTGACTTTTTAATGGAGACTGTGGGAGCCAGAAGGGCCTTGACTGATAGTCAACAAGTTTTAAAAGAAGGGAGATGAAAGTACAGACTATAATACTCTGTGAAATTGTTATAGTTGACGGAGAAAGAAAACCTTTTCATGATAAAAAAAATATATTTAAGGACTTTGTGAACACTAAGCCAGCTCTACAAAAGATACCCACCCATCCACCCCTGTGCCTATAGCCATCTGCACAATTAGTGATTTGTGAGCCTGCTTTCTACATGAGCTACCTTTGATAAGACACTCTTTTTTCTTCACCCATCCTTTCCTTTGCCAGTCATCTTACCTTGGTCTAATTTAAACAGATTACCCAATAGCTTTATCTTCAGCAAAGAATTCTACCAGAATTTCGAAGAAGAGCTAATATCAATATTCCTCAAATTGTTCCAAACAATAGAATCAGAAGGAACATTCTCAAACACCTTTTATGAGACTACAATTACCCTGATACCCAAACCACTCAAAGATACAATAAAAAGAATTACAAACCAATCTCCCTCATGAACATTGATGCAAAAATATTCAATAAACTATTGGCAAACCGAATCCAAGAACACATAAAAAAATCATCCACCATGATGAAGTAGGCTTCATCCCAGAGATGCAGGGATGGTTCAACAGATGAAAATTTGTCAATGTAATCCACCATTTAAACAAACTGAAAGAAAAAAAAATACATAATCATCTCATTAGATGCCCGAAAAAGCCTTTGACAAAATCCAACACCCTTTTATGATAAAGGTCTTGGAGAGATTAGGGATACAAGGAACATACCTAACCATGACAAAGGCAATATACAGCAAACCAATAGTCAATATCAAATTAAATGGAGAGAAACTCAGAGCGATTCTACTAAAATCAGGAACAAGACAAGGGAGTCCACTTATTCAATATAGTGCTCAAATTTCTAACTATAGCAATAAGACAACAAAAGGAGACCAAGGGAAAACAAATTGGAAAGGAAGAACTTTCACTATTTGTAGATGATATGATAGTATACCTAAAGTGACCCCAAGAGTTCTACCAGGGAACTCCTACAGCTGATAAACATTTTAAGTAATGTGATAGGATACAAGATTAACTAAAAAAAATCAGTGGCCCTCCTATATACAAATGATAAGCAGGCTGAGAAAGAAATCTGAGAAATGTCACACTTTACAATAGCCACAAATATTATAAAATATCTTAGGGTAACTCGAACCAACGAAGTCTAAGACCTGTATGACAAGAACTTTAACTCTTTGAAGAAAGAAATCGAAGAAGATATTAGAAAATAGAAAACTCTCCCATACTTTTAGATAGGTAGGATCAACATAATAAAAATGGCAATCCTACCAAAAGCTATTGCAAGGAACTGCTTGTTTGTCCCGGCTGCCCAGAACCGAAATAATCACACAGAAACTGTATTAATTAAATCACTGCTTGTCCCATTAGCTCTAGTTTCTTATTGGCTAACTCTTACATTTTAATTTAACCCATTTCCATTAATCTGTATATCACCACAAGGTCATGGCCTACCAGCAAAGTTTCAGCATGTCTATCTCTGGTGGCAGATCCATGGTGTCTCTCCCTCCATCTTCCTTCTCCCAGCATTCAATTCTGTCTTCCCTGCCTACATAAGTTCTGCCCTATCAACAGGCCAAGGAAGTTTCTTTATTCATTAATGGTAATCACAGCATGCAGAGGGGACTCCCACATCAAAAAGCAATCTACAGATTCAATACAATCCCCATCAAAATTCCAACACAATTCTTCATAGACCTTGAAAGAACAATACTCAACTTCATATGGAAAAACAAAACAACAAAATAACAACAACAACAAAACCAGAATGGCCAAAACAATCCTGGAACTTCCAGAGGCATCACCATCCCTGACTTCAAGCTCTACTCTAGAGTCATAGTCATAGAAATAGCTTGGTAGTGGCTAAAAACAGACACATGGACCAATGGAATTAAAATTGAAGACCTTGACATTACCCACACACCTGTGAATACCTGATTTCTGACAAAGAAGCCAAAACTATACAAAGGGAAAAGAAAGAATTTTCAACAAATGGTGCTGGAATAACTGGATGTAAACATGTAGAAGATTCCATAGATCCATTATCTATCACCATGCACAAAACACAAGTCCAAGTAGATCAAAGATCTCAACAAAAATCCAGGTATGCTGAGTCTGATTGAAGAGAAAGTAGTAGGTAGGTAGTAGGTAGCCTTGAACACACTGGCACAGGAGACCACTTCTTAAATATAACACCAGAAGCACAGCCACTGAGAGTAAAAATCAATAAATGGGACCTCCCGAAACTGAAAAGCTTCTGTTGTAAGGCAAAGGACACAGCTGATAAGACAAAATGGCAGTCTACAGAATGGGAAAAGATCTTCACTAACTTCACATCTGACTAAGGTTGATCTCCAAAATATATGAAGAACTCAAGAAACTAGATATCAAAATACCAAATAATTCAATTAAAAATGTGGTACAGATCTAGACAGAGAATTCTCAATAAAAGAACCTCAAATGAACAAAAGACATTTAAGAAATTGCTCAACATCCTTAGGGAAACGCAAATAAAAACATCTCAGAAATTCCATCTTAAACCTGTCGGAATGGCTACGAACAAAAACACCAATGATAGCTTATGCTAGAGAGGACGGAGAGTAATGGAACACTTCTCCATTGTTGGTGGGATTGCAAACTTGTACAACCACTCTGGAAATTGGTATGGCGGTTTCTCAGAAAAATTGGGAATCAATTTACCTCATGACCCAGCAATATCACTCTTGGGCATATACACAAAGGATGCTCAATCATACCATGACGACATGTGCTCAACTATGTTCACAGCAGCATTATTTGTAATAGCCAGAACCTGGAAACAACCTAGATGCCCCTCAAATGAAGAATGGATAAGGAAAATGTGACACATTTACACAATGGATTATTACTCAGCTATAAAAAAACCAATAACATGAAACTTGCTGGCAAATAGATGGAACTAGAAAAAAATTCTGAGTGAGGTAACCCAGATCCAGAAAGGCAAAGACAGCATGTACTCATTTATAACTGGATATTAGATGTAAAGCAAAGGATAACCAGACCACAATCCACAGCTCCAGAGAAGCTGGGTAACAATTAGAGGACCCTAAGAAAGACACATTTCCCCATGAGTAGGGGAAATAGATGAGATCTCCTGGGTAAACTGGGGGTGGTGGGCAGTAAATGTGAGGGAATGGGAGATGAGAACATGAGGGAATGGGATGGTTAAGTTGGGGAAGGATGGGTGGGAGAGCACCCCATTTACTAGACATATCTGGATGGAGGGAGCCATTGTGGGGCTAGGGAGAAACCTGGCACTAGGGAAATTCCCAGGAATCCACAAGGATGATCCCAGCTAAGACTCCTAGTAATAGTGGAGAGGGTGCCTAACTGGGCTTCCCCTATAGTCAGATTTGTGACTACACTAATTGTCATCATAGAACCTTCATCCAGTAACTGATGGAACCAGATGCAGAGATCCACAGCCAAGCAACAGGCTGAGCCACAGGGGAGTCTAGTTGATGGTGGGGTGGAGGGTCTTGGTTCTGCCTCAACTGACTGTGTCAGGCTTTATTGATTACCCATGGCAGCCTTAACATTTCTGAGGAGTGGATGGGGGTGGGTTAGAGGGAGGTGGGGGAAGGGAAGGAGGGAATGGAGGGAAAACTGTGGTTGGTATGTAAAATGAATAGAAAATAAAATATAAAGCTGGGCGGTGGTGGCGCACGCCTTTAATCCCAGCACTCGGGAGGCAGAGGCAGGCGGATCTCTGTGAGTTCGAGACCAGCCTGGTCTACAAGAGCTAGTTCCAGGACAGGCTCTAAAGCTGCAGAGAAACCCTGCCTCGAAAAAAACCAAAAAAAAAAAAGAAAATAAAATATAAATAATTCTTTAAAAGAAATGTGTGCATGTAATAGAATATTTTTCAGTCTCAACAGAAATTCTGCAATGTGTCATAACAGGGATAAACCCTGAAGATGTTGCATTCACCGAAATAACAGAGTCATAGATAAACAAATAATGTATGATTTCTACTTCTTTACAATACCGAAAATAGTCAAATTTATAGAATTTAAGAGTGAAATAGTGATTTCCATGGATTAGAAGAGATTGGTAGGGAGTTACAAATTAATAACTATTTAGTTATAGGCAAGCAAGATTGATGTTATCAAAATTTGTGATACTGGTTACACTGGGGTATATATTTGCCAAAATTATCTAACTATATAACAAAGTGAATATATTTCAATATTTAAATTATATTTCAATAGTTATTTTTAACAAACATAGCAATCATATGAGATCTTAGTTCTAAAATTAAAAAATCTATAGTCCTCCACAGTCTTTTTTGACCACAGTAGAATTTATTAAATTATATTATCAGAACCAGATTTGTTAAATTATCAAACTAGAATTTATTAAATTTTATTATTAAACCATGCAATAGAGAGAGATCTGATGTTTGAAAATTCTTCTGATGCAAATATCTTCAATAACATTAAGATGAAGAGACCAATCTATCTGTATTTCAATACCTTCAAGAAGAGGGCATTCATTATATCTTTTAAAACACTGAACTATAGATAAATCTAATTGTCAGATAAGGTCCTCTTGTCATGACTGGAAATTTCATTCACAGGTTTCGCCCATGGAAACAAGCACTGCATAAATGTTTTCTTACTAGTAGCCACACATACTGGAAGAACTATACCATTTATTTCCTAAGTTTCATTTTTCAAGTTTAAATTCCATACTGCCTTTTAGCTAGTCATAAAACAAGTTGCCTTTAGTGTCTTTGTTAGTCCTTGAATGTCTTCCTCTTGGCACATTAGAGCTTGTCAATATCTTTCTTCAAAATTATTCCCCAACCCAATATTATGCTTCAGATCTGCTCTAAGCAGAGCAGATCATTGAATGCTCACTTTATCCTTGTATGCATTATAGAGTCACCCTCAGTATCTGTGGAGGATTGGATCCAGTGCTCACTACTTCCTTTTGGATGCCAAAATCTGTGGATGCTCAAGTTTCTTGCTTATACATAACCTATATATAGCCTCCTGTCTATTTCAAATCATCTCCAGATTATTTAAATTACCTAATACAATGAAATACGATGTAAGCCATTACTTCACCATATTATGTAACAAATACTGACCATATAGTCTGTACAAGTCCAGTACAAATCTGATTTTTTCTAAGTGTTTTTGATCTGCACTAGGTTACATTCATAGATGGAAAATGCATGGATATACAAAAGCTGACTGATGCAATCTAACGTAAGTGAAACTTTCTTAGTATTGTTTCTTGTTTAGTTCATAGACAACAAAAAGCCCCAAGTGATGCACATGTGCTTCTGTTAAAACCCCCATTCTTCCATTCCATTCTATTACAGCTGGCTTTGGAGATTCAGCACAAGATGTTTTATTGTTTCCTGTTTGTCTCCATCATCTGAGAATGGCTTCATTATTTCAGTATATCAAGGTTCCTTCGGATCTGACTGTCTTCTAACATATCAATTGCCCTTTTTAGCTTTGTGCTATGTGCTACATTCAATGAATAGTTACAGTCCTGATCTTCATATTCTTATTCTAATTCCATATGATGTTCCACATTATTTGATACTTAATTTATACCTCTCTTTTGGTACTATATAATTATATTACACATGTAAATCTTGTCTCTGAAATAATATTTAAAACATCTATATAGTGGAGTAAAGTAAATCTACTTATTCTATAGTACCATTTAAAATCAGCATTCAATTACTTGTTGACTTGAAACCTCAAGTTAGGTGTTTAATACAGTAGAACTTCTTTGGTTGAGCCAAAATTAATCTTCACCTCATATTTCATTAAATGCTTTCATTTACACCTAAACAGCTGTATCTGAAGGGAAGGCAATAAAATCATTACAAAACCTTCAAAATCATTGAGCTAATACATTGTACAAACAGAAGCCACAGTGCCATCTAGTGAATACCACTAGATTATGTACAGTGACCACGAACTGTAATGGAAGGGTGTGGTATTTAGAGCTTTATATAGTCGGTAGAAACAATATAAAACCAGAAAATGGAAGATAAATATTCAGTAAGCAGTCTTATCTTTGTGGCTGCTTTAACTCTTACAGCCATTTTGTGGTCATAAAACATTGCCCTTTTCCTGCTCAGGTTTTCTTCCTAGTAGTTATCACTATTTAATTAGCCACAGATCAAGAGACTACTACAGTCTTTGGTAAAATCTGAAACACCCTCTGTTTTTGCAAAGTCCGCAGGTTAAGAATAGTTTTATTGCCCCAGGGTCGGGATGGTTGGGATGGAGGAAGGGTGCAGGGAAGAAGATATCTTAATTAAGGAAGCCATTTTAGGGTTAGCAAGAGACTTCACTCTAGAGGAGGTCCCAGGTATCCATGGAGATGTCCCCAGATAGTTCCTTGGGCAGCTGAGGAGAGGGAGCCTGAAATGGCCCTTTCCTATAGCCATACTGATGAATATCTTGCATATCACCATAGAAGCTTTCTTCATCTGGCGATGGAGGGAGATAGAGACAGAGACCCACATTGGAGTGCAGGACTAAGCTCCCAAGGCCCAAATGAGGAACTGAAGAAGGAAGTCAGGACAGCGAGGAGTGTGCCCACCCACTGAGACTGCAGGGCTGGTCTAATGGGAGCTCACCAAGGCCAGCTCGACATGGACTGAAAAAGCATGGGATCAAACCGGATTATCTGAACGTGTAGGACAATGAAGGCTGACTGAGAAGCCAAGAACAATGGCACTGGGTTTTGATCCTACCGCATGTACTGGCTTTTGGGGAGCCTAGTCTGTTTAGATGCTCACCTTCCTGGACCCAGATGGAGTGGGTTGGACCTTGGACTTCCCGCAGGGCAGGGAACCCTGACTGCTCCTTGGACTGGCAAGGGAGAAGGAGGGGAGTAAAGGGAGGGGGAGGGAAATGGGAGGTGGGGAGGAGGTGGAAATTTTTAATAACAAAAAAGAATAGTTTTAGCCGGGCGGTGGTGGTGGCGCACGCCTTTAATCCCAGCACTCGGGAGGCAGAGGCAGGCGGATCTCTGTGAGTTCGAGACCAGCCTGGTCTACAAGAGCTAGCTCCAAGACAGGCTCCAAAGCCACAGAGAAACCCTGTCTCGAAACCCCCCCCCCCAAAAAAAGAATAGTTCTATTGGTATTAGAATGACTGAAATGAATCAGAAGACAAATATATAATGCGACAAGAAAATCACATGAAATTAAACTTTAGTATTCCTAAATATAAAGGTTTAATTAGATCACACTATGGGTACCTGCTTACATATTAGCTATGGCAGTGTTAGGTATACGAGCAGAGCTGAGTGTGTCGCATCAGGGACCATGTGACTTGAAAAATCTTAAACCTCTGTTGTGTAGCACTTTACACAAAAACTGCTGACACCTATAACATATCATACTGGGGAAAAACGACCTCTCCAGATAAACTAACTCCTCAGGGTCAGGCTATTTATATCCTATCTATTCATTCTTATATTCTCAATATCAATACTACTTAACATGTAGCACACAGTAAATACTTTTAAATAAATAAGTACTAAAAAATAGAAATAGTTCTTTTGGATCTGAACTGGCCATCCACCCAGAGGAGTCAGACTCTGGCCTCCAGGCAGGTCTGAGGATTCCTGCGGAGGGGTGTGGGCTCCTTCAGATTGTGCTGCC
Source organism: Arvicola amphibius (assembly GCF_903992535.2). NCBI lineage: Eukaryota > Metazoa > Chordata > Mammalia > Rodentia > Cricetidae > Arvicola > Arvicola amphibius. The sequence continues at coordinate 59,171,322 of NC_052065.1, forward strand.
AGGTTCGCTGTGTGGTATTCCATCCCGCCCTGCCCCCACCTTGGCCCTTTTGTCTGGGCTGCAACCCTGGGCTGCCTGGAATCCCTGATCCTGTGCCCTGATATTCCATCTGAACTGGTGAGTGAATGCGGACCCTGGGGCAACCTGCCCTGGAAGAGAGCACAGACCCCATACCCCCACTTCCCTCTGCAGGCTTGTGTCGGTTTCCCCCGTCCCTATGTCTCCCAAGCTTTCCCTAGTGTTCTCAGGTGTCCTGCTCCTGTTCTAAGGCCATCCACCCAGAGGAGTCAGACTCTGGCCTCCAGGCAGGTCTGAGGATTCCTGCAAGGGAGTGCGGGCTTCTTCAGATTGTGACGCAAGGAATAGGTCCTCCTCTGGCACAGGGGAGATCCAACCAGTTTCAGTCACAGCAAAGATTGGTCTAGGACACCAAACGCCTCCGGGCTCCTTTTGAAGGAAGAGATGCGCAGGCGCCAATGCAGGAGCTCCTCCAACAACATGAAAGGCAACATGACATCACCACAATCCAGACATCCCGAAACAACAAGAATTGAACACCCTACCCCAGAAGATATAGAAGAAACCGACCTTAAACAGTACTTTATGAAAATAATACAGGACCTTAAACAGGAGGTAAAAAACTGCCATAAAGAAATGGAGATGACAAACAAAAAGGTAGACGAAATAAATAAATCTCTCAAAGATACCCAAGAAAAACAAGAAAAACAAGAAAAAGCAATCAAACAGGTAAGGGAAACAGTATAAGACCTGATAAATGAAATGGAGGTATTGAAGAAAACACAATCTGAGGGACGACTGGAAATGGAAACTCTGAGTAAACGAACAGAAACTTCAGAGACAAGTATTTCCAACCGAATACAAGAGATGGAAGAAAGAATCTCGGACTCTGAAGATACTATAGAGGAAATAAACTCACAGATTAAAGAACTAAACAAATCTAACAAATTCTTAACACAAAACATTCAGGAAATCTGGGACACCATGAAAAGACCAAACCTAAGAATAATTGGGGTAGAAGAAGGAGAAGAATTATAACTCAAAGGCCCAGAAAACATATTCAACAAAATTATAGAAGAAAACTTCCCCAACCTAAAGAAGGATGTTCCTATGAAGGTACAAGAAGCCTACAGAACACCAAATAGACTGGATCAAAAGAAAGCATCCCCACGCCATATAATAATCAAAACACAAAACATACAGAATAAAGAACAGATATTAAGAGCTGCAAAGGAAAAAGGTCAAGTAACATATAAAGGGAAACCTATCAGAATTACACCTGATTTCTCAATGAAAACCATGAAAGCCAGAAGAGCTTGGATAGATGTGCTACAGACACTAAGGGAACATGGATGCAAGCCTAGACTATTATACCCAGCAAAGCTTGCATTCACCATTGATGGAGAAAACAAGATATTCCAGGACAAAAACAGATTTAAACAATACGCAGCCACAAATCCAGCCTTGCAGAAAGTAATAGAAGGAAAATCACAAACCAAGGAGTCCAACAACGCCCACAATAACTCAGGCATCTAGCGACCCTTCACCAGCACAACTAGAAGAAGGGAAACACACAAACTCTACTACTAAAAATGACTGAAGTTAACAACCACTGGTCATTAATATCACTTAATATCAATGGACTCAATTCACCTATAAAAAGGCACAGGCTAAGAGACTTGATACGAAAACAGAATCCAACATTTTGCTGTTTACAAGAAACACACCTCAACCACAAAGACAGACACCTACTCAGAGTAAAGGGTTGGAAAAAGGTTTATCAAGCAAATGGCCCTAAGAAACAAGCGGGTGTGGCCATACTAATTTCCAACAAAGTTGACTTCAAACTAAAATCAATCAGAAGAGATGGAAAGGGACACTTTATACTCATAACAGGAAAAATCCATCAGAATGAAGTCTCAATCCTGAATATCTATGCCCCTAATATAAAAGCTCCCACTTATGTAAAAGAAACACTTCTAGAACTCAAGGCAGCCATCAAACCACACACACTAATAGTTGGAGACTTCAACACTCCTCTCTCACCAATGGACAGGTCAATCAGACAGAAACCTAACAGAGAATTGAAAGACTTAATGGAGGTAATGAACCAAATGGACTTAACAGACATCTATAGAACATTCCACCCAAATAGGAAAGAATATACCTTCTTCTCTGCAGCTCATGGAACCTTTTCGAAAATTGACCATATACTTGGTAACAAAGCAAACTTCCACAGTTACAAAAAATATTAGTAACCACCTGTGTCTTATCGGATCACCATGGATTAAAATTAGAATTCAACAACAATGCTACCCCCAGAAAGCCCACAAACTCATGGAAACTGAACAGTCAACTACTGACCCACACCTGGGTCAAGGAAGAAATAAAGAAAGAAATTAAAGTCTTTCTTGAATTTAATGAAAACAAAGACACAACATACTCAAACCTATGGGACACAATGAAAGCAGTGCTAAGAGGAAAGTTCATAGCACTAAGTGCACACTTAAAGAAAACGGAGAAAGCACTCATTGGTGACTTAACAGCACACCTGAAAGCTCTGGAAAAAAAAGAAGCAGATGCACCTAGGAGAAGTAGAAGACTGGAAATAATCAAACTGAGGGCAGAAATCAACAAAATAGAAACACAGAAAACAATCCAAAGAATCAATGAAACAAAAAGCTGGTTATTGGAGAAAATCAACAAGATTGACAAACCCTTAGCCAAACTAATCAAACGGCAGAGGGAGAACACGCAAATTAATAAGATCAGAAATGAAAAGGGGGACATAACCACAGACACAGAGGAAATTCAGAAAATCATTAGATCTTACTACAAAAGCCTGTATGCCACAAAATTGGAAAATGTAAAAGAAATGGACAGTTTTTTAGATAAATACCATATACCAAAGTTAAACCAGGACCAGGTAAATGCTCTAAATCGTCCTGTTAGTCGCGAAGAATTAGAAACTGTTATCAGAAACCTCCCTACCAAAAAGAGCCCAGGACCAGATGGTTTCAATGCGGAATTCTACCAGAACTTCCAAGAAGACCTAATACCTATACTCCTTAAGGTATTTCATAATATAGAAACACAAGAGTCACTGCCAAATTCCTTCTATGAAGCTACAGTTACCCTGATACCTAAACCACACAAAGACTCAACCAAGAAAGAGAATTACAGGCCAATCTCACTCATGAACATGGACGCAAAAATTCTCAATAAAATACTGGCAAACCGAATCCAAGAACACATTAGAAAAATTATCCATTACGATCAAGTAGGCTTCATCCCAGAGATGCAGGGCTGGTTCAACATACGAAAATCTATCAATGTAATCCATCAGATAAATAAACTGAAGGAAAAAAACCATATGGTCATCTCATTAGATGCTGAAAAAGCATTTGACAAAATTCAGCACCCTTTTATGATAAAAGTTTTGGAGAGATTAGGGATACAAGGGTCATTCCTAAATATAATAAAAGCTATTTACAGCAAGCCGACAGCTAACATCAAATTAAATGGAGAGAAACTCAAGGCTATCCCACTAAATTCAGGAACACGACAAGGCTGTCCACTCTCTCCTTATCTCTTCAATATAGTGCTTGAAGTTCTAGCAATAGCAATAAGACAACATAAGGGAATCAAGGGGATTCAATTTGGAAAGGAAGAAGTTAAACTTTCATTATTTGCAGATGATATGATAGTATACATAAGCGACCCCAAAAACTCCACCAAAGAACTCCTACAGCTGATAAACTCCTTCAGTAACGTGGCAGGTTACAAGATCAACTCCAAAAAATCAGTCGCCCTCCTATACACAAAGGATAAGGAAGCAGAGAGGGAAATCAGAGAAGTATCACCTTTCACAATAGCCACAAATAGCATAAGATATCTGGGAGTATCTCTAACCAAGGAAGTGAAGGATTTATTTGACAAGAACTTTAAGTCTTTGAAGAAAGAAATTGAAGAGGATACCAGAAAATGGAAGGATCTCCCCTGCTCGTGGATTGGGAGGATCAACATAGTAAAAATGGCAATTCTACCAAAAGCAATCTATAGATTCAATGCAATCCCAATCAAGGTCCCATTAAAATTCTTCACAGAGATTGAGAGGACAATAATCAACTTTATATGGAAAAACAAGAAACCCAGGATAGCTAAAAAAATCTTATACAATAAAGGTACTTCTGGAGGCATTACCATCCCTGACTTCAAACTCTATTACAAAGCTACAGTATTGAAAACAGCTTGGTATTGGCATAAAAACAGAGAAGTTGACCAATGGAATCGTATAGAAGACCCGGATCTTAAACCACAAACCTATGAACACCTGATTTTTGATAAAGGAGCCAAAAGTACACAATGGAAGAAAGAGGGCATCTTCAACAAATGGTGCTGGCATAACTGGATGTCAACCTGTAGAAGAATGAAAGTAGATCCATATCTATCACCATGCACAAAACTCAAGTCCAAATGGATTAAAGACCTCAATATTAATCTGAACACATTGAGCTTGATAGAGGAGAAAGTGGGAAGTACTCTACAACAAATGGGCACAGGGAACCGTTTCCTACGCATAACCCCAGCTGCACAGACTTTAAGGGCAACATTGAATAAATGGGACCTCCTGAAGTTGAGCAGCTTCTGTAAAGCAAAGGACATTGTCACTAAGACACAAAGGCAGCCTACTGACTGGGAAAAGTTCTTCACCAACCCTGCAACTGACAAAGGTCTGATCTCTAAAATATATAAGGAACTCAAGAGACTAGACGGTAAAATGCCAATTAACCCAATTAAAAAATGGGGCGCTGAACTGAACAGAGAATTCTCAACAGAAGAAGTTCGAATGGCCAAAAGACACTTAAGGTCATGCTCAACCTCCCTAGCTATCAGGGAAATGCAAATCAAAACAACTTTGAGATATCATCTTACACCTGTCAGATTGGCTAAAATCCAAAACACCAATAATAACCTTTGCTGGAGAGGTTGTGGGGTAAGGGGTACACTCATCCATTGCTGGTGGGAATGCAAACTTGTGCAACCACTTTGGAAAGCAGTGTGGCGGTTTCTCAGGAAATTCGGGATCAACCTACCCCAGGACCCAGCAATTCCACTATTGGGAATCTACCCAAGAGATGCCCAATCATACAACAAAAGCATATGCTCATCTATGTTCATAGCAGCATTATTTGTAATAGCCAGATCCTGGAAACAACCTAGATGCCCTTCAGTGGAAGAATGGATGAAGAAACTGTGGAATATATACATGCTAGAATACTACTCAGAGGTAAAAAACAATGACATCTTGAATTTTGCAGGCAAATGGATGGAAATAGAAAACACTATTCTGAGTGAGGTAACCCAGACCCAAAAAGATGAACATGGGATGTACTCACTCATAATCGGTTTCTAGCCATAATTAAAGGACATCGAGCCTATAAATTTGGGATCCTTGAGAAGATAATAAGAAGGTGAACTCACAAAAAAAGATATAGTAATCCTCCTGGATATTGGAAGTAGACACGATCGCCAGGCAAAATTGGGAACTTGAGGGTTGGGCAAGACTGGGCCAAGGGAAGATGGGGAGAGAAAAGTGTGAAGGGGAGAACGGGGGGAGCTGGGAGGAATGGGGTGCTTGGGATATAGGAAGGGTGGATATAGGAGCAGGGAAGCATATATCTTAATTTAAGGAGCTACCTGAGGGTTGTCAAGAGACTTGACCCTAGAGGGGTTCCCAGGTTTCCAGGGAGACGCCCCCAGTTAGTTCCTTGGGCAGCTGAGGAGAGGGAGCCTGAAAAGGCCAGTTCCTATAGCCATACTGATGAATTTCTTGCATATCACCATAGAACCTCCACCTGACGATAGATGAAGAAAATGACAGAGCCCCACATTGGAGCACCGGACTGAGCTCCCAAGGTCCTGATGAGGAGCAGAAGGAGAGAGAACATGAGAAAGAATGTCAGGACCGTGAGGGAACCTCCAGCTGGCGACAGATGGGGAAGGTGACTGAGCCCCACATTGGAGCACTGGACTGAGCTCCCAAGGTCCTGATGAGGAGCAGAAGGAGCGAGAACATGAGGGAGAAATTCAGGAACGTGAGGGGTGCGTTCACTCATGGAGACGGTGAGACAGAACTAATGGGAGATCACCAACTCCAGTTGGAATGGGACTGATGGATCATGCGACCAAACCCGTCTCTCTGAATGTGGCCAACAGCGGGGGCTGACTGAGAAGCAAAGGACAATGGCTCTGGGCTCTGATTCTTCTGCATGGACGGGCTCTGTGGGAGCCTTCTCAGCTTGGTCGATCACCTTCCTGGACCTGGGGGGAGTTAGGAGGACCTTGGTCTTAGCATAGAGTGGGGAACCCTGATGGCTCCTTGGCCTTGAGAGGGAGGGAGGGGAGGTATGGGTGGAGGGGAGGGGAGGGAAGGGGGAGAAGGAGGGGAGGGAAGGGGGAGGAGGAGGGGAGGGAGCGGGGAGGAGGAGGGAAGAAGATGGAAATTTTTAAATATAAAAAAAATAAACCATGATAAAAAAAAAAGAAAAAAAAAGAAATAGTTCTTTTGGGTTAGAAAGTCTGGCAATAAAAAGGGGGACAATGGAACTGAAATTTGAAGAGAAGTGAAGGATGAAGGATTCTTTTAATAAACAGCACTTCAAAATAATTGTAATGAAAGGAGAAACAGTAAAGAAATATTTGTGAACTAGGATTGAGATGTACAGAGTAAAGTCACCAGAAAAAGTACTTATTTCTCTGAAATAAAAGAAAAGAAAGGATGAGTGAAGAGGAAAAACTTTGATGAAGTTCATGTCAGTTGCTACAAGCTCAGCCAATCACACATGGAGACCTTTTGCCAAGAAAAGGAAGCAATCAAAATGGCAACAATGAAACTAGCAAAGTTAACAATTGCAAGATGGGAACAGTAAAACGCTGATGGGCTGCATTTTTCCTCTCTCTATCTTTCTATCTGTTCTACTATGTAGGAAAGTATATTTCACATGTGCAAAGTATCCAGTGTCTGCGAGGAAGAGAGGAAGGATGAAACAAGAAATACGCTAAGCAACAAACAAGGTTACATGCTAATAAAACATACTGGTTTCCTGCATGCCTAGTTTTTCCTCCTTACAGCTAACAACATTTGAACTCCAATTATAGGCTCAGTTCTGCACTAACTCGAGAACCAATCCTGTCGATAGTCAGAGATGTTAAGAAGTACTGCTTTAGGCTATGGATGTACTTCAGTGGCAGGCCATTTTCCTAGTATATTTGAGTCTCTAAGCTCAAACTCGAGCACCACACAAAAATTTCTAATTCTTGTAGAGCAAGACTAGACCTAGTCAACTTGCATTGCTCTTCTGGTAAAATTTTTAGATGGCTCTAAGCTGTGTCAAGTTTATAATTAATGCTAACATTTTTCTGTTCTTAATCTCCACAAAATCTTCTTTAGTTTAGCAAAAGGCATCAATGTGTGGTTTCCTGAGCTTGTAGCCACTGACATGAAATTCATTCACTTTCCTCCTCTTCATCCATCATGTAAATATCATTTCAAAGATAGGTTATGATAGTTGAATTTGGTTGTCAACTTGACTGGATCTAGAATTAACTAAGAGACATTAGTCTGGGCAGGTCTGTAAAGGTATTGTCTGGAAGGATAAGTTAGGGAAGAAGATCCCCCACCCACAGAGTTTATGCCAATGCCTCCTGGCCACAACGCAGATATAAGAAGGTTCAAGGGTACAGTTTTTTGCTTCCTGCTGATGAGTGCCTCTACTCTGTTGCTGCTACTACCATGGTTGCTGCCACTGCTGCTGTCATACTTCAGTGTCATTAAAACCCAGCTTCTTCAGCCTTCCAATTGGGGACTGAAGACAAGTGACTTTTCAGGAATCCTCTAGGCCTTAAGCATCAGACTGGGACTGCTGAGGTACCCAAGCTCATACTTGAGCAGACTACCAGAATCCTAGCCTTTGGAATGTAAACAGCCATTGTTGAATGTATTCATTCTATTGGTTCTGTTCTTCTAAAGAACCCTGATAATGTACGGACTTTCAAAAAAAAAAATCTATCAAACCACTACACTTATTCACATATTTCCCCTGAAAACTAACAGTAAAACTTAAAGGAAACATCAACTTTCAGATTCCATTTAGTCCATACTTGTCCTTCTCATTTTTTGTTCTAGGAACCAGTACCTCAGATTATGTACACATTGTATGATATTCAAAGGAAGAAATGCCCTACATGCTATTGGAAATATAAATGGTTCCATCATTCACAAAATCTTATTTATCTTGTAACTTCTATATTGTTTCCTAGTGAAGTTATGCACTGAATTTTTCTTGAGTGGTTATAAATACAAGATAATAACCTAAAAGTAAAAAAAAGTAGTTTCTTCATGCATGTATCTGCTCTCAATGATGTTTAACAAAAAATGTAGACCTTAAAATTTTAGTTTGCTTTAAGGACTATATAGCAGATGGCTAGTAGCAAATAGCCTTTCAGAATATGGTAAATGATAAAGGGTAAGAGGAGTAAGTAAAGGAATTTTCCAAATACTCTCTCCCTTTAAATCTTCTGCTTCATATTTGCAGTATACAAATCAAGAAGATGTCAATTTGACCTTGTTCATATACAAAGGCACTTTCAGTCATCCCTAAGTAGTTATGAAGTCAGAACACTGCATTTATCTATGTGCCAATGCACAGAACATATGCTGCCTCTGAAAATAGAGTAAGTAAATTAAAGCACCTTATCAAGTTGTTTCAAATGTAAGTAACAGGAAGCCATGTTCCTCTTCAGCTTGACCAAATCCAGCTTCTCTTGATCACATTCATACAACTTCAGAGAATAACTGTACCAGTGTAAAGCATCAGTGTAATTTTGAACCTAAAGTTAAAAAACAACCAAATCAGGTGTCTCTAAAATTCACTCTAAATTTTCCCAAATACCCTCTATAGCCAAACGAATTGCTACAGGTTTAATTCTTTAGACATTCAAGATAATACCTACTTAACTGAGTTCTAAGTTTAGTCTCATATTCTGTTTTGATTCTCTTTTCACTTTACAAAGTTCAGTGGAGTTGTGCTTCAGTGATAGAATAGATGCTTAGCATGCACAAGGACCTAGGTTCATCCCATCCCAGAAGGACAGAGACATTCATTACATTCAAAGTGTCAAGAGTCTAAAAAGTAGTACACAATCTGTAAAAACTCAAGCCATTTTAAAAGCTACCAAAAGAACAATGATAAAAATCTTTAAAGACAGCATCTATAAATGACCATGCTAATATATATATATGTGTGTGTGTGTGTGTGTGTATTCATTTTCTATATAACATTAACTTTATCTATCTATCTATCTATCTATCTATCTATCTATATATATAAACTGTGGTTACCATAGTTTATATGCAATTTAATATTTTAGTCTTTCCATTTAATCTGATTTTGTAGATATTATCTAGATTGTTAGTTTTCAATTACTAATTTTAAAGTAAATAGTCGAATTAATGTATTATTTTCTTAGCTTCATAATTTGCTGAATTTCCAGGTTTTTGACCATTAAAATTAATGCTACTGTATTCCTGCACAAAAAATGTTACTGTCAATTCTTCAATTGTAAGAAACAACTAGGAGCAATCTAATAAAAATAGTCTGATTAATTATTTCAATCACAAGACAACAAATTATTTATAAAGACTATGTAAGGTAAATGAGTCCCTGTTAAGAGGCTTCCTGTCTTTCAATTAATGACTGGAGTCATTAGAACTTCAAAGGGATAAGATGTCATTTTTAAGCAGAAATGCTACTGAGGCGCCCAAGCTCATATACTGAGCAGGTGCCAGCTATGATAGGAAGGTAAGACACTGCCTTTGACTATCTGAACATATGATTAGTCTTCATTATTGAATGTGAAAGTCTAAAAGTTAGAAAAATTGGGAAACAAGGGGGAAAACAGAATCAAAGGGAAAAAGGATATGATTCTGAAGTAATTTTTCACCTTCTCAGTACAGAAATAAAGAAGCCCTAAAAGAGAGGAGTGATGAACTGGTTTGCAGCGATGAACTGTAAGCCCCGTGTATGTCTCTATATGATTCCACTTGTTTGTCTTAAATTTAATTTCTTGTTTTCTGTTTTTTCCTTTACCTTCATTATTTTTCCTTTTCAACTTTAACTTAACTACAAAATCTACCACAGTGTATTTTGTAACATGAACCCAGGGATCTCATGCTTGCCAGGTAATGTGGACTTTTTAGTCTGGCCTCTTCCATTCAACCAAATAGTTTCAAGATTTATCCCTGCTGCTGCATGTATCAATAATTCATTTCCTTTTATTGCTAAGTAGTATTACATTACATGGAGATACCACAGATAGTTTATATATTCACTTATTGATGGACATTTGGGTCATATTTCAAATATTACAAATCTTCCTGGTGAGTTTTTATGTCAACTTGACACAGGCTAGAGTCATTTTGGAAGAGGGAATCTTAATTGAGAAAATACTTTTACTAGACTGGACTGTGGGAAAGCCTGTGATTCATTTCTTAATTTTCATTGATGTGGGTGGGTCCCTTCCACTGAGGGTAGTGCCAGCCTTGAGTGGGTGGTCATGGGTGATATAAGGCTGAGCAAGCATGAGGAGTAAGCCAGTAAGCAGCACTCCTTCATGGCCTCTGCATCAGTTCTTACCTCCAAGTTCCTGCCTTGAGTCTACTCTCTCCATATCTATTCAATATAGTTCTTAAGGTCCTAGCTAGAGCAATAAGACACCAAAAGGAGATCAAGGGGATACAAATCAGAAAAGAAGAAGTCAAACTCTCACTATTTGCTGATGATATGATATACTACATAAGCAACCTCAAAAATTCACAATGACGCTGGGCTCTGATTCTTCTGCATGGACGGGCTCTGTGGGAGCCTTCTCAGCTTGGTCGATCACCTTCCTGGACCTGGGGGGAGTTGGGAGGACCTTGGTCTTAGCATAAAGTAGGGAACCCTGATGGCTCCTTGGCCTCGAGAGGGAGGGAGGGGAGGTATGGGTGGAGGGGAGGGGAGGGAAGGGGGAGAAGGAGGGGAGGGAAGGGAGAGGAGGAGGAGAGGGAAGGGGGAGGAGGAGGGGAGGAGATGGAAATTTTTAAATATAAAAAAATAAACCATGAAAAAAAAAGAAGTAGGATTCCTGCTCCAGGTGCTTGTCAAATGTTACAAAAATCTTAAATGTTTTTCCTGATGATTAAAAAAACCACACAAGCGCCGGGCGGTGGTGGCGCACGCCTTTAATCCCAGCACTCGGGAGGCAGAGGCAGGCGGATCTCTGTGAGTTCGAGTCCAGCCTGGTCTACAAGAGCTAGTTCCAGGACAGGCTCTAAAAAAGCTGCAGAGAAACCCTGTCTCGAAAAACAAAAAAAAAAAAAAAAAAAAAAAGAAAAGAAAAAGAAAAAAGAAAAAAAACCACACAAATTAGAGAGAATTTATAAAATAAAAAGAAATATTTGATGTAAAAAAAATTCTACCAAGGAACTTCTACAACTCATAAACACTTTCAGGAATGTAGCAGGATACAAGATTAACTCAAAAAAAATCAGTAGCCCTCATGTACACAGAAGATAAATGGTCTGAGAAAAAAATCAGAGAAACATCACCCTTCACAATAGCCACAAATAGCATAAAATATCTCAGAGTAACTCTAAACAAACAAGTGGAAGACTTGTATGACAAGAACTTTAAATCTTTGAAGAAAGAAATTGAAGAAGACACCAGAAAGTGGAAAGATCTCCCATGCTCTTGGGTAGGTGGATTTAACAAAGTAAAATTGGCATGTACTATATAAAGGGTAGAGGGAAAGAAATAAAACTGTCTAAGCTCTTTGGAGTCCAGAACACTGAACCCAAGACACTGGTCACTATATTACTTACACTGCTGGAGCTTGGTTTTGCTTTGCTCAAATTGTGATTGTGCCCTTGTTCTTCCTTATTGGGGTAAGAAAATATTTCACTGTTTTTTTTTTTATTTAGCAGGAGCCACAGTTATGAGACCTTGGATATTTTAGGGAAACCGTAACTATTTTACAGAGACTTTGGAACTTTAGAGAAACTGGGTATTTGAAAGAGACTTTACAGTTCTTGAGAAACTTTGCAGTTTCAGAGAGATTTTAGATATTTTAGAGGCTGGGTATTTTAAGAGTCTTGGATATCTTAAAGAGACTGAACATTTAAAGTGTTTCAATTTGTAAAGAATGTGGAACTTTTAAAAGTTGGAATGTTTTATTGTGATGTTATTAATATAAGGCCTGGGCGATAAACAAGAAAGGAAAGGCTATGGCTTAACAGTAATGTGTTTCTATGTCAAGTTGACAAAAAGGATCAATTGTGCTAGCTCATTTGATGACTGGACACTGCTAGAGTCATTCTGGAGGAGAGAATTTTGATTGGGAATATGCTCCCAAGGGATGGGGCAATAGGCAAACCTAAGGTGCATTTTTTAATTGATGATTGATGGGGGAGAGCCCAGCTCACCGTGAGTGCTGTCAGCCCTGGATGGTGATCCTGGGTGCTCTAAGAAGGAAGGCTGAGCTAGCCAAAAGGAGTGAGCCAGTAAGCAGCACCCCTCAATGGCCTCTGTATCAGTTCTTGCTTCCATGTTTCTGCCCTGACTTACTCAGTGATGAACTGTTACCTGGAAGTATAAGGTGAAATACACCCTTCTCTCCTTGAGTTGTTTTTGGTCATTTTACCACAGCAATAGGAACCCTAACTAAGGCAAAGTTACTTTATGTGTAAGTTTTTATATATGCAACTTCTATGCATAAATTTTGTATGGATATTTACTTTTCTCTTGACTATATGCATGGGATTTAAAATGGATTGTATGAAAGGGGAAATATTTTAGGAAATAGCCAAACTACTTCCTAAACTGTTTGTATTATTTCATAATGCCACCATAAAGGTTTCACTTCCTTAATATTCCTACCACATTTGGTAAGTTCAATTTTTTTATTTTGATTATTATAAACTCGGGGTTTTAGTTTGTGTTTCCCTAATGACTCATAAATCATCTTCTTTCATTGATTACTGTACCAGAACATTTGTGTAATTTCTGTTCATATCTTTTAGTGTTCATTTTCAATTATTTTGACAATGAGTGTCCAATTGGTCTAGTGACATTAGTTTTAAAGATTTATCTCCCATAGATTTATTTATATACTTGGTAAAAAACAAAACAGTTGAACATATTTGTGTAGAATCATTTTGGGGTTCTTTATTTCTGCTGACATATGTCTATGTTTTTGACATTATTATAGTCTATAGAGAAATGGTGTGACTATATGGTAATTATAGAAATTGATTCTGGTGAGTTTTAGAATAATATTATTTCTCTATATAGTTTTCTCATTCTTTTGCTTGTAGGTTACTTGTAGCTTTAAGAATATAAACTTGAGCTGGGCAGTGGTGATGCACACCTTTAATCCCTGCACTTGAGAGGCAGAGACAAGTGGATTTCAGTGAATTTGAGGCCAGACTGGTCTACAGAATAAATTCCAGAATAGCCAGGACTGTTACACAAAGAAACCCTGTCTCAAAACAAACAAACAAGCAACAACAATAACAACAACAAAAACAAATCCAACTTGATAATCTCTACATTTTCACTGGAGTGGTATGGTTATTTCATTAAATATGACATTTTAATCTGCTTACATTTACATCTATCATCTTGCTATTTGATTATGTTTCTCTTTTAGCGAGTCACTGCTACATAGTTTAGATTGATATAGAACTTGCGATCTCCTTGCCTCAGCTTCCTGATTGCTAGAATAAAAGGCATATGCTACTCCTTGCCAGCTTATTGCCATTTGCTTTCTATTTATTTCATCTAACTTTAAAATAAAGGCTTTAAAATTTTTATGTGTATGTGTGTTTTGCCTACAAGCATGCATGTGTACCACATGCACCCCTGTGCCGCCACCACCAGTGGGGATTTGCTTTTTATTCTCCTTTATTGATTTATTAGTTGTAACTTTGTTTTACTGTGTTAGGGTATATTGTATAAATGTTTAACTTTTTATTGTCTATCTTCAGTTATACAGTGTAAGGACTTCACAATTGTGTATTTCTATTTCTCTCTTCTTAGCCTGTATATGCTATTATCATGCACGGTGTGATACATGATACTTTTCCATATGTTAAAAAACGCATACAAAAAAACCTTATTATTTTTGTTTAAGCAACCATTTTTTTTAAATTTATTTCTGGGCTGGGCAGTGGTGGCACACACCTTTAATTCCAGCACTTGGAAGGTAGAGGCCAGCCTGGTCTACAGAGTGAGTTCCAAGACAGCCAGGGCTACACAAAGAAACCCTGTCTCTAAAAACAACAACAAATTATTTCTGTGTGTATATGAGTGTTCATCTGGACAAGAATGTACATGTATACATATGTGTATATGAGTATAGATCAATGTTATTCCTTGGGAGCCATCTGCCTTTTTTTGAGACAGGATTTCTCATTAGGACAGGGACTCTCTGATTAGGCTATATGGTTGGTCAGAGAGTTTTATCTGCCAGCACTGGGATTATCAGCCTGCCTCTTTCTTTTTTTGGCATGGGTGCTGGAGATCAAATTTAGGTCCTCATGCTTATATGGCAAGCACTTTATCAACTCAGCTATAGCCCCAGCCTCAAAGAGATTTTAATAAGAGGAAAATATCTTAATGTTTATTCATGTAATTAGCATTTCAAATGCTCTTCATTCTTCTGTACAGACCCACATATCTTGCTGGGATCTGATGGAGGACTCCCATTGGCTAATAAAGAAACTGCCTGGCCCACTTGATTGGCCAGCCTTTAGGTGGGCGGAGTAGACAGAACAGGAAGAAGGAAGTGAGGTAGATGGCTCAGTCAGATGCTACACCTCTCCTAAGTTAGACAGACTGCCATGCCTCTGCTCAGGGAGAGAGATGCGATGAAGCCAGCCACCAGGTCAGACATGCTGAATCTTTCCTGGTAAGACAACACTTTGTGGTGTTACACAGATTATTCGATATGGGTTAGTCAAGATGTGAGTAAGAGGCTGAAAATAATGGGCCAGGCAGTATTTAAAAGAATACAATTTGTGTGTTGTTATTTCGGGGCATAAGCTAGCCGGTGGCTGGGAACCGGGCAGGATGAAAAGCAGGCCTGCCCGCAGCTCATCACTACAGAATGGCGCCCAATGTGGATAACTGAATCCACACAAAGCCTGAGAAAGCTTGGGAAAGACTAGAGTAAAGCATGTTTTTCTTGATAACAGCAATTTTTCGGGTCTGGCAAGCAAGCACTCTCATCTAAGAGAGGCTTCCTGACTCAGCTTCAGCTGCAAAACATTGCAGCTCTTTTAAGAGGTCCGGCTACGAAACACTTAAATGCTGTTGATGAAAATTAACTGCATGCTTTTCGGTTTTCAGCTGTAGCAGGAAAAAAGCTGTGTCGTTTTAAAATGCCAGCTTTCTGGGCTGTCCTGCCAGGGCAAACTCTGACTCTTTCAAGCAGGCGGTCCTGACTATGGAGCTTTTGAGTGTTGTTTAACACTGTTGGAGCTTGCTTGCTGGCAGGGACCTTGAACCGCCAAAGAGTTGTGGTACCTCTGCCATGAGGCTGGAAAGCTAGGGAATGGGCTGGATCTAGCCGCCAAAGTCACGGCTTTAGTCCTACTGATATTGCTTGGTAAAGTAAAGACTCATGTGGTCAGAAAGAGAGATATACAGTAAAAGAATAATTCAAAGTCAAAGAAAATGTCTAAGTGGTTTACACTGTGTTAAAAATATATGCAGGCTAAAGGTTAAAGTTCTTAAATGTAAAAAAAAAGAAAAAGAAAAAGAAAAAAAAAAGGAAGTAGTTTGTTATGGTGGTACACACCTTTAATCCCAACACTTGGGAGGCAGAGGTAGATTGACCTCTGTGACTTCAAGGTGTGGCAGGACACACCTTTAATCCCAATGCCTGGGAGGCAGAGACAGACAGATCTCTGTGAGTTCAAGGTGTGGTAGCATACACCTTTAATCCCAGCACTTGGGAAGTAAAGGCAAGTGGATCTCTGTGAGTTCAAGGACAGCCTGGTCTACAGAGTTATTCCAGGACAAAGATATACAGAGAACCTGTTTCAAAAAGTAAAAGTAAAAATAGAAGAAATAGAGGTTAAAACAAAGCCGCATAATATGGAAAATATACAGAGAATCTTGATACTGTATACTATTATGCTTCCTTTGAATTGTTTGAATGCTGAGGAAGGAGCAACAGCTGCTAAAAGATATTTGTTTATAAATGCTGCTGAACTAATCCAACATAGATATTTTCAAAATACCTTGACTTCAGAATTTGGATCTAAGGATATGATACTTTGGAAAAGAGATTCTTCTTTTGATTTTACAGAAAATGAGACCCTATGGATTGCTTCTATCCCAATATGGTATGATAGACCATGCCCTCCTGAAAGGTTGCTGTGAACACCTTCAAAAAAATTACTTCACCCAACTGATGACTGAGATGAACCTGGCACACAGGTTACACCATGAAAGATCTGATTAACAGCGTCCCCATTCAGCAGGAAGCAGTTTGGAGAGAGATAACTGCGCCCATATTCCCAAATATTGTTTATAAATGTTCTTTTACATTTAAAGGGGGATATGATATGGAGATGAATAATTTGCATTGATATGGATTTTGCTTTAGTGATTTAAATTTAAGGTCAATTTTTTATATGTATATGTATTTCTAATAATGATTAAGGTATTGTGATTATGTAGTTCATTTTAAAAATGTAATGTATATAGGTTGTTAATGGATAGTCATCAATAATAGTAAAGCTTGTAGTCATGTTAGTTAGATTTTCTAGATATATAGAGATATATTTAAGTTAAATATGCATTCTTCATATCTTTCAAAGACTATAGAATATGGCATTTTAAATGTTTTAATAACTTAGGGCTTTTCATGACAATGAGACACATCTGCTCCTGGCAGCACCAGCTACTTCAAGAGGAAGATGGGCATCGAAGAGGCTACTTATGGAGTTTGATAGCCATTTGGGCAAGAAATTGCTCTTACCTGGACTATTGCATAAACTGGACACAGAGAACCCTCAGAGAGAGGACTGCTGAACTTGCCTAGAGGTGAGATGATCTCTCTGGGTTCCTGATTCATGAAAGAGTCTGCGAGACATTCTGCAGGACACAGCAGATAGTGACTGAACTGTCTTTGAAATTTCCTGCTTCATGGGAAAGTCTTCTGGATACTGTGGGCCTATAGGCCGAAGATAGATGCCCCAACAATACAAAAGAACTTTGGGTGACTGTCCAGGCAGCGAGATGTCTCTATCATTTCTAGAGTTTGGAAATTGCATATTTCTTATTTACTTAGGTAATATTGTGTCCTTCTGGAGTCTTTGATGGAGCTGAAGAAGAATAGATAGATAGTTATAGTTGTTTTCCTTTGTTATGATAAAAGATAAAGTAGATATAAATATTGTAACTGTAATTCTTACTTGATAACTGTTTTGTTATATGTAATTTTACTATGTTAAAGTTAAAGTCTTTCTTTTTTGTTTAAACAGAAAAAGGGGAAATGATGGAGACTCCCATTGGCTAATAAAGAAACTGCCTGGCCCATTTGATTGGCCAGCCTTTAGGTGGGCGGAGTAGACAGAACAGGAAGAAGGAAGTGAGGTAGATGGCTCAGTCAGATGCTACACCTCTCCTAAGTTAGACAGACCGCCGTGCCTCTCCTCAGAGAGAAGCCAGACGCAATGAAGCTCCAGCTCAAGATGGATGTACGCTAGAAACTTCCCGGTAAGGCACCACTTTGTGGTGCTACACAGATTATTAGAAATGGGTTAAAGCAAGATGTGAGTAAGAGGCTGAAAATAATGGGCCAGGCAGTGTTTAAAAGAATACAGTTTCCGTGTAATTATTTTGGGGCATAGGGCGGCGGGAAGCCGCCCACAGCTCAACACTACAGGGATCAGTGTCCTTCTGCTTGAAGGACTTCTTCATAATGTGGCTCTGGCTCTCTGCTCAAGTTATTGTAGCTTCTGAATATCTTTTTTTTTTTTTTACTTTTCAGGAACTGATTATTTCACTAATTATTTATTTAATTAATTTTGCCCAGTCCCGTCACATTTTCCTCTCCCTCCTCTCCTCCTAGTCCTCCCCCTCATCCACCCCTCCTCTTTTTAGAAAAGTGCATGTCTCCCAAGTATATCATCCAGCCAGCCAAGGCATATCAAGTTGCAGTGATACTAGACACTGCCTCTCCTATTAAGCTTAGGCAAGGCAACCCAGTAGGAGGAAAGGGTCCCAAAAGCCAATAAAAGAGTCAGAGAGAGCCCTGCTCCCACTGTTAGGAGTTCCACAAGAAGGCTAAGCTATACAACTGTCATATATATGCAGAGGGCCTAGGTTAGTCCTATGTAGGCTCCCTGGTTGTTCAGTCTGTGTATTCCTATGAGCCAGGTTAGTTGATTCTGTGATTTTTCTTGTGATGTTCTTGACCCGCTGGCTCCTACAGCCCTTCCCTTCTTTCACAGAATCCCCCCGAGGTCTACCTAATGTTTGGCTGTGGGTCTCAGCATCTGTTTCCACTGGTTGCTGGGTGAAGCCTTGCTGATGGCAGCAATGATCTATGAATATAACAGACTATCATTAGGAATCTTTCTTTTTCTTTTTTACTAGTCATTTTTGGTTTTATCCTAGGTCTATAAGACATCTAGCCTCTGGGTCCTGGCCTTCCAGGTAGTGTCAGGGGTAGAGTTCCTCTCATAGAATGGGTCTCAAGCTGGATCAGTCATTAGTTGGCCTCTCCCATAATTTCTGTGCCACCTTTATTGTAGCATAGGCAGGGCAAATTGTAGGTCAAAGGTTATGTGGCTGGGTTGGTGTACCAATCCCTCCACTGGAAGTCTTGCCTGGTTATAGGAGATGGCTGGTCAACTTCCTGAACAGAATACCAATAGCACAGGCACTGAGATCAACAATTAATAAATGGCACCTCATGAAACTGAAAAGCTTCCATAAGGCAAACAACACCATCAAAAGGACAAAAACATCAGCCTACAGAATAGGAAAAGATCTTATACCAACTCCACATCTGACAAAGGACTGAGTCCCAAACTATATAAAGAACTCAAGAAACTAGACATCAACAAACCAAGTAATCCAAGTAAAAATGGGGTACAGACCTAAAAAGACAATTCTCAACAGAAGAATCTCAAATGGTCAAAAGACACTTAAGGAACTATTCAAACATCCTTAACCAACAGGGACAAGCAAGTCAAAAATATCTTGAAATTTCACCTTACTCCTTTCAGAATGACTAAGATCACAAAGGACAGCTCATGCTAACAAGGATGGGGTAAAGGGAACACTCCTCCATTGCTGGTGGGAGTGCAAACTGGTACAGGCACTTGGAAGTTAGTATGACAGCTTCTCAGAAAATTGGGAATCAACCTACCAGACCCAGCAATACCACTCCTGGGCATATACCCAAAGGATGCTCAATTATACCACAAGGACATTTGCTCAATTATGTTCATAGAAGATTTGTTTGTAATATCTGGAACCTGGAAACAATCTAGATGCTCCTCAATTAAAGAACAATAAAGAAAATACGGTACATTTACACAATGGAGTATTACTTAGCTGTTAAAAGCAATGACATCATGAAACTTGCTGACAAATGGAGGTAACACAAACTGAGAAAGACAAACATGGTATCTATTCACTTATAAGTGGACATTAGCTGTAAAGTAAAGGGTAACCATGCTACAATCCAGAGAGGCTAAGTAAAAAGGAAGTTCCAGGGGAAACACATGAATCTTACTGTGAAAGGGAAATACAATAGACACCGCATGTAGACTGGGGGGGGGGGAGTCTAGATGGGGGTTTGGGCATGGGAACAGGAGTGATGAGGTAAGGGAGAATGGAAGGAGAGAGTATTTTAAAAGACAGCTGGAATCAGGGGCATCTCTGGGATGAGCTAGAAACCTAGTGCAATGGAAACTTCCAGGAATCTACGTGGGTGACTCCTGGCTAAGACTCTGAGCAATGGGCGCTATGGAGATTTTGAACATCTTAAATTCTTCATTTGGGTTTCATTTTAAAAGTTACTTTTAATCATGATAAAATGAATAATAAGAAATTTATCATCATAACTTTTAAAAAGAGAGAAACAAGATTTTTGTTATGTATCATTGAGTAAAATTCTTACCACTACTCCCCCCCCCAAAAAAAAACCCTATCTTAACTAATTTAACTATGCGGGCCACTAGTATTCACCATATTATGTAACCAATCTCCAAAACTTACCCATTTTTTAAAAATGTAAAATTCTGAGGACTGAAGGTATAATACAGTCAGCATAAAAACAAACCAAAACTCTATACCCATTCTCCACATTTTTACCTCCTCCCAAATCCCTGACAGCCACCATGTACATTACATCTCTGTAAATGTGACTGCTCTGTGTATCTCATTTAAGTGGAACTGAAAACTATCTACTTGACTAGCTTACTTCACTTAGCAGAATATTCTCAAGATCCATCCACATTGTAGTATATATCACAATTCCTTATCTTTTCCCAATTAAACTATTTATTTAAGAAACAATTCTTAAAAGCAGGTGTGTTTTTAAAAATATTGTATGCATTCATTGTACATTGTACTGTGTTACATGAAAACATTTTCATACAAATATATTCTGTACATTGAGAATTCAGAATTCTTTTCTAGGTTCATTAATATTTTCAGATGGCTAGTCCTCTGACTTGAGATATTTTCATTCCATGTGTATGTTGTGACTAAAACTATCCAAAACACTAGGGCAGGAACTTCTGATAACTAGGATCTCTCTCTAGTATGCTCTCATCTTCTGAGATCCTGTTCTATGAAGTCTAGCTCTTGGCCTCCCCAGACTTTCCACTCCATCTCTTCAAATCAGAATGCTAGTCAGTTCCCCTTCCTCCGTTGTTGTCTGGAAATACATGGCAGTAAGCCAAATAGCTGAATTGCTCACTTTATCTTTCAGCGATCATTGGCTGATATTCAATGCCATTAAACTAACTTTTTTCAAGTATTTCAGGTTTTTTCTTTGTTTTTTTTTGGGGGGGGGAGAATTTGTTGCTTTGGTTTTTTGTTCTTTTGGGGTTCTTTTTTTTGAGACAGGATCTCAATATGTGGTCCAGTCTGGCCTAGAACTCTCAATGTTAACCCAAACTGACCTCAAATCCCCAGATATCCGCCTGCCTCAACCTCCTGGAAGCTGAGATAATGAGTATGTGCTACCATGCCAGGGACTTTGACTTATATTTTTGGGAGTTTTGTTTAAGCAGGGACACAAAATGGTCCTTATTGCTACATTTTGGTTGAAAATAGAAGTACTAAACAACTTATATTTTTAAAAGAAAGTATTTCCCATTTTATGCACACCAGCATATACACGTACACAAATATCCAAAATTTTCTTAAATGATGTAACGAAAAGCAATTGTACTTTTCTTTTAAAAACCAATTATCTGTAGTTTGAAATATTTACAGAGGAAACCAGGATTGTTTTATAATTTTTAAAGCTACTCTTAAATGCACCAATACTTTAAAGGAATAACCATCACCACCACCACCCAACTTTCTTGCCTTTCATGTCAAATTACATTCCTATCAGTGATGCCTTTATAAAAGTTTACAATGGAGAGGAATCATGTCTTACTATTTTTGAATAAACATTCACACAATACCCATTGACATTCTGCATTGTGAATATTTAATACATAGACATGTCTAAAAATAGAGATTATTAAATTTTTGTTTGCTTGTTTATCTGCTTATGTGGTAATAAGTATAGAATCAAGGGTCTCACAGATGCTACAGAAGTGTTGTACCACTGATCTGCTCTTCTCTGATTTTAATACTGAACAGTGTGTTTTATTTGGTGCAGAGGAGAAAAATACAATGAATGAAAGATTATTCCCAAACCTTAAAACTTCTGGCAGCTTTTTCCCACAGAATGTTGTGTAACCAATTTACTAGATCCCTTGTTAGTTGACTTCTTGTTTGGTGACCTGAAAACAAAACAAAACAAAAACCAAGTTCTGAAAAGAACCTAGATCCACTGCACTAAACAAAGAATGCTAACTATTTTCATACGACACTTAATCTTATAACTGTACTTAACCTTTAAGTAATGTCTATAAAAGCAATCACACAGGCTTTCACCTTCAATTTTAGGTTTACCACTAAAATTGATTATATAATACAATCAGAGTTTGCTAGAATCACTGTAATTCTCCCAACGGTCTGTGATAGATTTCCAGCTTAGTCTCTTTTTAACTTACTTTTTATGTTCTAAATTAGATTATCATCTGGTGCTCTAATAAGGTTATTGTGAATGAGCAGACAGCAATGTCAGAAATCATTAATAAGGACTGCTCATACTATTATACAGAAAAAGATCAGATCAAGTTCACAAGAAAGGCCAATTATACCTTAAAGCTTTTAAAAAGTACTTTAAGATCACGTTTACAGATAAACTTTATTCATTTAAATTGTAACTTGTTCCTGATTATTTCTGACCTAGACATTTACAGGATTCAAATACATTAGCACATTAAGGTTAAGTTTAAACAGCAATAGAATTCTATACCCCTTTCTCATCTGCCTTTTTGACACAAACCATCAATTTCTGAAAATGTCTTCATTAGAACACTAATACTCTTGGACTTACCAATGGAATCAGCAAATGTAGCTTGTTTCATAGCTTAAAAACATTTATGTAAGCGTAACCAGCTACTTACTATGTCTCCTTAAAAGATTATAATACTTTGATTATATGTGTAAACTCTAACTGAAATTTTTGAAAATGAATTATTCTGTAAAATCAACATTTTTTAGTTAGCTGACAATTTCCTTTCTTTAAACATGCAGTTTGGGGCTAGGGAAATAGCTCAGTCACTACAATGCTTGCTCTGTAAGAATAAAGAGCAGAGTTTAATTCCCAGAACTCATGTAAAAAGTCAAGCATGGTGGCACATGTTTGTTATTCTTGTGCTGGAGAGGAGGATAAAAGTGGATCACTTTGGCTCACTGGTAGGGTGGTCTGGTTTGCTCAGTTCACTCTGAGCTAATTAGATAAGGTAGACAATTGCTAAGGAAAAATACCTCAGACTGACTCTCTGAACATGAGGGTGTGCACCCCCTCCACATACATACATACGCATATAAAAACATAAAATATAAATAAGCGTCTCACTTTCCAGTTCTCTTATGCAAAATTTAACCTTTCCTTGACCATTGAAGGTCAACATCACCAAGAAACTAACTACTGCATTATATTGTACTATCACTTTATTGCAGTAAGCAAAACACTTAGACTCTCAGCTAGTTGGGAGGCTGAAGGGGCAGATTCACACGAGCACAGTATGAGAAACACAGCAAGGCGCTGTTTCTGAAATACATAACTTGTCTGGGGCTCAGTTAGTAAAGTGTTCAACTGGCTGTGCCGTGCAAGCATGAGGACCCGAGTTTGGAGCTCTACACCCACATAAACAGCCAGGTGTGGTAGCATGCACTTGGAATCCCAGTACTGAGGAGGTAGAGATAGAAGGATCCTTGGAGTTTAGGAATCTAATTGAATTAGCAAATCAAGGTCTTACTGAGTCAGTCTAGCTGAATTTTAAAAATCCCAGATCCTAGTGAAACCTTATCTCAAAAGATAAAGTGGATGGCTCTAGAAAAATGACACCTGAGGTCAGGCTCTAGCTTCTGTAACACAGGGTGAAGGGAGAGAAACCTGTTGCAAGGGAAACTCCCAGGAATCTACAGAGATGACCCAGCTAAGATTACTAGCAATAGTGGAGAGGTAGCCTGAACTGGCCATCTCCCATGATGAGGCAAGACTTCTAGTGGATGGACTGGGACTCCAATCCAGCCATATAACCTTCAACCTACAGTCTGCCCTGCTTAAGGGATGTGCTGGGGTCAAGGTGGCACAGAGATTATACGAGTGGCCAACCAATAACTGGTCCAGCCTCAGACCCATACCATGTGAGTGAGCCCACCCCTGACGCTGCCTGGAGTGCCAGGACCCAGAGACTCCATGGCCCAGAGACCTAGGATAGAACCAAACACAATTGGCAAAAAAGTTAAGTGTGATGATGCCTAATGATAGACTGCTGTATTCATAGATTGGTGCCTGGCCCAACTGTCATCAGAGAGGCTTCAACCAGCAACTGATGGAAACAGATACAGAGACCCAGTCAAAGTAGGCTGAGTTTGGGGAATCCTGCTGAAGAGAGGAAGAGTTATAGGAGCCAGAGGGGTCAAGATCATCACAAGAAAACCCACAGAATCAACTAACCTGGGCTCATAGGAGCTCAGAGACTGAACAACCAGGAAGCCTGTATGGGGCTGACCTATGCCCACAGCATATATGTGGCAGTTGTGTAGCTTGGTCTTCTTGTGGGACTCCTAACAGTAGAGCAGGGAATGTCTCTGACTCTTTTGCCAACTTTTGGGACCCTACTCCTCATACTGGGTTACCTTGCTCAGTCTTAATTACAAGGCAAGCTGTTTAGTCTTTCTACAACTTGATATGCCATGTTTTGTTGCTATCCATAGGAAGCATGAAAGGAGGGGGAGTGGATGGGGGAAAGAAGGGAGGTTAGGGGTAAAGACTGGGAGGAAGAGAAAACTGCAGTCTCCGGATGTAAAATAAACAAATTAAAAGAAATGCCAAGGGCCAGAAAACCAGATAACCAAGATTATCAAAAGGGATCTAAAAGGTAATTGAATTCTTAATGAAGATCTGGAGAAAGGGTATCATTAGAAAAATATATTTCATAGGAAATAGAATTCAAAAAGCTCTTAACATCAGACGATCCTTTCAGAAACTACTAATGTCTTTGCTTTTATGAAAACATGCAAATTTAAGCAATGCAGTAAAATATGATAGAAGCAACACATCACCTTAAATAAACCACTTAGAATAAACCTCATTCTTAACATTTAGTGACTATCATTTTCACTATACATTGGTAGAGTTGGAAAGATGAGCTCAGGCAGAGAATCTTCCAAGACAGAGATTCTATCATCTGTATACTTTAAGGTATAGCTGTTGTGCAGAGAGTAGATTAGGGCAATATTGAGCAGAGTTGTATCTCTGCTTTAACTACAGAAAATGGAATCTGTTTTATCTGGGTGGAGTTTGTGTAAGTCTGTATCAAAATAATGCTGCTGGTTTAAAAGCAAGACTTTTGTTCACAATATTTACTTTACAGCTGAAAAGCCAGAGTACAGAGATACTGAGTTGCCCAAAGGCACATAGCTGATTTGAGCTCAAATAAGAAACATGAACTTGGGTTTATAAGCCTCACAATTTTCTACTATAGATGGGCTTTAATCTCAGAGGTTTGTCTTTATTTTGAAGATGTTTTGTCATTTTTGCTTAGTTGTTCATGATAGCACACCAAACTTGTGACCTCTAGATAGTTACACTGTTGTTGAAAAACATTAAGGAGAAAGAAAAAAATGTGAAAACCCTGAGGATTTTGCCATTGCTCTGACATTTATTTTAAAATAATAAGCACATTAACAACCTTCAGGAAATGCAGAATCTTACTGACCTATAAGGATTTCTTTAATCTTCTCTTCAGCAATCAGGTCTTGATCTTTCTGTAAAAGCATGTCGATGTAGAACAATTCAACTTTCCTACTATCTTCTGCCAACTTAAAATGATCAGAGATGATCCTCAGAAAAGAAAACCCAACAGAATCTCTGTCCAAAAGACACAATTTTAAGCAGTATAAACAAAACTGTTTTTTGATTAATAGGATTAAAATAATTTGAATGTCAGCCAAAACAAACTTAGTTGATAGTTGATGCCATCAAATGACTATTTGTCAATAATAAATCATTTAATTATAGCAACATTTTCTTCAAATTTTTATTACGTGTGTGTGAGAGGGAGTGGGGAAGAGAGAGAATGTATCCATATCAGGGAATACATGTAGAGGGCAGACAGCAAATTATGAGAACGGATTCTTTCCTTCCACCATGTAGGTCCCAGAAATGGAGCTTAGGTCCTCAAGCTTGGAGGTGGGCATAATTACTATTGAGCCATATTGCCAGCTAAACATTTTCTTTATCGTTTTGTTTATTTGGTTTTTTTTTTTTTTCAAGAAAAGTTCTCACTCTGTAGCCCAAGCTTGCCTTGAACTTATTATGTAGCCAAGCCTTAAACTTCTAGGAATCCTCTTGTCTTGGCTTTCTAAGGGATAGGAGTCCAAACATAAGCCCCTATGTCTGGTTTTTAATATTATTAAAATGTGAATACTCTCAACATAGTCTAAATATTTAATGTAATACCTATTGAAATACTAACAATTTTTGAGGCAGTATCTCTTTTGAAAAATTAAAATATGTATCATAAAATTCATACAGAATTTCAAAGGCCCTGAAATAATCCCAAAAATATGAAAACAAAGACAAAAGTTGGACAACTCATGCTTTCTAATGTTAAAGCTTATTACAAAGATATAGCAACCAAAATGTATGGAACTGGCATAAATACATACAGATAAACCAATGAAATAAAATAGAGAACACAGAAAAAAACCTTGGCATGTGGCCAAATGATTTTTGATGAAGGTTCTATGACCATTTAATGGTGAAATAAGTCTTTTAACAAATGATGAAAAAATAAGGAGATTTTTCACATCCAAAAGAAATTGAGTTGAGTCTCCTGCTCAACTCGCCCTGTGGGCTGGTCTAAGGTAGCTCTTTCACCCAAGGCTCAACATCATGGGTGCCAGGACCCCAAAGTACAAGTAGTAATAAGGTTGTTGTTCTGGCTTAGGCCATCTATGACACTGGTGGTATTTTCATTCAAGATAAATACTTTCCATCTTTACTGATTAACTGAGCAAATTTAGAATTACAGAAGTATTTCTCGACACATGGACCATCCTCCACCGTAACTGCACCTACCGGAGCCTTGCCCAGACTGCCTCGGGAGAGGGTAAGTGTCTGGGTTCCCAGTTGGAACCCTCTGCTCTCTGCACCCTAGCTCCAGGAAGCACATCCCATACCCCATCCCTACCCACCAAACCCTAGAGATCCCAGAGTAGCCTCCCCATACACACAACCATCCTCTACCGCATCCGTGTCCACCGGAGCCTTGGCACATACTGCCCCTAGAAATGTGAGTGTCTGCTGGGTACCCGGTTGGAGAGCTCTGCTCTCTGAGCTCAAGCCCTGGGAGAAACAACCCGTGCCCCAACCCCACCTACAAAACCCCAGAGACTCTGGAGCAGCATCCTCACAGGTGCAACCTTATTCTCCCTACCTCATCTGTGACCACTGGAGTCATGGCCCAGACTGTCCCTGGAGAGCATCTGTGACCACCAGAGTCTTGGCCCTGACTTCCCCTGGAGGGAGCCTTGGCCCCACCTATACCTGGAGGAGCCCCAAAACCTCATTAGCATCCAGTAGAGGCACAAATCAGCCTGCACCTGGAAGAAGAGTGTCCACCTAAGCCACAGGCCCAATCTTCAGCAATTGGAAGAAGAAGGGCTCTGAAGCACAGGATCCCCTTGCACCCACTAGAGGAAAAGATGGGCAGACGGAAGTGTGAGAACACATTTAACAACATAAAGAGCAATATGGCACCACCAAAACCTAGTGATCCTACAACAGGAAGACAAGAACATCCTAACCCAGAAGACAGAGAAGAAAATGACCTTAAGTCTAACTGTATGAAGATGACAGAGACCCTAAAAGAGGAAATGAAAAAATCCTTTAAAGAAATGGAGGAAAAGACAAACAAGAAATTGAAAGAAATCAATAAATCTCTTAAAGAAAGCCAAATCAAACAGGTGAAGCAAATAGTTCAAACAGTTCAAGACTTGAAAATTGAAATAGAGTCAAACAAAGAAAACAGAAACCGAGGGAATTTTGAAAATGGAAAATCTGGGTAAACAAATAAGAACTACAGATGCAAGTATAGCCAACAGATTACAAGAGATGGAAGAGAGTTAGGTGTTGAAGATACATAGAGGAAATAGATTCATCATTCAAAGAAAATGTTAAATCCTACTAATAATTAGCAGAATACATCCAGAAAATCTGGGACACCATGAAAAAACCAAATATAAGAATAATAGGGTTAGAAGAAAGAGAAGTCGTCCACCTTAAAAGCACAGAAAATATATTCAACAAAATCACAGAGGAAAACTTTCCTAACCTAAAGAAGGATAACCCTGTGAACATACAAGAAGCTTACAGAACACCAAATAGACTAGACCAGGAAAAAAAGACCCCTTGCCATATAATAATCAAAACAGTAAATGTACAGAATAAAGGAAGAATAACATATAAAGGCAGACCAATCAGAATTACACCCAAATTCTCAATGGCAACTCTGAAAGCCAGGAGGTCCTGGAAAGATGTGATGCAGACAGTAAGAGATCACAGATGTAAGTCCAGACTACTATACCCAGTAATGCTTTCAATCAATATAGACGAAGAAAACAAGATATTCCATGATAAAACCAGATTTAAACAATACTTATTCACAAATTCAGCCTTATAAAAAGTACTAGAAGAAAAACTCCAACCCAAGGAAGCTAACTGCACCCAAAAAAAACACAGGCAATAGATAACCTAATACCAGCAAACCTCAAATAAGGAAAACACACAAACACTACCATCTAAAAATAACAGGAATTAGCAATCACTGGCTATTAATATCTCTTAATATCAATGGACTCAATTCACCTATAAATAGACAGGCTAAGAGAATGGATACAAAAACAGGATCCATCCATTCTGCTGCATACGAGAAACACACCTCAACCTCAAAAACAGATATTACCTCAGAGTTAAGGGTTTGGAAAATATGTTCCAATCAAATGAACCTAAGAAAAAAGTGGATGGGTGCAGTTATCCTAATATCTAACAAAACAGACTTCAAACTAATCAACAACAGAGATGGAGAAGGACACTTCATACTCAACACAGGAAAAATCCATTAAGATGAAGTCTCAATTTTGAACATCTACACCCCAAATATAAGAGCACCCACATATGTAAAAGAGACATTACTAAAGCTTAAATCACACATTAAAGCCCACACACTAACAGTAGGAGACTTCAGCACCCCACTCTCACCAATGGACAGGTCTGTCAAAAAGAAACTTAATAGAGAAATAAGAGAGCTAACAGATGTCATGACTTAAATGGACATAATAGATATCTACAGAACATTTCACCCAAATACAAAAGAATATAGCTTCTTCTCAGCACCTCATGGAAACTTCTCTAAAATTGACCATATACTCGTAACAAAGCAAACATTTTTAAAAAATGGAATAAGCCCCTGTATCTTATTGGATCATCATGGTTTAAAGTTAGAATTCAACAACAACACTAATTGCAGAAAGTCTATAAACTCATGGAAACTGAACAATGCTCAAGTGAATCACCCCTGGATCAAGGAAGAAATAGAGAAATTAAAGTCTTCCTAGAAATCAGTGAAAATGAATGCATAACATACCCAAATCTATGGGACACTATGAAAGCAATGCTGAGAAGAAAGTTCATAGCACTA
Source organism: Arvicola amphibius (assembly GCF_903992535.2). Classification (NCBI taxonomy): domain Eukaryota; kingdom Metazoa; phylum Chordata; class Mammalia; order Rodentia; family Cricetidae; genus Arvicola; species Arvicola amphibius. The sequence continues at coordinate 59,200,972 of NC_052065.1, forward strand.
AGTGCCTACATAAAGAAAATGGAGAAATCACACACAAGAGACTTAACCGCACACCTGAATGCTCTAGAACAAAAAGAAGTTCACTCATTCAGGAGAGCTAGACAACAGGAAATAATCAAATTAAGGGTTAAAATTAATAAAATAGAAACAAAGAAAGCAATACAAAGAACCAATGAAACAAAGAGTTGGTTCTTCGAGAATATCAACACGATAGACAAATCCTTATCCAAACTAACCAGAAGGCACGTAGAGAATATCCAAATTAACAAAATCAGAAATGAAAAGGCAGACATAATAACAGACACTGAGGAAATACAAAGAATCATTAGGTCAAACTTCAAAAACTGGTACTTCACAAAGCTGGAAAAAGTAAAAGAAATGGACAATTTTCTGGATAGATATTACATACCAAAACTAAATCAAGACCAGAAAAACTATTTAAATAGACCTATAGCCCTAAGGAAATAGAAGCAGTCATCAAAAGACTCCAAACCAAAAGCAGCCCAGGACCACATGGGTTCAGTGCAGAATTCTTCCAGAACTTCAAAGAAGAGCTAAAACTTATACTCCTCAAATTATTCCACACAATTGAAACAGAAGGGACACTGCCAAACTCCTTTCATGAGGCTACAGGTACCCTGATACCCAAACCACACAAAGACTCTACCAAGAAAGAGAATTACAGGCCAATCTCTCTCATGAATATTGATGCAAAAATACTCAATAAAATACTGGCAAACCGAATCCAAGAACACATCAAAAAATTCATCCACCATGATCAAGTAGGCTTCATCTCAGTGATGCAGGGCTGGTTCAACATACAAAAATCAGTCAATGAAACCCACAATGTAAATAAACCAAGAGAAAAAAAACAGATGATTATCTCATTAGATGCTGAAAAAGTATTTCACAAAATACAACCTCCCTTCATGATAAAGGTCTTGGAGAACGCAGAGATACAAGGAATGTGCCTAAACATTTATAAAAGCAAAATACAGCAAGCTGGCAGCCAACATCAAACTAAAATAGAGAGAAACTCAAAGCTATTCCACTAAAATCAAGAACAAGGCAAGTCTGTCCACTCTCTCCATATCTATTCAATATAGTACTCAAAGTTCCAGCTAGAACAATAAGACAACAAAAGGAGATCAAGGGAATACAAATTGGAAAGAAGCAAGTCAAACTTTCATTATTTGCAGATGATATGATAGTATATATAAGCGACCCCAAAAATTCTATCAGGGAATTCCTTCAGTAATGTGGCAGGATATAAGATCAACTAAAAAAAAATCAGTAGCCCTCCTATATACAAATGATAAAAGAGCCAAGAAAGAAGTCAGAGAACCATCACCTTTTACAATAGCCAATAATATGGGCCAGGCAGTGGTGGTGCACACCATTAATCCTAGCACGTGGGAGGCAGAGGCAGATGGATCTCTGTGAGTTTGAGGCCAGCCTAGTCTACAGAAAGAGTTCCTGGAGAGCCAAAGCTACAATGAGAAATCCTGTCTCAAAAAACCAAAACTAAAACAAAACAAACAAAACAAACCAATAGCCACAAATAATATAAAATATCTTGGGGTAATGCTAACCAAGGCAGCGAAAGACTTGTATGAAAAGAACTTTAAGTCTTTGAAGAAAGAAATTGAAAAGATATCAGAAAATGGAAAGATTTCCCATGCTATTATTAGATAGGTAGAGTAAATATAATAAAAATGGCAATCCTATTAAAAAGCAATCTATAGATTCCAATGCAATCTCCAAAAAAAACCCAACACAATTCTTCACAGACCTTGAAAGAACAATAATCAACTTCATATGGAAAAACAAAAAACCCAGGATAGCCAAAACAATCCTGTACAATAAAGGAACCTTCAGAGGCATCACCATCCCTGACTTCAAGCTCTACTATGGAGCTATAATAATGAAAACAGCTTGATATTGGCATAATAACAGACAGGTGAACCAATGGAATCGAATTGAAGAGCCTGATATTAATCCACACACCTATGAACACCTGATTTTGATAAAGAAGCTAAAATTATACAATGGAAAAAAAGAAAGCATCTTCAACAAATGATGCTGGCATAACTGGATGTTGACATGTAGAAGAATGAAAATAGATCCATATCTATGCCCTCCACAAAAGTTAAGTCCAAATGGATCAAAGACCTCAGCATAAATCTAGCCACACTGAACCTCATTGAAGAGAAAGTGGGAAGTAGCCTTGAACACATGGACACAGGAGACCACTTCCTAAATATAACACCAGTAGCACAAATACTGAGAGCAATAATTAATAAATGGGAGCTCCTGAAACTTAGAAGCTTCTGTAAGGCAAAGGACACAATCAATAAGACAAAATAGCATCCTACAGAATGGAAAAAGATCTTCACAACCCCACATCAGACTGAGGACTGATCTCCAAAATATATAAAGAACTCAAGAAACTAGACATCAAAATACCAAATAATCCACTCAAAAAATTGGGTACAGACCTAAAAAGAGAAGTCTCAACAGAAGAATTGCAAATGGCCAAAAGACACTTAAGGAATTGTTCAACATCCTTAGTCATCAGGGACATGCAAAGCAAACCGACTCTGAGATACCATCCTACACCTATCAGAATGGCTAAAATAAAAAAAAAACCCACCAACGATAGCTTATGTGGGAGTGCAAACTTGTACAGCCACTTTGGAAATCAGTATGGCAGTTGTTCAGAAAATTGGGAATCAATCTACCTCAAGACCCAACAATACCACTCCTGGGCATATACTGAAAGGATGCACACTCATACTACAAGAACATTAGCTCAACTGTGTTCATAGTAGCATTATTTATAATAGTCAGAACCTGGAAACAACCTAGACATCTCTCATTCGAAGAAATGTGCTAATAAAGAAAATGTGCTAATTTACAAAATGGAGTACTACTCAGCAGTAAAAAACAATGATTCTTGATACTGGCATGTAAATGAATGGAACTAGAAAAAAAAACATCCTGAATGAGGTAACTAAGACCCAGAAAGACAAACATGGTACATACTCACTCATAAGTGAATATTAGACATAAAGCAAAGGATAACCAGCCTATAGTCCACAACCCCAGAGAAGCTAGGTAACAAGGAGAACCCTAAGAGAGACATACATGGATCCCCCTGGGAAAGGAAAATAGACAAGATCTCTTGAAAAAAAATGGGAGTGGGGGGGGGAGAAAAGAGAGTGGAAAGGGGGGAAGGGAAGAGGGAAGGGAGAAGGAGAACATGATGGAATAGGATGGTTGAGATGGGAGAACAGAGAGGCATAGCAAGGAAAGAGATATCTTGATTGAAGAGCCATTATGGGGCTAGCAAGAAACTTGACACTAGGGAAATTCTTAGGAGTCCATGAGAATGACCCCAACTAAGACCCTCAGCAATAGCAGAGAGGGTACCTGAGCTGGTCTTCCCCTGTAATCAGATTGATGACTACCTTAATTGTCATCATAGAACCTTCACCCAGCAACTAATGGAAGCAGATGCAGAGATCCACAGCTAAATACTAGACGGATCTTCTGGAGACCTGCCCAAGAGAGAGAAAAGTAATAAAATGAGTCATGACCATAATGGGGATACCCACAGTAACAGCTAACCTGTGCTAGTGGGAGCTCACTGACTCTGAACTGATAGCGGTGGAACCTGCATAGGACCAAACTAGGCCCTCTGAATGTGGGTGACGGTTGTGTGGCTTGGGCAGTCTGAGGGGTCACTGGCAGTGGGACTAGGATTTATCTCTAGTGCTTGAACTTTTGTATTTTAGAACCCATTCTTTTTGGAGGGATATCTTGCTCAGCCTAGATGTAGGGGGTAGGGCCTTGGTCCTGTCTCAAAGTGATGTGTCAGAGTTTGTTGACTCCACTTGGAAAGTCTTACCCTCTCTGAGGAGTGGATGGAGGAGGGCTGGGATGGAGGAAGTGTGGGGGGAGAGGGAGGAGGGAAAGGAGTGGGAACTGGTATAGGTATGTAAAATGAGAAAAGATTGTTTTTAAAAATAAATAATTATAAAAAAGAAATTGGCTGGGCGGTGGTGGCACACGCCTTTAATCCCAGCACTCAGGAGGCAGAGGCAGGCGGATCTCTGAGTTTGAGGTCAGCCTGGTCTACAAGAGCTAGTTCCAGGACAGGCTCTAAAAACTACAGGGAAACCCTGTCTCGAAAAACCAAAAAGAAAAGAAAAAAGAAATTGGACTTTTTCTTTGCATCATGTGTAAAGAACCCAAATGGATTCAAGACATAAATATTACAGCTAAAATTTCAATGGTTACACAAGCAACCATTACAAGAAGCTGCTAGAATAAACAAATTCTGCAAAATTTCGAGATACAAAACTCTATACCATTTATTCATATCTCATGAAAAGATAAATAAAATACTTAAGAATAAACTTAACAAAGGTGAAATATTAAAATAAATGGAAAAATACATCATTCTCATGAACTAAAAGAATTAATGGGGCCGGGCGGTGGTGGCGCACACCTTTAATCCCAGCACTTGGGAGGCAGAGGCAGGCGGATCTCTGTGAGTTCGAGACCAGCCTGGTCTACAAGAGCTAGCTCCAGGACAGGCTCTAAAGCTGCAGAGAAACCCTGTCTCGATAAACAAAAAAAAAGAATTAATGGTGCTAACATATTTATGCTTATCCCCCGAAAAACTACAGATTAAGGGTAATCTCTATCAAAATTCCAGTACCATTTTTTCTAGAAATATAAAGAAAAATACTAAAATCTTGTAAACTACAAATGAACCTAAATGACCAACAAAATTGTAAAAAATAAAAAGCCAGGGCTGAAAAGATGAATCAGAAGTTAAGAGATATCCCTACTCTTCAAAAGGATTCAGTTTGGTTCTCAGCACCCAAGTCAGGGGGCTCTCAACTGCCCGTAAGTCCAGCCCCAGGGAACAGGATGCCTTCTTCTGGCTTTTTCAAGCATTTGTACACATGTAGTATATATTCACACAGAGACACATACACACAAACAGAATAAAAAGAAATCTTAAGAAAAAAACAAAGTTAGAGGTATCACACTTCCTGGTTTCAGATTATACTACAAAGCTACAGTATGATACTGTCATCAAAACAGAAACACAGAACAATGCACAATATTGAAAACCAAGAAAAAACTCATTTTTCTCAGTAAGAGTACCTATAAAATAGCAGAAAAAATGTCTCTTCAATAAATGATGTTGGGAAATAGATATTCACATTCAAGATCATGAAACTTCACCTTTATTTTACACTATTCACAAAATTAATCCTACAAAGCTGGACAGTGGTGGCACACACCTTTAATCCCAGCACTTGGGAGGCAGAGGAAGGTGGAGCTCTGTGAGTTCGAGGCCAGCCTGGTCTACAAGAGCTAGTTCCAGGACAGGCTCCAAAGCTACAGAGAAACTCTGTCTCACAAAAACAAAACAAAACAAAATAATCCTACATGTATTAAAGACTTAAGTATAATACCTGAAGCCATAAAACATCTAAAAGAAAAAATAGGGAACAAGCTTTTTGACATTAATCTTGTCAATGATTTAAAATACAACAGACAAAAGCAAAACTAAAAATAAACAAGTAGGACTATGTAAACCAAAATGTTTCTATACAACAATGGAAACATGTAACAAAATAAAAAGATAATCCATAAAGTAAGAGGAAATATTTTATACCACATATCCAATATGAAGTTAGCATCTAAAATTTATACAACTCTACAATCCCCCTCAACCAACATGATGGGGTGGCAGAGACAAGAGGATCTCAGAGGTTCTGCTGGCCACTCAGTCTAGCTGAAACAGCCAGCTCCGGATGCAGTGAGTGACCACGTCGCAAAACAAAACAGTGGACAGCAATAAAAGAAGACATGCTCCATCTAAGCTAGCTAGCCATGTCGGGAGGGGGGAAAGAATGGGGTAGGCCTGAGTAATCTCCTGCTGTTCCAGACAGTTTGGCTTCAGATAAGGACAGAATTTCCAACAATTTCTGAAATGGACCTAAACAGATTGCTGATGTTTTTAATACTGACTCCATACTGAGAATTGTAAAATGAAAATATGGGTCAATACTGAAAATACACCATGCTTTATCAAATGTTCTGCCAAGAATTACATAAAAATAAACAATCATATCCATCTCATTATTATTTATCTCAAGAAAACTAACAGAATAAATATAAGAATAAATCCAGTACAGAGCCAGAGAATAGGAAAATATAGTCGGTGCTTAGAAACTTTGAAAAATTTCTGTAATTAAAAGCAAATGCAATTAGAACAATAAAAATTAGGGATGAGAATATTGAAACCAAAAAGAAACAAAAGACAATAAATAGTTGAATAGTGAGCCCACTCAACTAAAAATAAATACCCTAGGAGAGTCTATTAAGTCAGAAATTAATGGAACCTAGGAACAACAGAAGAACTGCAAGCATTCATCCAATTCTCCACTGTGTAACAAGCAATAGGGACTGCTTATATTTTGAACCCGGGCTTTTCTGTCAAATAGTTTTGTAAGCAATATAAGGATCTCTGTGAGTTCGAGGCCAGCCTGGTCTACAAGAGCTAGTTCCAGGACAGGCTCTAAAAAAAAAAAAAAAAAAAAAAAAAAAAAGCTGCAGAGAAACCCTGTCTCGAAAAACCAAAAAAAAAAGAAGGAATCAGCTTCGGCTTATATAACAAGCAGAGGATGCAGACTTGGGGGAAAGGATAAGGAAGAAGGAAATCAACTCGAATAGTAGCGAAAATCCCTCTAATTCCCACATTAAAGTGGGGGTGGGACTAGTGTGTCTGGCACACTGTAACAGCTAGTTTCTAAACATATCCTCCCAATGAATTATGCTTCTTGGTATTCACAGCCTGGTAAGATCTTTTCTCCTGGAATCTGGACTGGCTCTGTGGCTTGTTTTCTTTTATTACACGCATATTTTAATTATACAAAGTAATTGATTTCATTATGACATTTCCAGATATACACATAACATACTATAATCATATTAATAACATCATTAAACCTTACTTAGGCCCTTCCTCCACCCATATGGCTAATAGTCTTCTACTTTCCTCTCTTATTTTAATTGATACATAAGAGAAACATACATTGACTTTGATTATGGGTTCTTTTGTTTAAGAAGATATTTTCTTTAGGATGGCATAATTTTGTTTTTTATATCCAAGCAAGACTCATTCTGTATATTTAACACATCATCATTCATCATTTATGTCCCAGCAATGCTTAATCATGCATGGGCAGCCCATTTATGGCGGTTCTCAAGTTGTTCCCATCCTGGGCAGTCCTAGATGCTTATGTTATTGTCATCCTAAGGTTCCACAGTCTTCCTTTATGCTGTCTATTCAGCGTTTTTTGGGGTCTTCCTCTTGGCCTTATCCCATGCACGTCTCCAAGCAGTACTATCTTTGGGTATCTGCTGTCATTCATTCTTACAACATGGCTGAAGTATTCCAAGCACTGTTGCCATATCCTGTAGTTTACTGCCTTCTGTAGTTGGAGATGTTTCTTAATGTCATTGTTGCACAGACTATCTCTTCATGTGATGCCTAGAATCCTCATGAGACCTGCCATCTGAAACACTTTCAGCCACTGTTCTGAGGAGAGTTTCACTGTCCAGGTTTCAGAGCTGTAAAGGCAGCTGAAGACAAGTGTCCCATATACCTGTAATTTTGTTGTTGTTGTTGTTGTTGTTGTTGTTGTTGTTATGTCGCTTGCTGACCAAACCTTTCCTACTGCCTGGAACGCAGTGCTCACTATCCTTATCTGCCTCTTGACTTCTGAAACTTCTAACTCCTGTGACTCAGGTAACTAGCAAATCCAGCAAAAATGTTCTTACCATCAAGGTCTAGAAAGTAGCCAAGATCAATGGTAATAGCCTATAATTTTTTTGGGGGGTGGAAGTTCTATGGGACCCCACTGGCAAACAATTTGCAAAGTAGTAACATACATGTCAATAGAGTTTTTATTTGACAATTTATGGTATCTGGCAGAAGGCACTGACTCCCCATTATAAAGTGACTCCATCTAAACCCCCTTTATATACATAGATATTTTAGAAACTTCTATAATAGGTCTCCACACGGCCTTTCCAAAGATCTTTAGTACTTGTTATCATTCTCAATAATAGTTGTTTTCTCTCTGCTTTCAAATTCCCAACCCATGTAACTCTTCTATTCCCTTTCCCCCTTAAACCACTTGCGTTATTCTCCCTGCCTAATGGTTCCTTACTAGTTTCTTGACTTCTATGGGCATTCCAATTTAAATACTCATATGTAAAGAATCAAAGGTTCTTACATACAGCATTTGCCTTTGTGGATCTGGTTTACCTCAATAATTATTTCCAACTTCACCCATTTACCTGAGAATTTCACAATTTTTTTTTCTGGCTGAATAATATTCTAACAGATAGATAGATAGATAGATAGATAGATAGATAGATAGATAGATAGATAGATAGATGATAGAGATAGAGGATAGATAGGTAGATAGATGATAGATAGATAGATAGATGATAGATAGATAGATAGATGATAGATAGATAGATAGATAGATAGATGATAGATAGATGATAGATAGATAGATAGATAGATGATTGATAGATAGATAGATAGATAGATAGATAGATAGATAGATAGATAGATAGATAGATAGATAGATGATAGATAGATTGATAGATGATAGATAGATAGATAGATAGATAGATAGATAGATAGATAGATAGATAGATAGAGGCATTTTTCATTATCCATTCATCCACTGACAGACATCTAGGTTGTTTCAATTCCCTGGCTATTGTAAATAGAGCAGCAATGAACACAGATAAGCAAGGATCTCTGCAGTAGGAATTAGAATTTTTCTGAATATGCCCAAGAACAGAATAGCTGGATCATATAGTTAATCTATATCTAGTTCTTTGAGAAACCTCCACATGGACAGTAGTTGCTCCTTTTTGGACTCCAACCAACAATAAATTAGTGTTCTTCATTCCCCACATCTGTGACAGCATTTGTTGTCCTTTGGTTTTGTTGTTGTTTTGTTTGCTTATTCTTTTTTATCTTAGCCATTCTGACTGGGATAAGATAAAAATCTCAAAGTACTTTTGATTTGCATTTCCCTGATGACTAAGGATCTTGAACATTTTAAAACAATTTCTCATCCATTTGCATTTCATCTTTGAGTACTCTTAGTTTCTAGCTCCCATTTTTAATTGGGTTGTTTGCTTTCTTGATGTTTAGTTTTGAGGTTTTTTGTGTATGCTAGATATGTCTGATGTATAGCCAGTAAAAATTTTTTTCCATTCTGTAGGCTGCCTCTTCACTCAAATGATGTTGTGTTCTTTATTGTATAGAGCTTTTTAGTTTTATGATATCCCATTTGTTAGTGGTTGGTCTTACTGCCTGTACTACTGGGGTCCTATTCAGAAAGTCCTATCCTGTGCCCAAAAATAGAAGCATATTCCCCATTTCTCCTCTGTCAGATTCAGAGTATCCAGTCTTATGCTAAGGTTCCTTGCTCCATTTGGAGTTGAGGTTTTTTTTTAAGGTGAGAGATAAGGAATTAGTTTCATTCTTCTACGTTCAGCTAGCTATCCTGTTTGACCAGTAACATTTGCTGAAGTTTTTTTGTGTGTTTACTATTTGTACTTTTTAAAAGGTGTATCTTATTATTAGTGTGTGTGAATGTGTTCACAGTGCATGATGTGTACATGGGCATGCATGTGGAAGTCGGAAGATTATTTTTTGGAGTTCCTTCTTTACTATCACCTTTAGATGGGCTCTGGAACTCGAATGCAGGTGACCAGGCTCGCATAGCATGTGCCCTTACCCACCAAGCGGTCTCACTAGCTCCATTTGCACTGCTTCATTCAGCTCACTTACCTATTTACTGATTGGATTATTTAGAAACTTAGTGCCTGATATTTATATATTCTAATTATTAATTCCTGGTCCAATAAATAGCTGGTGAATATTTTATTTAATTCTTTAGACCATTTCTTTGAACCACTGTTTCTTTTACTATGCAGATTGTTTTTTAAGTTTATTTATAAGTGTGTGTGTGTGTGTGTGTGTGTGTGTGTGTGTTTATGGTGGGTGCTCATGGAGGCCAGAGCTGCCCAATCTTCCTGGAGCTGATGTTAGAAGCTGTTGTAAACTGCCAAGCATCCATGCTAGAAATCCATCTCAGGACCTCAGCAAGAATATTATGCATTCTTAACCACTGAGCAATCTCTCCAGTCCCCAGCATACTGATTTTTTAATGTGATACAATCTAGTTTATCACTCCTTGCTATTATTTCCTGAGTCTTATTGATTTCTGATGCTAATATATTCTTGCCTTCTAGTTTCTTATTTCTTGCAACTCTGGATAAACCAAATCATGATGTAAGATATAAAACTTCCTCAAATTTTTCATGTTATAAGGAAGTCTAAGCTAGATAGATAAGAGGAAGATACCTGATTAACTTCCAGATGTTTCAAACATTTCAGGCAACAGGTATGTAAGTGAAGAAAACATGATGAATATTCGACCCAGTCATTTTTTTAGATTCTACAAATTTAAATATTTCTAGCACCAGTTGCTTTCTGATTGCATCCACAAGACCTCCCAAGCCACCCAAGGTGAGCTCAATCAAGCCACAGAACTACAAGAGAGTGATTTAATGAGGCAAATCAGTAAGTTTTAGGGTTGCATGCTACAGAGCAATAGGTACTATAAAACTCATGCATCTTGAAAGACATTCTACCAGCAACATGTCCATTTAGGACAGACTATCATCAAAGTCAGCCAACTAGATCACCTGTGAGAGTGAACCCTAACACCCAGAATGGCCCCAATACTGAAAAATTACAGCCATCCCAGTGGCTAGCTTCACATTGTGGTTTTGGTTTGCATTTCCCTGATGGCTAATGATAGTTGAACATCTTTTCAAGTGGTTATTCCATATTGATTTTGATGATGTTAAAGTGTGGAGGCTGCAAAATGCAGGCCCATTTCCACCTTGTCTGACGGTCAGAGAGTTTGGAGATATGACAAGTATAGTTAGTTGTGTCCTAACTCAGGTGGTGATTGCTTGTTTTTTTTGAAATTAAGACAGCTCATTCTAGTAAGCTCATGCTATCCTAATAGGGGCTCACAGTTAGTAACTATGAGGTCACCTAGGGAAGGGTGGTCTTCAGCATATGTGACCTACAGCACCTTCGCTACCTAGACAACAGAATGCTAATGATTCGATGTCTCGGAGTCATAAAGCCATTGACTGTGTGAATTATGCTTTTGTATCATGTTGATAAAAGTCTTTGTTATTGGGAATTGAGTGCACCCAGGCCGGTGGGAGGTCCCCTCCTTCATTTGACTGCCCGGGGCAAGGTAGGCCTTTGTCTGAGAGCTGCTTGGCCTGCAAGGGGACCTGACAGTCTGCCAGAGGATCCATCATTCTTTGGGGTGAGTGAGGAGTGAGTGCCCGAACCGTGGCAGCTGCCCGGAGAGGGACCACCGACACTCCACAACTCCCCCTGCCACCAGCACACTTCCTGCTCTTCCTGCAGGGGTTATTCTCCCCGGATACCGCCTCTCTCTCCCTGTCCCTTCCCAGCTTGCACCCAGAATCCTCCCCTCCTCCCCCTGCCTCATCCTCCCGTCTTTGGGGCCACAAAATCCCACAGCTCAGCCTGTTTGGGCTCTGGGGACCTGGAAGTGAGTGCACCCAGGCCGGTGGGAGGTCCCCTCCTTCATTTGACTGCCCGGAGCAAGGTAGGCCTTTGTCTGAGAGCTGCTCGGCCTGCAAGGGGACCTGACAGTCTGCAGGAGGATCCATCATTCTTTGGGGTGAGTGAGGAGTGAGTGCCCGAACCACGGCGGCTGCCCGGAGAGGGACCACCGACTCTCCACAACTCCCCCTGCCACCAGCACACTTCCTGATCTTCCTGCAGGGGTTATTTTCCCCGGATACTGCCTCTCTCTTCCTGTCCCTTCCCAGCTTGCACCCAGAATCCTCCCCCCCTCCCCCTGCCTCATCCTCCCGTCTTTGGGGCCACAAAATACCACAGCTCACTCTGTTTGGGCTCTGGGGACCTGGAATTGAGTGCACCCAGGCCCATGGGAGGTCCCCTCCTACATTGGCCTGCCTGGGGCAGGGTAGGCCTTTGTCTGAGAGCTGCTTGGCCTGTAAGGGGACCTGACAGTCTGCCAGAGGATCCATCATTCTTTGGGACACTGCAGTCCTGATGACGACTTCTGGAAATGCACTTTCATACCTCGCTGACCTCTCAACACAGTAGCACCAGTGATATTTTCTTAGTTGTTCTCAGGTGTCCTGCTCCAGTTCTAAGGCCATCCACCCAAAGGGGTCAGAGGATATTTTCTTAGTTGTTCTCAGGTGTCCTGCTCCAGTTCTAAGGCCATCCACCCAAAGGGGTCAGACTCTGGCCTCCAGGCAGGTCTGAGGATTCCTGCGGAGGGGTGCGGGCTCCTTCAGATCATGCTGCCAGGTTAGCTGTGTGGTATTCCATCCCGCCCTGCCCCCACCTTGGCCCTTTTGTCTGGGCTGCGTCCCTGGGCTGCCTGGAATCCCTGATCCTGTGCACTGACATTCCATCTGAACTGGTGAGTGAATGCGGACCCTGGGGCAACCTGCCCTGGAAGAGAGCACAGACCCCCTACCCCCACGTCCCTCTGCAGGCGCTTGTGTCTGTTTCTCCCGTCCCTGTGTCTCCCAAGCTTTCCCTAGTGTTCTCAGGTGTCCTGCTCCAGTTCTAAGGCCATCCACCCAAAGGGGTCAGACTCTGGCCTCCAGGCAGGTCTGAGGATTCCTGCGGAGGGGTGCGGGCTCCTTCAGATTGTGCTGCCAGGTTCGCTGTGTGGTATTCCACCAGTTCAGTTCCACCTGAACTGGTGTCCTGCTCCTGTTCTAAGGCCATCCACCCAGAGGAATCAGACTCTGGCCTCCAGGCAGGTCTGGGGATTCCTGCAAGGGAGTGCGGGCTTCTTCAGATTGTGACACAAGGAATAGGTCCTCCTCTGACACAGGGGAGATCCAACCAGTTTCAGTCACAGCAAAGATTGGTCTAGGACACCAAACGCCTCCAGGCTCCTTTTGAAGGAAGAGATGGGCAGGCGCCAATGCAGGAGCTCCTCCAACAACATGAAAGGCAACATGACATCACCACAATCCAGACATCCCGAAACAACAAGAATTGAACACCCTACCCCAGAAGATATAGAAGAATCCGACCTTAAACAGTACTTTATGAAAATAATACAGGACCTTAAACAGGAGGTAAAAAACTGCCATAAAGAAATGGAGATGACAAACAAAAAGGTAGACGAAATAAATAAATCTCTCAAAGATACCCAAGAAAAACAAGAAAAAGCAATCAAACAGGTAAGGGAAACAGTACAAGACCTGATAAATGAAATGGAGGTATTGAAGAAAACACAATCTGAGGGACCACTGGAAATGGAAACTCTGAGTAAACGAACAGAAACTTCAGAGACAAGTATTTCCAACCGAATACAAGAGATGGAAGAAAGAATCTCGGACTCTGAAGATAATATAGAGGAAATAAACTCACAGATTAAAGAACTAAACAAATCTAACAAATTCTTAACACAAAACATTCAGGAAATCTGGGACACCATGAAAAGACCAAACCTAAGAATAATTGGGGTAGAAGAAGGAGAAGAATTACAACTCAAAGGCCCAGAAAACATATTCAACAAAATTATAGAAGAAAACTTCCCCAACCTAAATAAGGAGGTTCCTATGAAGGTACAAGAAGCCTACAGAACACCAAATAGACTGGATCAAAAGAAAGCATCCCCACGCCATATAATAATCAAAACACAAAACATACAGAATAAAGAACAGATATTAAGAGCTGCAAAGGAAAAAGGTCAAATAACATATAAAGGGAAACCTATCAGAATTACACCTGATTTCTCAATGAAAACCATGAAAGCCAGAAGAGCTTGGATAGATGTGCTACAGACACTAAGGGAACATGGATGCAAGCCTAGACTACTATACCCAGCAAAGCTTGCATTCACCATTGATGGAGAAAACAAGATATTCCAGGACAAAAACAGATTTAAACAATACGCAGCCACAAATCCAGCCTTGCAGAAAGTAATAGAAGGAAAATCACAAACCAAGGAGTCCAACAACGCCCACAATAACTCAGGCATCTAGCGACCCTTCACCAGCACAACTAGAAGGGAAACACACAAACTCTACTACTAAAAATGACTGAAGTTAACAACCACTGGTCATTAATATCACTTAATATCAATGGACTCAATTCACCTATAAAAAGGCACAGGCTAAGAGACTGGATACGAAAACAGAATCCAACATTTTGCTGTTTACAAGAAACACACCTCAACCACAAAGACAGACACCTACTCAGAGTAAAGGGTTGGAAAAAGGTTTATCAAGCAAATGGCCCTAAGAAACAAGCGGGTGTGGCCATACTAATTTCCAACAAAGTTGACTTCAAACTAAAATCAATCAGAAGAGATGGAAAGGGACACTTTATACTCATAACAGGAAAAATCCATCAGAATGAAGTCTCAATCCTGAATATCTATGCCCCTAATATAAAAGCTCCCACTTATGTAAAAGAAACACTTCTAGAACTCAAGGCAGCCATCAAACCACACACACTAATAGTTGGAGACTTCAACACTCCTCTCTCACCAATGGACAGGTCAATCAGACAGAAACCTAACAGAGAATTGAAAGACTTAATGGAGGTAATGAACCAAATGGACTTAACAGACATCTATAGAACATTCCACCCAAATAGGAAAGAATATACCTTCTTCTCTGCGGCTCATGGAACCTTTTCGAAAATTGACCATATACTCGGTAACAAAGCAAACTTCCACAGTTACAAAAAAATATTAGTAACCACCTGTGTCTTATCGGATCACCATGGATTAAAATTAGAATTCAACAACAATGCTACCCCCAGAAAGCCCACAAACTCATGGAAACTGAACAGTCAACTACTGACCCACACCTGGGTCAAGGAAGAAATAAAGAAAGAAATTAAAGTCTTTCTTGAATCTAATGAAAACAAAGACACAACATACTCAAACCTATGGGACACAATGAAAGCAGTGCTAAGAGGAAAGTTCATAGCACTAAGTGCACACTTAAAGAAGACGGAGAAAGCACTCATTGGTGACTTAACAGCACACCTGAAAGCTCTGGAAAAAAAAGAAGCAGACTCACCTAGGAGAAGTAGAAGACTGGAAATAATCAAACTGAGGGCAGAAATCAACAAAATAGAAACACAGAAAACAATCCAAAGAATCAATGAAACAAGAAGCTGGTTCTTGGAGAAAATCAACAAGATTGACAAACCCTTAGCCAAACTAATCAAACGGCAGAGGGAGAACACGCAAATTATTAAGATCAGAAATGAAAAGGGGGACATAACCACAGACACAGAGGAAATTCAGAGAATCATTAGATCTTACTACAAAAGCCTGTATGCCACAAAATTGGAAAATGTAAAAGAAATGGACAGTTTTTTAGATAAATACCATATACCAAAGTTAAACCAGGACCAGGTAAATGCTCTAAATCGTCCTGTTAGTCGCGAAGAATTAGAAACTGTTATCAGAAACCTCCCTACCAAAAAGAGCCCAGGACCAGATGGTTTCAATGCGGAATTCTACCAGAACTTCCAAGAAGACCTAATACCTATACTCCTTAAGGTATTTCATAATATAGAAACACAAGAGTCACTGCCAAATTCCTTCTATGAAGCTACAGTTACCCTGATACCTAAACCACACAAAGACTCAACCAAGAAAGAGAATTACAGGCCAATCTCACTCATGAACATTGACGCAAAAATTCTCAATAAAATACTGGCAAACCGAATCCAAGAACACATTAGAAAAATTATCCATTACGATCAAGTAGGCTTCATCCCAGAGATGCAGGGCTGGTTCAACATACAAAAATCTATCAATGTAATCCATCAGATAAATAAACTGAAGGAAAAAAACCATATGGTCATCTCATTAGATGCTGAAAAAGCATTTGACAAAATTCAGCACCCTTTTATGATAAAAGTTTTGGAGAGATTAGGGATACAAGGGTCATTCCTAAATATAATAAAAGCTATTTACAGCAAGCCGACAGCTAACATCAAATTAAACGGAGAGAAACTCAAGGCTATCCCACTAAATTCAGGAACACGACAAGGCTGTCCACTCTCTCCTTATCTCTTCAATATAGTGCTTGAAGTTCTAGCAATAGCAATAAGACAACATAAGGGAATCAAGGGGATTCAATTTGGAAAGGAAGAAGTTAAACTTTCATTATTTGCAGATGATATGATAGTATACATAAGCGACCCCAAAAACTCCACCAAAGAACTCCTACAGCTGATAAACTCCTTCAGTAACGTGGCAGGTTACAAGATCAACTCCAAAAAATCAGTCGCCCTCCTATACACAAAGGATAAGGAAGCAGAGAGGGAAATCAGAGAAGTATCACCTTTCACAATAGCCACAAATAGCATAAGATATCTGGGAGTATCTCTAACCAAGGAAGTGAAGGATTTATTTGACAAGAACTTTAAGTCTTTGAAGAAAGAAATTGAAGAGGATACCAGAAAATGGAAGGATCTCCCCTGCTCGTGGATTGGGAGGATCAACATAGTAAAAATGGCAATTCTACCAAAAGCAATCTATAGATTCAATGCAATCCCAATCAAGGTCCCATTAAAATTCTTCACAGAGATTGAGAGGACAATAATCAACTTTATATGGAAAAACAAGAAACCCAGGATAGCTAAAAAAATCTTATACAATAAAGGTACTTCTGGAGGCATTACCATCCCTGACTTCAAACTCTATTACAAAGCTACAGTATTGAAAACAGCTTGGTATTGGCATAAAAACAGAGAAGTTGACCAATGGAATCGTATAGAAGACCCGGATCTTAAACCACAAACCTACGAACACCTGATTTTTGATAAAGGAGCTAAAAGCACACAATGGAAGAAAGAAAGCATCTTCAACAAATGGTGCTGGCATAACTGGATGTCAACCTGTAGAAGAATGAAAGTAGATCCGTGTCTATCACCATGCCCAAAACTCAAGTCCAAATGGATTAAAGACCTCAATATTAATCTGAACACATTGAGCTTGATAGAGGAGAAAGTGGGAAGTACTCTACAACAAATGGGCACAGGGAACCGTTTCCTATGCATAACCCCAGCTGCACAGACTTTAAGGGCATCATTGAATAAATGGGACCTCCTGAAGTTGAGCAGCTTCTGTAAAGCAAAGGACATTGCCACTAAGACACAAAGGCAGCCTACTGACTGGGAAAAGATCTTCACCAACCCTGCAACTGACAAAGGTCTGATCTCTAAAATATATAAGGAACTCAAGAGACTAGACGGTAAAATGCCAATTAACCCAATTAAAAAATGGGGCGCTGAACTGAACAGAGAATTCTCAACAGAAGAAGTTCGAATGGCCAAAAGACACTTAAGGTCATGCTCAACCTCCCTAGCTATCAGGGAAATGCAAATCAAAACAACTTTGAGATATCATCTTACACCTGTCAGATTGGCTAAAATCCAAAACACCAATAATAACCTTTGCTGGAGAGGTTGTGGGGTAAGGGGCACACTCATCCATTGCTGGTGGGAATGCACACTTGTGCAACCACTTTGGAAAGCAGTGTGGCGGTTTCTCAGGAAATTTGGGATCAACCTACCCCAGGACCCAGCAATTCCACTATTGGGAATCTACCCAAGAGATGCCCAATCATACAACAAAAGCATATGCTCATCTATGTTCATAGCAGCATTATTTGTAATAGCCAGATCCTGGAGACAGCCTAGATGCCCTTCAGTGGAAGAATGGATGAAGAAACTGTGGACTATATACATGCTAGAATAGTACTCAGCGGTAAAAAACAATGACATCTTGAATTTTGCAGGCAAATGGATGGAAATAGAAAACACTATTCTGAGTGAGGTAACCCAGACCCATAAAGATGAACATGGGATGTACTCACTCATATTCGGTTTCTAGCCATGATTAAAGGACATCGAGCCTATAAGTTTGGGATCCTTGAGAAGATAATAAGAAGGTGAACTCCCAAAAAAGATATAGTAATCCTCCTGGATATTGGAAGTAGACACGATCGCCAGGCAAAATTGGGAACTTGAGGGTTGGGCAAGACTGGGCCAAGGGAAGATGGGGAGAGAAAAGTGTGAAGGGGAGAGCGGGGGGAGCTCGGAGGAATGGGGTGCTTGGGATATAGGAAGGGTGGATATGAGAGCAGGGAAGCATATATCTTAATTTAAGGAGCTACCTGAGGGTTGTCAAGAGACTTGACCCTAGAGGGGTTCCCAGGTTTCCAGGGAGACGCCCCCAGTTAGTTCCTTGGGCAGCTGAGGAGAGGGAGCCTGAAAAGGCCAGTTCCTATAGCCATACTGATGAATTTCTTGCATATCACCATAGAATCTCCACCTGACGATAGATGAAGAAAATGACAGAGCCCCACCTTGGAGCACCGGACTGAGCTCCCAAGGTCCTGATGAGGAGCAGAAGGAGAGAGAACATGAGAAAGAAAGTCAGGACCGTGAGGGAACCTCCAGCTGGCGACAGATGGGGAAGATGACTGAGCCCCACATTGGAGCACTGGACTGAGCTCCCAAGGTCCCGATGAGGAGCAGAAGGAGCGAGAACATGAGGGAGAAAGTCAGGAACGAGAGGGGTGCGTTCACTCATGGAAACGGTGGGACAGAACTAATGGGAGATCACCAACTCCAGTTGGAATGGGACTGATGGATCATGCGACCAAACCCGTCTCTCTGAGTGTGGCCAACAGCGGGGGCTGACTGAGAAGCAAAGGACAATGGCTCTGGGCTCTGATTGTTCTTCATGGACGGGCTCTGTGGGAGCCTTCTCAGCTTGGTCGATCACCTTCCTGGACCTGGGGGGAGTTGGGAGGACCTTGGTCTTAGCATAGAGTGGGGAACCCTGATGGCTCCTTGGCCTTGAGAGGGAGGGAGGGGAGGTATGGGTGGAGGGGAGGGGAGGGAAGGGGGAGAAGGAGGGGAGAGAAGGGGGAGAAGGAGGGGAGGGAGGGGGGAGGAGGAGGGAAGGAGATGGAAATTTTTAAATATAAAAAAAAAAAATTGGGGCGCTGAACTGAACAGAGAATTCTCAACAGAAGAAGTTCGAATGGCCAAAAGACACTTAAGATCATGCTCAACCTCCCTAGCTATCAGGGAAATGCAAATCAAAACAACTTTGAGATATCATCTCACACCTGTCAGATTGGCTAAAATCCAAAACACCCATAATAACCTTTGCTGGAGAGGTTGTGGGGTAAGGGGTACACTCATCCATTGCTGGTGGGAATGCACACTTGTGCAACCACTTTGGAAAGCAGTGTGGCGGTTTCTCAGGAAATTTGGGATCAACCTACCCCAGGACCCAGCAATTCCACTATTGGGAATCTACCCAAGAGATGTCCAATCATACAACAAAAGCATATGCTCATCTATGTTCATAGCAGCATTATTTGTAATAGCCAGATCCTGGAAACAACCTAGATGCCCTTCAGTGGAAGAATGGATGAAGAAACTGTGGACTATATACATGCTAGAATAGTACTCAGCGGTAAAAAACAATGACATCTTGAATTTTGCAGGCAAATGGATGGAAATAGAAAACACTATTCTGAGTGAGGTAACCCAGACCCAAAAAGATGAACATGGGATGTACTCACTCATAATCGGTTTCTAGCCATAATTAAAGGACATCGAGCCTATAAATTTGGGATCCTTGAGAAGATAATAAGAAGGTGAACTCCCAAAAAACTATATAGTAATCCTCCTGGATATTGGAAGTAGACACGATCGCCAGGCAAAATTGGGAACTTGAGGGTTGGGCGAGACTGGGCCAAGGGAAGATGGGGAGAGAAAAATGTGAAGGGGAGAATGGGGGGAGAGCTCGGAGGAATGGGGTGCTTGGGATATAGGAAGGGTGGATATGAGAGCAGGGAAGCATATATCTTAATTTAAGGAGCTACCTGAGGGTTGTCAAGAGACTTGACCCTAGAGGGGTTCCCAGGTTTCCAGGGAGACGCCCCCAGTTAGTTCCTTGGGCAGCTGAGGAGAGGAAGCCTGAAAAGGCCAGTTCCTATAGCCATACTGATGAATTTCTTGCATATCACCATAGAACCTCCACCTGACGATAGATGAAGAAAATGACAGAGCCCCACATTGGAGCTCCGGACTGAGCTCCCAAGGTCCTGATGAGGAGCAGAAGGAGGGAGAACATGAGAAAGAAAGTCAGGACCGTGAGGGAACCTCCAGCTGGCGACAGATGGGGAAGGTGACTGAGCCCCACATTGGAGCACTGGACTGAGCTCCCAAGGTCCTGATGAGGAGCAGAAGGAGCGAGAACATGAGGGAGAAATTCAGGAACGTGAGGGGTGCGTTCACTCATGGAGACGGTGGGACAGAACTAAAGGGAGATCACCAACTCCAGTTGGAATGGGACTGATGGATCATGCGACCAAACCCGTCTCTCTGAATGTGGCCAACAGCGGGGGCTGACTGAGAAGCAAAGGACATTGGCGCTGGGCTCTGATTCTTCTGCATGGACGGGCTCTGTGGGAGCCTTCTCAGCTTGGTCGATCACCTTCCTGGACCTGGGGGGAGTTGGGAGGACCTTGGACTTAGCATAGAGTGGGGAACCCTGATGGCTCCTTGGCCTTGAGAGGGAGGGAGGGGAGGTATGGGTGGAGGGAAGGGGAGGGAAGGGGGAGAAGAAGGGGCGGGAAGGGGGAGGAGGAGCGGAGGGAGGGGGAGGAGGAGGGAAGGAGATGGAAATTTTTAAATAATAAAAAAAAGTCTTTGTTACTTTCTTCCCTAATTACGTTGAGTATATAAAAGCTGTGGAAAAATAAACGCTGAGGGGGCGGGGGATTTCAGGGTTTCAGTCATTGGAATGCCCTCCCAATACTTTCTTTGTTTTCTGTCCTATTATTTTTATGTGTCTTCATATTCTTTACTTATATTTCTTCAATTCCCATACCCCTACCCTGGTAAAAAGTATTTTTACTGAGGCTGGTCCTTGACATTAAAGTTTGACAAACACTAAAATGTCTCTAAAAACTTTAAAGACTCTTTAGACACTCATGATCCCATGAAAATAAACCCAAAGAACACATAAACTGTAAAATAACACCTACTCATTCCTTCCTGTTTTACCTCCTCCGGCACGCAGGTTAATGTAACCTAACTCTTGGGATCCTGGGTTTTTTAAGATTAATTTTTGATGGGGGAGCTAACCAATCCCCTTGTTTGAAGGGTGTGTCTCCTCCGGTGGGGGGGGGGGCAAATACCTTTAAAACATCCATGTGTGTTTGTTTTCGCTCTCTTGGTTTCCTGTGCTTCACTGGAACTCTGGCTTTGTAAGTTTTCCCCTTTTCCTCCTTTTATTAAAGCTGAATATTTTGTTTTAAGCTAGCCTGGCTAATTCTGTTTGTTGTTCATTTACGCCACTTCAAATTTTGAATTTCTCTCTCTCTCTCTCTCCTCTCTCTCTCTCTCTCTCTCTCTCTCTCTCTCTCTCTCTCTCTCTCTCTCTCTCTCTCTCTCTCTCTCTCCCCTCTGTTTGTTTTTGCCAAGACACCAAGACAGGGTTTCTTCCTGTAGCCCTGGCTGACCTGGAACTCCCTCTGTAGGCTGGCCTGGAACTCGAGATCTGCCTGCCTCTGCCTCCCAAGTGCTGGAATTAAATATGTGTGCCACCACTGCTCGGCATTATTAATTTCTCATAATTATTTTAGAGAACTGATATTTAAAGATCGGTCAACTAAATAAAGTTAATTAGAATTTAGCCACTCAAACCCCTTAAATACAGAAAGTGCATAATAGATATAGTGGTGCTCTCCAGTTACGATAATTACAAGTTATCCCAAACTCTACAATCATGGTTCATATGAGTTCTTTACAAGAAAAGATCAAGCTGAGATCTGAACATATTGGCTCCTGGGGACAGATCATCTAATGAGTGCTTTTTCAAGGATTGTCTGAGACCTGGTCACCCATGTTGTGGCCTGCTACCTGTACTTTGAAGAAAGCTGAAGGCACATATGCAGAGCTTGGAGTGCACCCAATCACCACCCCCTGACTGGTCACTGCTGGAGAAACTGAGCAGACAAGGTGGGTTAAGCATCACAGTTCCATTGAGGATGATGCTGTTATCAACTCTGACATAGCAATCACTGGTAGCACTGCTGCTAATCCTTTCGGTTGCTGTCTGAACATTCAAACTTTTCACTCCATTTGGCAGATGAAACTCCCAGAGCCCTGCAGAATAAGACCTTTTGTGTCCTTAGGTGGAAAAACTTTGTGGTTGAGGTTTTGTTCTTTTCTCTACTCAGCTCAGTTGTCCTTTGCTGAAAAACAAACAGGCTGGTTGTTGCCAGTAATGACCAGGTTTTCATTCCCTCTTCCTCCTACTGTGCGCTTATAAGAAGAATGGATGGCGCCCATGTCAGATACTTGCTTGAATAGCAGGAGATCGCTTTCATGAAACTCCATGCTGTCACAGCCATTTGGCCCAATGCCAATCACAGCTCAGATGACAAGCAGTATGAATAGATTGATGACACCCAAGATAAACAAAAGATAATCACACAGATGGGCTAAGCTGCCCTTTCTTGCTCTCAAGCCGGTTTTATGGAGACAATATTCACCGACAGGAATATACACAGCTTTAAAGTTACTACTGTGTTCGTTGTTAACGCTCCTTCTCTCCACATCTTCTCCCGCATGAATTTCTCACTCAGACTTTGCTGCTCCGTGACAGTGCTGCCTTGCAGTCACCACTGTGGCCTGCAGCTGCCACCATTTTGGCCTACCGGGCCTTCAACTGTTCATTTTTACAAAACCAGTGTAGGGTAGGTTTTTTCATTCCTTTGAAAAACTTAATACAAACTTCAAAATTAATTTTACTATTGTCTAAGTGACTTAGAAAGCAGTACTACACTGATAAGTATAATAATGTCATACTTTCTAAGAATGAACATGAATATATAAAGATTCAATGTGTTAACAAAAACACAGAAAAAGTTATTCATTGTAGAAAGCAAAAAATCGCTTTTCCATACCTTTTATTATCAATCAGGAACTGAGTAATGCTCAGACAGAACTCCAAGGGCATAGCAAGATGTAGTATTTCCATGACAGCTAACAAAGAAAAATTAATTCATTAATCATACTAAGAAAAGATGAATGAAAATGAAAAAAATCATATCAAATTCATTTATAGGAAGTTGAGCTGATTTCAATGATTTTTCTGTTCAAAATAGCCATATTAAATGTTTGCCATATACCATATTTTACCTAATAATTCACCAAGATCTTTTTAACACATTAATATCCAATACTAGAAAGAAGGTGGTGACATCGCCACCTTTATGTGGACCACAAGGTAACCTAGTGCAAACCTTCCAAAGTCAACTTTAAGGGCTTGAAATCTGAAGTCAGATGTAAACTTGATACCAGTTGCCACCTGTAAAACTATGGGCAAGTTATTTCCTTTTTCCTTTTTCTTTTTTTTTGATGACAAAGGATGTTTATTTAAGCTTGATCCCTTGGCACAGCCACACGTATAGAAATATATAAAGTCACAAAACTATAAATCATCTTGCCATGAAGTCCCTTCCTCTCCTTGGGCTCAGCTTTCTCAGTGGGCCCCCTTCTTGGTCTCTTCTTTTAAACTATGTATCACTTACTAAACATTAAATAAATGACAGCTGCTATTATTGTTATTCCCTTTCTTTAGAAATTATACTTCTGAAAAGTTATCTGAAATATGGAAAAAATTCTGAAAAAAGATATTCAAAAGAGTTTATACTATAAAAAGTAGAAAAAATACCTTGAAATGTGTAACCATGAATTATCATATAACCATTGTTAACATTAACCATTAAGAAACATGAAAAACTGACTATACACTAACATAAGAATATTTCTGATCACCAGTAAATACAAAATTTAAAAACAAATTTATATGCAGTATTAATTCTATAAAACACACAATGTAGACTAAGAAAATGCTAACAATATCATCAAATTGCTAAAAATTATTATGCTTAGATTTAATGATTAATTCTGTAAATATTTAGTGAATATACTCTCTGAATCTGTCACTATTTTCTGTATAGGAATCTAGCACTAGACAAAATACACAAAAAGCTTTGCTCTCAAGATTATATTCTCCATCAGTGGTTCTCAAGCTTCCTGATGCTGCGACCCTTTAACACAGCTTCTCATGCTGTGCTGACCCCAACCATAAAATTATTTCTGTTGCTACTTCATAACTGTAACTTTACTACTGTTATGGGTCATAATGTAAATATCTGTGTTTTATGATCATCTTAGGCAACACTTGTGAAGGGTCATGAAACCCCAAAAGGGTTGCAACCCACAGGTTGAGAACACCTGTTCTAGGGGATAGTGGAAACGAGTATTTTGAGTATCATCCAATTTTTTCTTTGATGGTTTGTGATATTATTTCATGATAAAAAACTGTCTACTTTAAAATTTTAGCCAGGTATGGTGGCACACATCTTTAATCCCAGTTCTCGGGAGACAGAGGCATACATATCTCTCTGAGTTCAAAGCCAACCCGGTCTACACAGCAAGTTCCAGGCCAACTAAGGCTATTTGATTTTATCTCAAAAAAAGTGTTTTTCTAAATTTTTCTATTATAAAAATACCAGAGGAAGTCTAATGCCTGCAATTAAGTTAATCATTCTAAAAGGAAAATACTTTTGTAAAGAAATGATCAGACTACAGCTAGGGATAGAGCTGAGTAGTACAGAACTTGCCTAGCATGCACGGTCCCCAGCAGTATAAAACTGAACAGATTATAAACTTACTTCCTCAACATAGTAAAGTAAAATATTTATTGCTTTAATAAAAAACCTTAAATTTATAGAAGTCTCATAATTTATAACAATTTCAGGAAAATTCCTTTAAACTCTGCTTCTGATATTACATTTAGATAAACATTGTAATGATGAATTCTAATTCCAAAACTAACCAATTTCAAACTTGGTAATTTCAATAATATATCTTATTTTCATACATAGTGAAGTAAGTCTATTCCTTAACTTCTTTAGCCTCCTAATGCAAGAAAGTGGAGTTGTCACCCCGGTTCTTAGTAGTTTTCAGCCTATGTATGTGGAGGTGATACAGAATCCTCCATATATTTGAGCTTCTTTTTTTCTTTCTTTTTTTTTTTGTTTTCGAGACAGGGTTTCTCTGTGTAACCCTGGCTCTCCTGGAACTTGCTCTGTAGACCAGGCTGGCCTTGAACTCAGAGATCCCCCTGCCTCTGCCTCCAGAGTGCCCCACCACCACCCGGTCTTCTGAGTGATTAATTTCTAGAGCACACAGAAAGATTTGGCAATATTAGCACAAAACTTAGAGCTATTGTCAAATTTGATTACTGTCCTAATTATTAAACATGATTTATTGTATGAGTAATTATACTAACATATTTTTATACAAATAACTCAGTTCTTAAAGATTACTAAAATATCCAGACATGGTGGATTTACAACCCCAGAATGTGGGAAATGGAAGCAAGAGGATTAAGAGTTTAAGTCCGTCTTCAGCTACTTAGAGAATTCAAGTACAGCCTAAGCTAAAAAGGATATATGTGATAAATGCTTTACATACATTTTCTTGTTAGATTTTCCAAACAACATAAGATAGACATTATTATTATTATTATTATTATTATTATTATTGTATCTCTTTTGAAGATAAACTGAAACACAAAAAGGTACTTGCCAAATGACATACACCTATATATGAGTATATTTCTTCCTATGTATATTCTACACCCTTAATCATAACTGAAAAACAAACAACAATGTTTATACAAGTAATTATTTAAAAGAACATCATTCGACAGTCTCATTCAATGACTAGTTTTTCTCTTTCAGAAACTGTGGAGGAGGCCAGGAATATCTCAGCCTGAGAACACAGATCTCATTGTCCCCTTAGTACTTCCTCAATCCCCGTGCCCAGCTCCAAGTCCCTCAGTAAATGGCCATTCTTTTCCCACGACCCCTCCAAAACAAGAATTCTTTGTTCATGATTGTAGAAATTTTCATAAAGGTTAAGCAGCTGTAATTCTCTGCTAAACTAAAAGGAAACTGATTGCTTTGATTTGGTCCTTTTTAAAAGCACCTTTTAATTTCGCTGCTATTCTTTCTTCTCTCTTTCTTCTTAGTCAATAATTCTTTTGCTATTGATCAGTTTCCATCTCAACCACCTCCAAATTATACCTATTGTTAGTAAATTACAAAATTTCTTTGTGCTGATATTTCAAAATTGTATGTTCTTTACACAGAAGAAATGATACCTTCAAGGAGCTCTCCATTACATGTTTTGCCTTTCATGAGGATTCTCATCTTTAAGAAAAGCCCAGCTGGATCTAAGTGCTCCTATTTTAAACAAAGAAATAACAATGATATTATAACTCTGGAATGAAAAGACAATTTTCAAGTTAATTGACTGTTTTGTTCTACCTTTACATGATGACTTGGAATCAAAGGAAATCAAAATTACAAAACATCACATAAATCATATAATAACAACTATTCTATCCTCAAGTATAGTTTCTAAAACTTTATTCAACTTCAATAAAATAATATAAGAAAAAGAGTATGCAAAACATTTCCATGGTCTGACAAACATTTAATGACAATATTAATTAATGCCTAAATATTCAAATGGCAAATCTCACACCATAATCTAAGGAAAACCTTAAATATCAGTTAGATTTATTTTCCACTTTTGGTTTTCTTTTATTTTTGAGATTATAATTACAACCTTTCTCTCTTCCCTTTTCTCCCTCAAAACCTCTAATATACACCTCCCTGCTCTCTTCCAAATTCATGACCTTTTTCATTAATTTCATATATATATATATATACATATATATGTATATATGTATCAACTTTATATAATGCATATATATACATATACATATATATTTCTAAATGTAACCTTCTCAGTCTGTATAATGTTACTTGTATGTATATTTTAATAAGCATCCTTTTTAAAGAATAGCAGAAAAAATCCATAAAATGTATCAGTTTCTATAGGACATAGCTTTCATGTCTGCCACTAATAACAATGTTGTCTGAATGATATTTCTAAGTTATTGTTGAAGACTATACTTTCAGGGATCATTTCTATAGTTCGTCTAAGTTATTGTTGGCCAGCCAGCCCTAAGCCAACTGTGAATTTTTGCCTGTCTCTACTTTTGCCATCGCTACAAATGGCTAAACCTAAAAGAGTGTGGAGGATGGAAGCTCTTTAAAATTGTACTGTTTGGGGCTGGAGAAATGGCTCTGACTTTAAGAGCACTTCCAGAGGTCCTGAGTTCAATTCCCAGCCATCACATGGTAGCTCACAACCTTCTGTAATGGGATCTTGTGCCCTCTTGTAGCATGCAGGTATACATGCAGGCAGAACACTGTGTATATAATATGAAATAAACCTTTAAAACAATGTACAGACTAGGCACAGAACCATTCCTTCGACAATGACAATTAGCTTATAAATAAATAATGTACTTACTGGATCCATACTCTATAAATATTTACTGATATATATGACATAAATACAGAGAATAAACTAAAGTAGTCAGCTTTCATTCTGATTTATTACTGTGATTAGATTTCTCGTACCGTATCTTTCCATTCTGCCTTCTTTGAAGCTTACTCTAACCTGGGACTTCATATCATCACATTATCTGATTTCCCACAGCTTCAAATATAATGTGAACATTTTCGAGTGTGACATATATCATGTATATATACATACCCACACCCAAGCATATAAACTATATGTATATTATAACATTATAATTTGGATCTGAAATGTCAAACAAAAAAACCATGCTATTAGTGTGTTCCCCAGCTTACAGTGCTATTTGGAGATGATGGATCTTTAATAGGTGGAGCTTATTGGAAAAGGGGGAGAGCAATGCTACTGAAAGAGATATTGGGACTTTGGTGCTTCTAACATACACTGTCTCTCCTCCCTCTCCTGCTCCTGTGCCCTGCTTCTCAGATTCTATGAGGTGAATAGGTCTCTTCTATCACATGCTCCCACTATGATGTCCTAGCCTGTCACCTGCCCAAAAGTAACAGGCTGACAGTCCACAAACTGAAACTTCTTCAACTGTAAGACTTACTAAATTTTTCTTACGTTGATTATCTTACGCAGGCTTACCCAACCTACACTCAATGGGGGACAGATAACCCCATCAACCCAGTCTGCAGGCAAGCCTGTAAGGAATTTTCTTGATTGATGACTGATGTGAAAGGGCCCAGCCATCTCAGCGAGGTGCCATCCATGAGTCATGGGGTATATAAGAAAGCAAACTGAGCAAACCAAGAGGAGCAAGCCAGTACACAGCCTTCCTCCATGGCATCTTCTTTCTCACTTCCTGCCTCAAGATTCCTGGCCTGCTTGAATTTCTGCCTTGGTGATGAACTGAAATCTGT
Source organism: Arvicola amphibius (assembly GCF_903992535.2). Taxonomy (NCBI): domain Eukaryota; kingdom Metazoa; phylum Chordata; class Mammalia; order Rodentia; family Cricetidae; genus Arvicola; species Arvicola amphibius. Next base: position 59,229,601 of record NC_052065.1, read on the forward strand.
GAACTGAAATGAACCCCTTCCTCCCTAAGTTGCTTTTGGTCATAGCAATACAAACCTAACTAGGACATAGCAGATTCAGCATGTGGTGAAGTCCCCTTTCTGTAGTAACTATCTTCTTGCAACATTTGTCCATACATGGTAGAAGGGTCACTAAGGCTTCCTTAGGTCTTTTATATTTTCATTAGTGTCAAATTTACTTTCATCTTAAATAAATGGTTAAATTCACTTTATAAATTTTATAAAACTATATGTATGCCAAAGGTTTGTTTAATAACTTTCTTTACAAGTTATTATGAGTAAAATTCTGATTTGTAGACCTGTTTTATATTCATGTATACTGGGAATCACATAAAAATTTCTCAGGCAAAGAAAAGGTCACATGTGAAAGAAAAGAGCCCTGGTTTAAACTATAATGTTAAGCTAAATGGTATTCATTGCTAGTTTATGTTGTGGTTTTAAAAAGATTTGTTTTATTTGGTGTAGTAGTTCTGTTCATCTAAAACCAAATGCCTATTCAAAAAAAGAATCTTTCTCTCATAAGACCCTATAAGCAAGCTAGCTATAGAACCAAGCTTACAGCCTGAGGAATAATTAATTCAGAAATGTCAAGGGAATAGAACCAGTGGCAACCAGCACATCTGTCTTTAAAATTACATAAGAATTTGACTCCTCTGAAAAATTGATTTACTCACATGAAGTTCATCTATAACTATATTTAATAAGTGGCTAAAAACTAAAATCATCAAAAACAATTCTGGAATCTTCAATATTGTAATCTTGGAAAAAGTAAAATTCTCAGATTATTAACATCCCACAAAAGCTTTATATGTAGGTAAACCACACTGAGGGGGGCAAATTTCAAATCTGTGTTTCTTCAATCACAACACAATTCGACTTCTGAGATGCCACAGTGGCCTAAGTTGCTGCATAAGCCTAATTACCTAAGTTTCAGCCCTAGAACCCCACATAAAGTAAGGAAAAAACCATCCACCATGCTATCCACTGGCTAGCACACATGCACTATGGCATGTGCACCACCTGTCTTAGGCTTTTTTAAAAATAAAACTGCTAATGACATTCAAGAGAAGTTGACTTTCATCTAATCACTTCCCAAAGTCCCAACATAATTCTGTAACCTTGAAGGTTAAATTTCAACATAAAAATTACAGAGGGACACAAAATTCAGATCACAGAAATATTTTATTTTGCCTTTATGTACTATAGAAGAGAGTGTAACAATGTGTTGTGTTTTTTAAAGCACAGACACTGAGAGAAACAATTAATTAAATGGGACCTCCTGAAACTGAAAAGCTTCTGTACAGCAAAGGACATGGTAAACAAGACAAAACAACAGCCTACAGAATGGTAAAAGATCTTCACTAACCCCACATCAGACAGAGGTCTGATCTCCAAAAATATACAAAGAACTCAAGAAATTGGACACCAAAAGATCACATAATCCAATAAAAAAAATGGGGTATAGACCAAAACAGAGAAATTTCAACAGAGGAACCTAAAAAGGCTGAAAGATACTTAAGGAAATGTTCAACATTCCTTAGTCATCAGAGAAATGCAAATCAAAACAACTCTGAGAGTCCATCTTACACCTGTAAGAATGGCCAAGATCAAAAACACTGATGACAACTTATGCTGGAGAGGTTGTGGGGAAAGGGGAACACTTCTGCATTGCTGGTGGGAATGCAAGCTGGTACAACCTCTTTGGATGTCAGTGTGGCGATTTCTCAGAAAATTAGGAAACAAGACCCAGTAATACCACTTTTGGGTATATATCCAAAGGATGCTCAATCATGCCACAAGGACATGTGCTCAACTATGTTCATAGCAGCATTGTTTGTCATAGCCAGAACCTGGAAACAACTTAAATGCCCCTTGATCGAAGAATGGATAAGGAAAATGTGGTACATTTACACAATGGAGTACTACACAGCAGAAAAAAATAATGACATCTTGAATTTTGCAGGAAAATGGATGAAGCTAGAAAACATTATTTTGAGTGAGGTAACCAGACACAGAAAGACAATTATCACATGTACTCACTCATAGGTGGTTTTTAAACATAAAGCACAGAAAACCAGCCCACAAATCATAATCCCAGAGAACTTAGACAACAATGAGGACACTAAGAGAGACTTACACAGATCTAATCTACGTGGGAAGTAGAAAAAGACAAGATCTCCTGAGTAAATTAGGAGCATGGGGACCTTGGGGGAAAGTTGAAGGAGGAAGAAGAGACTCAGAGAGGGTAGCAGAGAAACATGTAGAGCTCAATAAAAATCAATAAAAAAATAAAGAAGCATACTAAAGCAAATAAATATCTAAATTGGATTTCAAGCTGTGAATTGAAACTTGGAAATTTTTAAATTAATATTAAAAAGTAAATGTCTCATACCTTGTTTGCTAGAAGTACAGCAATGAGGGCCTTACTATAATATTCTTCATCATTACAATCCAAATAAACAGTGGCCAGTAATCGCAGAGCCTTAGCCTATAAGAAACAACAGAGAAGAGCTTCTAGCTGAAGAACTAAACTACAACAAACAGACTAGCATTTGCCCAATGATGACATTATCTCAAAATAAGCTATCTTTTTGTAATAGCATGTACTCTCACTGTACTAGTGTATACCAAACTGTATCTTATTGCACTAGTGGATATCAAACACTATCTAGGAAATGATAGCATTATTTATACTTCTGACTTGTTTAAATTCAATATAACTGTTAAAATAACTATCTTCCTTTTCTTTTTTGTTTTTTCTTTGTTTTTGTTTTATTTTGCTTTTGGTGGTAGTAGTTTTTGTTTGTTTCTTTCTTGGGGGTTTTTGGCAGGGGTTAGTTTTTTGAGACAAGGTCCTGCTGGCCTAAGAACTCTCTGGGAGCTTCTTGGATTCAAATGGCACTGTGTCCTGATTAACACAATTTATTTCTTAATGGCATCTTACTATTAAAGTACTTTATCATCCCTATTTTTTTTATCATCCCTATTTTAAAACTTAACTTAGCAGCATTATAAAATGAATAAAGTATCATTTAATCAAGTCAACGTCTCCAGCCAGGACAGCACTGATACAGGGAGTAATCGTGATCAATGTGGATGAGTTTGCAGATTTATAAAAAGAACTGAAGGAGGAGAACAGAGAATAATACATTGAATACAAATGTATAATATGCACATGAGTATTAAACAAAATATTAATAATAAACAAATGTTAAAAATAAGAGGTTATATTTCAATAAGTGTGTCTGCCTCTAAGTATAATAGGGATAGTAAGACAAGGCAAAGATGACCTATTGATTTTTTTAAATGTTAAGCATAAAGAGGAATCCAGAGGAATAATGTTTGAATTATCATTTCTCTTAATTTTTAAATTTAAAAACTAAGATGGATAAATTAAGATTTAAATAAAGTAATACAACTGCCGTGAAACAATTCTGTAAGATTTTATAAGCTCCTATAAAAAAATTTTATGGAGCAAATATGGAATCTCTAAGAAATACTGTAGTTATTTCATTATATCCAAAGTATTCCCTTGTCAGAAAGACAGGAGAATAGATAAATCTCAGGATTTATATTTTAAAAAATGAGCCAGACATCAACTAGTACATGTTGGATATTTCCATTTATACAAAACTTAAGAATAGACCAAGATAATCTACAATAAAAGTCAGGAGTATGTATTAACTGGCACAGAGTGGTGACAGTTTCTATAGCTTATGGTTAGAAGACAATAAAAAAAATCAACAAGCTGTGTACTTAAGATTTGTGGAATTTACTCACTAAATTATACTTCGGTAAGTTATTCCTATGATAAATGAAAAATTACTTCAAAATACTACCCCACCACACTTTTCAAAGTAACATTCCTCTTCAGTCACATAATGTAGCACAAATAATAAAAACCCAGAGTCAGATATTGGGGTTCAAGCTGAAGATCAGACAAGCAAAGCAGTCAACCACTAGAAAGTTCTTACCTCTACCAAGGTTGGGTGATCCTGTCCTCAGCGTGGCTGCAGACTGACTGCAGACTGAGACACTGAGTGCTGGGGTTAAAAGCATGTACCACCACTAGTTAGCCATTAACTAGTGTGGCTGCTGGGATTAAAGGTGTGTGCCACCATGGCCTGGCCTGTATGGCGGACTAGTATGGCTAGCTTTGCACTCTGATCTTCAGGCAAGCTTTATTTATTAAAACACAAATAAAATATCACTATAACATAGGTACTATTTTCTATCTTTCCTCGCAGGACATCCTCTCATCTAAATTCTTCGTCCAGAACCCTCTTCTTTTCACTCTGTGACTCCTATCTACAAGACCTATCTCCTACCAACATCTTTCTTTACCTACACTAGTTAACCCTGTCTCTTTTCTAGCACCCTTCTACATCATTAAAGTATCATTTATTTCACTGGCACTACTGTTCTTTAAATACATTTTAAAACTTGATCCAGGTATAAAATATATACAGAAAAGTCCAAAAACATTAAAAGCATGGCCTGTGAATTTTCACAAAGTGGTATGTGAAAATTTTTTAAAACATAAAATTCAGCCATACTTTTATGTTTTAAAAATAGTAAAAGTGATGGTGATGATAAATTCTTAAAAAGGAAGAAATTTTGCCATATACTACAACACAGAATGACTATGAAGACAATATGTTAAATGAAATAAGCCATTCACAAAGACAAATAACATATGGTTGTGTTTGTGTTATGTTATCCAAACTAGTCAAATACCTAGAGACAGATAAGGCAATAGTGGTTCTAGAGGAAGGGAGAATTATTTGATGGATACATTGTTACATTTTGTATCCTAATGGAATAAACCAGATATAGATATTTAAAATTCCACTATACTATGGCATGTAGTAATTTTATCACATTTCTATTAAATATTAAAATTAATCAGTTAACTTCCATACCAATGGCAGTGGTCTAAAGAAATGTCCCCATGCCAGGAATGGGTTACAGCTAGCTGAGTTGTTGGCCAAAGGGCTCCACAGAAATCCCCAAGCACAGGCTGTTGCCAAGGTTGTTCTCTACTAACTGATGATAAGGCCTTATTGCTAAAGACAACACCTACACAACCCATGGAACATAGAGAAGTTAAACTGGTGCTTATTTAGAGCCTTCACTCCTACTGACTAGTGTTCAAGGTGCTAGAAGGTACCCTGAGTGCTACCAGAGGAGAAAGGTAAACATCAAACCAACTACAAACTCTTCAATCTACAGTGGTGACCTGCTTGCAAGCCATGCTGGTGCAATAATTACACAAATTTTGTTGGAGCACAAAAAAACACTATCTGATTGGATGTAAAGGCCCACTTTACAAGATGTAGCCTAGGTCCAGCATTGCTCAGGTGACCAAGAACCTGAAACTAGATAGGCCATAGGCATAACATCCTGCTAGACCCATAGATCAGTGCCTCACTCAGCCATTATCAGAGAAGCTTTCTCTTTCAGTAGATGCTAGCTAACACAGAAACCCACACGTGGACAATGTGCAGAGAGTGAGAGACCTTGGAACACTCAATTCTAAATGAGATGTCTTCATCAAAACCCTACCCTCAGGGATCAGGGAGCTACAAGGAAGAGAAAACAGAAAGATTGCAAAACCAGAAGGTATAGATGACTCCAAGGAAACAGTGTCTTCTAAATACAACAGGGCTGATGCACATATGGACTCACAGAGACTGTGGCAGCATGCACAGGGCCTGCCTACACAGGTTCAGTCTAGACAGGGTCCACTGCTGACAGGGGCAGGTGGACATGGGCTCTCACCCCTAACCAAGGAGCTATCTACAATTGATACCCACTTGCAAAGGAATAATTAGTTTTATCAATGGAGTCTCACTGTGGATATTAACCACACTTCAGGGTAGGTCCCATGCCCAGCATTAGACAGATAGATGACACAAAATCAAGTCAATAATATATTTGTAAACTTTTTGTCTCTTATCACTTTGGGCATTTATTGTCTTACTGGTCTTATACTAGTATATTATGTTTTCTGTTTGTTTTCTAAAGAGAAAGGTAAAGAAGATGTAGATTTGCAGGGGATCTGGGAGGATTTGAGAGAGGGGAAACCAAGGTCAGAATATATTGTAGGGAAAGTCTTTTTAATAATTAAACAAAAGAACTGCCCCCCTAGAAGCTCACATATTTGGTGGTTCTTTTTGAGAAGGTTGTGATGTCTTTAAGAGGTTGAACATTGATGGAGGAAGTACATCATTGGGGGTGGGCTTTGAAAGTTGACAGCCTTGCCTTACTTCCAGCTTCTGTGACTTCTCCCTTTCCCTGCTTTGTGCTTATGGTTGAAGATGTGATCTCTCAGTTTTTTGTTTCGGCCACATGCTGCCATACCCTACCTCTGCCATGATGGACTCTTCTGGAGCTATGAGCCAAAATAAATCATTTATTCAAGGAGCTGCTTCTGATACTTGATCATAGCAACAGAAAGGGAACTAGTATACTACCTTGGCATTTTAAGGAAAACAATTAAATTTTAAACTATGCAATAATAAAAGCTATAACTTACAAAGAAAACAATGTTCAAAATGTTTTATATATACTAATTCACAAGTAGATTATGAACTTATGGGGTATATTACATCATTATATAAATTTTATGGAAATTAATGCACTAAAATGTTAAATAATATGCCCAGTATAACATCTACTCACCAATGAGGGTTTATCTATTACAACTTTTAATAGCATAAACTATATCTCTTTAATCTACTTCTCCAATATTTAATGATCCTTACCAGCATTTCTGGTTCAACAGAATCTGTATCCATCTTCCCAATTTCATAGCTTTGGCTATCATTAAAAAAGAAAAAAATATGTGTACATATTCATTCCATATATATATATATCTTAGAACTATGTATTACTAAAAGATATGGTATAATCATACTCTATTCCAATTTTTCTGTTTGCATGACAACAGATTAGTCAATAACACATAAAAATCAATTTTATAAAGCAATACCTTGTAACTGTAGAAAACCAAAACTTTCTGAGATAACCAACAAATCAACTTTTAGCATTTAATTATAGTAATTATTTAATTAGATTAATGCATATGTGTGTGTGTGTGTGTGTGTGTGTGTGTGTGTGTGTGTGTTGGGGCCTGGTTAGTTTTTTTTGTCACCTTAATACAAGTCAGGCAGTCATTTGAGAAGAGCGGACTCAAATTGAAAAATAGCCCTACCAAATTGGTCTATGGACAAGCTTATGGAAGCATTTTTCTTGATTAATGATTTATATAGGAGGACCCAGCCCACTGGGGGTGGTAGCACCCATCATGGGCTGAGCCCTCCCCCACTGATCACTAAATGAGAAAATGCCTTACAGAGGCATTTTTCTCAGCTGAGGCTCCTTCCTCTGATGATGCTAGCTTGTGTCAAGTTGACAATCAAAACCACCCAGTACATTACTGAATATCATTAATATATTCGTTCTTGTGAAAACAACACTTTATATGTGCATATATATGGATATAACAGCCTTAAATTTTTGTTAAGTAAAAGCTTATATACATATGTAAACTACTTTAATGTAGTATATAAGAATATATACATATACCTTAGTTAAGGTTTCTCTGACTGTGATAAGATACTATGGCTAAAAGCAACTTGAAGAGGAAAGAATTTCTTAGAACTGTCGGGCCATACTCTATCACTGAAAGAAGTAAGGGCAAGAACCTGGAGGCAGGAACTGAAGCAGAAGCCAAGAAGGAATTCTGTATCCCTGGGCTGTTGATCCTAGGTTCTATAAGAAAGCAGGCTGAGCAAGCCATGGGAAGCAAGTCAGTAAGCCTCTCCCCTCCATGGCCTCTGCATCAGGAACCTGGAGGCAGGAGCTGATGCAGAGGCCATGGAGGAGTGTTGTTTACTGGCTTGCTTCCCATGGCTTGCTCAGCCTGCTTTCTTACAGAACCCTGGGACCACCAGTCCAGGGTTGGCCCCACCCACACTGGTCTGTGTCCTCCCCGACTGATCACTAATTAAGAAAATGCCCTACAAGCCTGTCTACAGACAGATTTTTTTGGAAGCATTTCTTTTTGTTGTTGTTGTTGTTGTTTGTTATTTTTTTATTAAAAATTTCTGCCTCCTCCCGCCTCCCATTTACCTCCCCCCCCCCCCCCACTCCCCTGTCCAGAGAGCAGTAAGGGTTCCCTGCCCTGTGGGAAGTCCAAGTTCCTCCCCACTCCATCCAGGTCTAGGAAGGTGAGCATCCAAACAGGCTAGGACCCCCAAAGCCAGTACATGCAGTAGGATCAAAACCCAGTGCCATTGTCCTTGGCTTCTCAGCAGCCCTCATTGTCCACCATGTTCAGGGAGACCGATTTTATCCCGTGCTTTTTCAGTCCCAGTCCAGCTGGCCTTGGTGAGCTCCCATTAGATCAGCCCCACCATCTAAGTGGGTGGGAGCACCCCTCGCAGTCCTGACTTCCTTGCTCATGTTCTCCCTCCTTCTGCTCCTCATTTGGACCTTGGGAGCTCAGCCCGGTGCACGAATGTGTGGCTCTGTCTCTATCTCCATCCATCGCCAGATGAAGATTCTATGGTGATATGCAAGATATTCATCAGTATGGCTATAGGATCTGGCCTTTTCCGGCTCCCTCTCCTCAGCTGCCCAAGGAACTAGCTGGGGGCATCTCCCTGGATACCTGGGAACCCCTCTAGAGTCAAGTCTCTGCCAACCCTAAAATGGCTCCCTTAATAATTCAGGATCAACCTACCCCAGGACCCAGCAATTCCACTCTTGGAAGTATTTCTTAATTGAGGTTCCCTCAGATGACCCTGGTTTGTGTCAAGTTGAAATAAAACTATCCAACACAAAACAATACTATTACTGGAGTTTTGGGGGCACAAAATCTGGGTGGTAACAGCCCTAACAAACTAGTTCACCCACACATTGTCAATATGCCAATAAAAGAGATAAGTATTAGTGAAAGACCAAAAAGGGGAATTATGTGACCACATTGGGAAGAATAACAAATACAGTCCAGTGATCTCCTCCAAATCCATTTTTGGGGGTAATGACATGATGTTTAGCTTTTAAATGAGGGCAAGGGGTATGTATAACTGAACTGTCATAGTTAAGATGTGATCACACACACCCATCATTGACCCATCATTGTCTCAAATCCTGTCTTTCAAGATAGTAAGTCATCAAATCTACAGGAAATCTCTTTCTAAGGGCAAGTTCTTCCTCTGGTTAACACCAGGCTTCAGCCTTATCCTTCTTCCAGCACAAGATTCCTGGTAAAAATTCCACAGTTGAGGAGAAATCATTGTTTGGACAGTTTGATAGCTAAACAAAGGGACAGAAAAAAGCCTCTCTTTAGAATATCTTCAGTCAGACGGTTATAATATTTTGAAATATAAAAACTTTTTACATAAACAGATCCAAGACCAGAAGTGCAGGCACATGACTGCAACTTAGCACTTGGGAGGTGGAGTCAGAAGGATAAAGGGTTTAAGGCCAGTTACAGCCACATGAGACCCTGCCTCAGCAACACAAAAACTAGACTACATGGTGAATTCAGGGCCAGCTTGATATACATAATGAGACTTTTTCCTAAAGGGGGAAAAGGCTATGTATGCCAGTACGTGCCTATAATTCCAGTACTTGGAAGCAGGAGGATGGTGAGTTCAAGACCAACCTGGACTATAGAGTTAGATTGCATCTAAAGAAAAAAATACAGAAATAAGAAAACTGAGTATTAGCATGCTAGCAAAGATATAGTGCTTGCCTGGTACTAGTCACTGCCAGTCCTATTTTATAGAGATATATTCTGGAATGCTAACCCTTCTTCCAGTCAAAAACAGCAATGAAAGTGTGCGACTGGAATCATCCTGGAAGGGATGGTGTGATTCTAGAGACAATTCTGTCCCTCCCTTTGGCAAAGGACCCAGAAGCTCTAGGGTAGCTCTGATGGCTGTTGACTGTCTAGGACCCTAGCCTCTGGAATTATGGACGCCTTAACTTTGTTAAGTTTGTAAAGCTATGGCGTTTTGAAATAAGAGACCTCCATCATAGGCAAGAATTCCCATATTTTTCCTGCTACCTGCCCTATCTTTCTGCCCAGTAGGGAGAGAAGGCAGGCAGTAAAACGTTCTCTGGATTTCTTCCCAGGGGAGGTGATTTTTTTTTTGGATGGAGACAAGAGGTAGTAAATACAAGGAGCCTAGCTGTTCCATGATAGCAGTAACAAGTAAAACATGCAAAAGGTTAGCATAAAGAAGCAAGGAAAAAATAGACAGGAACAACATCTTAGGATCACAATTATCTTCGAGGGTTCAAGAAGCTAAGCCCATGTACAAAGCTGCATCCAGAGAGGCCCAATCAAAGGCAGTACTAAGACAAACTAGAAAGCATTACTTAAGGCATACACAGACCCATTAGCAAAGATTCTTCAGCCAAAGTGGTTCAAGAGGCTTAAGTAGAATTTCTGACCAAACACCAAATGAAAATTAAGTTAGGATAAAGGGTGGCTCTCAGAAAGGTAAACTTAAAAAGCAAATCAACCTCCTACCTAAGGTTTGAGAGAGATGTATTTGCCTAACATTCTGTTCTCTTACAAGTGAAAGATAATCTACTAATTAAAGATAATTACTAGTCCCTATCTGACTACAGAGCACAACAACAAATTTCTTTAACTGTGAAAATTCCCTCTAAACAAATAAAAAGAAAACTCCGAGAAGAAAACACTAGAGACCATAAATCGTAAGGAAAATAAATTTTACCAAATTAGTCCAGATAACTAGATGAATAAGAAAAAATTAAGCTTCAAAGGAAGAACAATAGCATGTAGGTATGCCACAATATACTTTCCAAAATATTACGGTAGACAATATGATAAATACAGAAGGCACTAAGGAAATACAGAGAAACATTAGGTCATACTTCAAAAATCTGACTATGCAAAATTAGAAAATCTAAAAGAAATAGACAACTTTCTTGATGGGTACTACATACCAAAATTAAATCAAGACCAGATAAGCAAACTAAATGGGCCTATAACCCCTAAGAAAATGAAAATAATCATTAAAAATCTGACAACCAAAAAAGCCCAGGGCCAGATGGTTTCAGCCCAGAATTCTATAAAATTTTCAGAGAAGAACTAATACCAATACTCCTCAAATTGTTCCACACAATAGATGTAAAAGGAACACTGCCAAATTCTTTATAAGAGGCCAAAGTTACCCTGATACCCAAACCAAACAAAGATGTAACAAAGAAAGAGAATTACAGACCAGTCTCCCTCATGAACATTGATGCAAAAATACTCAGCAAATACTGGCAAACCGAATCCATCAACACATTGAAAACATCATCCACCATGATCAAGTAGGCTTCATCCCAGAGATGCAGGAATAGTTCAACATATGAAAATCTGTCAGTGTAATCTACCACATAAACAAACTGAAAGAAAAAAAAACACATGATCATCTCTAAATGTTATAAAAGCCTTTGACAAAATCCAACACTCCTTCATGATAAAGGTTCTGGAGAGAACAGGATTCAAGGAATATATCTAAACATAATAATAAATGAATTTATAACAAGCCAATGGCCAACACCAAATTAAATGGAGAAAAACACAAAACGATTCCACTAAAATCAGAGACAAGACAAGGCTGTCCACCACTCTCTCCATATCTATTCAATAGCACTCAAGGTTCTAGCTACAGCAATAAGGCAACAAAAGGAGATCAAGGGGATACAAATTGAAATAGGAGCAATCAAACTTTCACTATTTGCAGATGATATGATAGTATACATAAGTGACCCCAAAAATTCTACCAAGGAACTCCTACAGCTGATAAACACCTTCAGTAATGTGGCAGGATACAAGATTAACTAAAAAAAAATCAGTAAGCATCCTATATACAAATGATAAATGAACTGAGAAAGAAATAAGAGAAACAACTGTAATGGTCTGTCCTGTCTCTTTAAGAGACAAGCCACGTCCCCCCTTCATCCCCCCTTCACCCCCCCCATCTGCTGAGGCAGGTCTGCCTTCCTACTTGCATCCTGAGTCTCTCCTCCATCTCCCTCTCGAAGAGGTAGCTTCTGTCTTTTCCCTCTCTCTCTCTCCCTTTCTCCCTCCCTCCCTCCCTCCCCCATGCCTCTCTGCTCTTCTCCCCTTCTACCTTCCCCCTCCATAACCCACTAAATAAATATCCAATCTCATTCTGCATGGTGTGCCTATCCATGCCTCTGTCTCTTGCACTCCACTGTGTGTCTCCCTGCCAGAGACCAGCCGTCTTCAGAGACCTGCAGTGTGGTCTCGTGGCGTGCCTATCTGTCTGTCTCTCATGTGGCCTGCTGCAGCCACTAGGGGAACTGCGCCAGTCCCTGCCTAGGACTGGCTGCTCTCGGGGCCACAGCTTGCCACCACATGGCCTGCTGGCACCACTTGGGGACCTGTAGCGTTTCTACTGCTGCAGCTGTCAGGGATCCCACAGCATTTTATTTAGTTCATTACAACAACCTTTACAATAGTCACGGATAATATAAAATATTTTGGGTAACTCTAACCCTAAAAGTTAAAGGTCTATAAGATAAGAATTTTGTCTTTGAAGAAAAAATTGGGGAAGAGATAAGAAAATGGAAAGATCTCCCATGCTCATGGATCAGTAGGATTAACATAGTAAAAATGGCAATCTTACCAAAAGCAATCTACTAATTTAATGCAATCCCCATTAAAGTCCCAACACAATTCTTCACAGATCTTGAAAGAACAATACTCAACTTCATATGGAAAAACAAAAAACCCATGATAGCTAAAAAAAAATAAAATATTTTTAAGGACAACAAATACTGCCAATGATGTGGGAGAAGAGGAATCTTTATACATTGTTGGTGGAAATGTAATTCACACAGCCACTTTTGAAGTCGGACTTAAGGTTCTTAAAAAAATCAAAATTTGAAACTGCTCTATGATTCAGCTAGACCACTCATGAATATATACCTGAAGAACTCTAAATCAATATCCAGTAGAGATACATGCACATTCATACTTATATAATCACAATAACTATGAAAAGAAACTGATCTCAATATCCCCCAACAAATGAATGGATAAATAAAAATAGGGTACATATACACAATGGAATTTTAGTCATTCAAAAGAAAAATTGAGTCCATGATATTTGTAGTAAAATGCATGAAGCCGGAGGTCATTACATTATGCTAAACAAATCAGATTCACATAAATACCTTTTGTTTTCTGTCAAATACAAACCCTAATTTAAATTTGTGTGTATATATGTATGCATGTACACATGCATGTGGGTGGTTGTGAAAATAAAAAGGGAACCATGAGAGAGGAAGAAGAAATTTTTAAGGGTGAGAAATAGATGGAAAAATGGTAATGTAATTCTTGTAACACGATAGCAGAAGGGAGGACCCTTTGAGGAGGAAAGGGTTGGGGGCTATCCCAGTTTTTGTCCTGCCACTGTGATTAAAAGACCCTGACAGAAGCAACTTCAGGAAGTTTATCTTGGCTTTCTGTTTAGGAGTAGAGTCGATCATGGTGGGAAAATCAAGGCAACAGGAGCTTGAAGCAATTAGTCATATTGCATCTACAACCAAGAAACAGGGGGAAGCTTTTTTCTGCCATGTTTCTAGGCCATCACCATGATGCATATGAATATCCTGGCCTATACCCTTATGGTGGTTTGAATAAGAATAGTCCCCCATAGGCCCATATATCTGAATGCTTAGTCATCAGGGAGTGGCACTACTTTGGAGAGATTAGAAGGTATGACCTCGTTGGAGGAAGTGTGTCAACAGGGCTGGGGGGGGGGCGGGGGGATATATGGGTTTCAGAAGTTCAAATCAGGCCCAGTGTTTTTTTTTCTTCCTGCTGCCGGGTGGTGGTGACACACACCTTTAATCCCAGCACTCAGGAGGCAGAGGCTGGTGGATCTCTGTGAGTTTGAGGCCAGCCTGGTCTACAAGAGCTAGCTCCAGGACAGGCTCCAAAACTACAGAGAAATCCTGTCTCAAAAAAAAAAAAAAACCCAGAAGGTGGAACTCTCAGTTACTTCTCTAACACTGTCTGCCTGCATGCCACCATGCTCCCTGCCATGATGACAGTGAACTAAACCTCTGAAACTGTAAGTGAGCCCCAATTAAATGTTTTCTTTGACAAAAGTTACTATAACCATGGTGTCTCTTCATAGCAACAGAACTGACTAAAACAGCAACAGAACTGACTAAAACAGCTCTCAAGAGTGTGATGATAAAGCATGGTTATATTGGCGAATTTGAAATCACTAATTATCATAGAGCTGGGAAAAATTATTGTGAACCTCACAAACAGGTCCACCAACTGTGGAATGATCAGTCCCAGATTTCATGCTCAGTTCAAAGACCTAGAAAGATAGCAAAAAACAAATCTGCTTCCATCCCACTCTGGTTTCATTGTACTGACAACCTCAGTGAACATTATGAACAATGAAGATCAAAATGAAAACATATAGGAGGAAAAACTTTAGGACTTTTTATCTAGAGATGTAAAACACATATAAATAAAAAGCCTCAGTGGAGGTAAAATGCAGAAGGATGAAAGCAAGCCAATCCTCAGATTGCTTTCTCCATTTAACTGTACCAGGATTCCTTGCCCAGGGAGTGGTCCCACACAAAATTAAGATGGGTCCTGCCACCTCAATTAATGCATAGGCATGCCCAGAGGCCCATCTCTTCAGAGGTCATAGATTTTCTCAAGTCAAAAATTAATATTAACCTGAGGGATGGGTAGGGCAGTGGGGATAGGAGATGAGTAAGAACAGAGTATAATGAAATATATGTATGAAATGCCATAATAAAATTCATCACTGTGTATTATTTAAATAAGTAATAATAACAAAAGAGATAAGAAAGGAGCAAAAGTAGGAAAAGGAATCATCAGATATATATATATATATATATATAAAAGAACAGAAAAAGCATAAATCTATCAATATTAACAGTAGTGTTAAATACATATGAATTTTAAAATACAATAAAATGTTAGAGATGCTCTCACATTAGATTAAAAACAAAATCCAATTACTTGTTATCTATAAAAATCCACACAAATTTCAAAAATACAATGAGCTTGAAAGTAAATAAATAGAACAAAATATAATAAAAACAACTCTAAGAAAACTTAAATGGTTGTGGAAATATAAGACAGACTTCAAAACAAAAAATTAAATAGAGATAAAGAACAATATTTTAGAACAAGGCATGGTGGTTCACACCTTAATTCCAGCACTTGGGAGGTGGAGGGAAAAGGTCAGTAGTTCAAGGCTATCTTCCACAAATACAATTTTATTGTATTATTTAATCTATTTATATTTAATGGACCCCCTGGTTTATATGAAACCCTGTTTCAAAAAATGAAACAAAACAAAGGGGAAATACTTTATTATAATAAGTACACAGCACAAAATTACATGAAAGAAAATCTGACAAAATTGAAAGCAAAAGCACATTACTTAACAATAATTGGGACTTTCGATATCCTTCTTTCAATAATGGATAGAAGTCAGTATAACTCAAAACATATACAAGAAGACTTAAGAACACTATAAATCTACCAAACCCTAAAATCCATTTGTAGTACAGACCACCAACATTCTGTACATGGGAACAGAACATAAACTGGCCACACAAAATCACATTAAAGAAACTTGTAATCATAAAATATATTCTTTCAACATGGAATTAAGTTTAAGACTAACTACAAAAGGAAATTTGGTGAATTGCTAAATGTGAAAATTAAACAATATACAAATGAAAAAAAACCAATGGTTCAATTAATAAAATTAGGAGAGGAATTACAAAAATACCTTGAGTTGATCAGGTAAAAACAAAGTTTATGGAATATAGCTAAAGCAATACTTTCAGGAACATGTATAGATAGAAATTCCAACACTTAAAGAGGAATAAAATTATCAAGTCAATATCCAGTAATCTAACCAAGGACAAGGGAGAAAGAGGAGCATCAACAGTGCAGAAGAAAAGAAAACACAAAGATTACATTGGAAATGAAATAAAAATTGAAAAACAATGGGGATGACTAAGAAACCCCAAATCTGGTGTTTTCAAAAGATCAAATACCCAAGGCAAAGCCATTAGCTTTACTGACATGGAAAATGAGCATGAAGTTTTAAATTATTAAAATTAGAAATGAAGGAACAAACACTCTTGACACTTGGAAAAAGATTATCCCTAGAAAATTAAAGATTAACACCAAGCTGTGCACTCTTGAATAAATATCTTACTCTGGGAACATTTCTATTTCCTGATCTGTACAAAATTAAAGTTGTATATATCATTCATTTTTCAAACATTTTATATGCAAACAAATTATTTTTTCAAAAAAGTCTTGCAAGAAAATATCAAGTAAGACACTGATTTAAAGTATAACTTAGAGAATGTGGTTTCCTGGCAGGACCCAAGAGCACTACAGAAAACGGCTTCTAAATTCCTAAACTAGACAATTCATACAATTTCTTGTAGCACAAAATTAATAACAATATTAAATTATATTCTATGTTAAAATTATTATTGCTTGAATTGTGTTTCCACTAGATGGTGCTAATATATTTCATTTTCTATTAAAATCAGTTTGTATATGATTGTTTTATAGTTAATAATTTGTCATGGTACATAGCTAAATTCTTAATCTTTTCAATATGTTTTTCAATTTTTTCTTGGAGAATTTCTTACATGCATCCAATATGGTTTGATTATATTCACCCTTAACTCTCCTCAAGTTCTCCAGGAACTTTGCCTCATATCTCCTTGTCAACTTCCCTTTTCCTTTGTTTATATGTATATGTGTGGCTGCATATAAAATGCTAGGTTTCCATATGACTTTTCAAACATCCTTACCATTAGTTATTTGGCCACCATCCCATCCCTTCCTCTGTCCTACACTCCCATCTCCTTTCCTACTTAACCCCCCCCCATTATTCCTTTTCCCCTTCATGTAACCCATGTTCTACTATGTCCCTTCCCAAATTATACTGAATGAGATAACACAAACTCAGAAAGACAATACTGTATGTTCCTTCCCATAGCAGCAAATCTTTAGATTTGTGTATCTTAATGTGGGGTACCTGTAGAAGCCAGGAAACTAGAAAGGCACCACAGGGAGGGAGAGGTTAACTTGTAAAGCTACTATTAAGCCACTTATTGTTACCCTCACCACACACCTATGATATACATGGTATTGCACTTAACTTTTCAAGTACAGACATTGTGGCACACAGGAATGAGTCAAAGTCAGTTTACCCTTAGTAAGATTTTTTTCTTGGCATCTCTGCAATTTCTCCCAGATCACACTGCACTATTGTATATAATGTCAGATTCTCAAGATCTTCATTGAAAAACAGGAAAAAAAATTAATATTAACAAGCACTGAAAACTCTACAAATCTTATTTGGGCTCCTATTAGTAGACCACTAATATTTGTGTATAAAACACATTTGTATTTTGCTTACTTTTTACAATAATACCTCTAGTAATTCTGGTGGTATACATTTTATTTTTTTTTTCAGTAATACTGAAAACCAAACTCAGGGCCTTCTGCATGCTTGACAAGCCCTCTACTGG
The DNA here is from genome assembly GCF_903992535.2 of Arvicola amphibius. Classification (NCBI taxonomy): domain Eukaryota; kingdom Metazoa; phylum Chordata; class Mammalia; order Rodentia; family Cricetidae; genus Arvicola; species Arvicola amphibius. The sequence goes on from NC_052065.1 coordinate 59,247,250, forward strand.
TAAGTTATATATACAGACCCTCTAGAATATGTAACAACAGTAAATGACAAGCAATGATACATAAAATTACCTCAAATTAAAACACTGTAAATATAATACCTATTTTTAAAATCATTATGGAAATTACATAATTTTAGGTTCACTAAACTTAAGTATCCTAAATTTTAAAATCAGCAATGTAATTCCTGTTATTTTGTTTCTATTTTATATAAAAATCATTTTTAATCTTTGACAACATCTTTTTTAATTTCCATAAATGATTTTTTTACTTATTTAGCTATTTATTTATTTATTTAGCTGTTTATTTGACACAGTTTAGCTGTTTATTTGACACAGTTCACATGCTATACCTCAGCTGGGTTGGCATGGAACTCACTATGTAACCCAGGCTGCTCTCAAACTTATGTCAGTTCCCTTGCCTTGGTCTCCCAAATCCTTGGATCAGAAGTGTAAGATACCATGCATGACTTACAAAAAGATTTTTTAAAAAATTATGTGTTTTTCTTTTTTTTCAAACACTTCAAAGAATTGTTAGAAATAAATGCATGTTCAATTACTTTTTTATTTTCTGTATTTGGAAAGTAAGTCCTTTCTTTTGAAAGTGTATTAAATTTCTTAGAAGCTTTAAAAAATAAGAGTTTTCTGATGGGCTTCATCTGAATGTCTCCTTCTTTGACCTATTTAATGAATTATGGATTTTTAGATTATTAAATATTGCTTCTAGGAAGCCAAGAAAGGTTAAATAAATTGTCAGGATATTTTAAAATTAAAAAAATTATGTGTATGTCAGACTGGAGAGTTGACTCAGCAGCACTCACTATTAACATTTTACTTATATTACTTTGGCAGTTTTCCAAAATAGTTATTTAGGCATCTTTTACATTTGTGTGTGTGTGTGTGTGTGTGTGTGTGTGTGTGTGTATTCCCACATGTGCATATGTGTGGATGTGCATGGGTATGTGAGTGCAAATGCAACAATGCATATATGGAGGTCAGAGAACAACTTGTAGAAGTTTGGTTCTCTCTTTCCACCATGTGGGTTCTGCGGAATACAACTTTGGTTATCAGGTTTGGTGGCAAGTGCCTTTGCCCACTGAACCATATAGCTGTTTGCCTCCCAAATAGTTTAAATATGTTTATTAATTCACATACTCAAATTAATGTAAAAGAAGCTATGCTTTTAAAACTGTCAAAGGGATATAACTAAAATGTTATTTGGGAGTACCTCTGATAGCGTACTGTAAAAAATTAACTTTCCATTTTATGTAATAATCTAATTGCTATAATGAGCACAACTAACTTATTTAACAAAGCAAAAAATTATAAACTTTATTTATTACACCAATTACTATTACCCTTGCATTTCAACTATTCTCTCCCAAATTTATTTGCTATAATTAACAACTTGAAGGTCGAGGGTGGCAGGCAGACTACCAGGCCACCAGGAGAGGAAGCCTCAGCAACAAAGCAGGCCATGAGGACAGCAGTGGCCTCCAGAAGTTGTCTGACCACTGGAGCCTTAGCCTCAATCCCGACTACAACTGGAGTAGTGACCATTGGAGCAATAGCCACGCCTCCACCAGAGAAAACCAACAAAATAGACAAACCTTTATCCAAACTAACCAAAGGCAGAGAGAGAATATCCAAATTAATGAAATCAAAAAGAAAGAGACATAACAACAGACACGGAAGAAATCCAGAGAATCATCAGGTCATACTTTAAAAACTTGTACTCCAGCCGGGCGGTGGTGGCGCACGCCTTTAATCCCAGCACTAGGGAGGCAGAGGCAGGCGGATCTCTGTGAGTTCGAGACCAGCCTGGTCTACAAGAGCTAGCTCCAGGACAGGCTCTAAAGCTGCAGAGAAACCCTGTCTCGAAACCCCCCCCCAAAAAAAAAAAACCAAAAAAAACTTGTACTCCATAAAATTGGAAACCTTAAAGAAAATGGACAACTTTCTGGATAAGCACCACATACCAAAATTAAATAAGACCAGATAAGCAAATTAAATAGACCTATAACTGCTAAGGAAATAGAAACAGTCATCAGAAGTCTCCCAACCAAAAAGAGCCCAGGGCCAGATAGTTTCAGCACAGAATTCTACAAGAACTTCAAAGAAAAACTAATAACAATACTAATACTCCTCAAATTGTTCCACACATTAGAAACAGAAGGAACATTGCCAACTCTTTTTATGAGGCTACAATTACCCTTATACCCAAACCACAGAAAGACGATACTAAGAAAGAGAATTACAAACCAATCTCCCTCATGAACACTGATGTAAAAATACTCAATAAAATACTGGCAAACTGAATCCAAGAACAAATAGGCATCCCAGAGATGCAGGGATGATGGTTCAACAAACAAAAATCTATCAATGTAATTCACCAAATAAACAAACTAAAAGAAAACACACATGAATATCTTATTAGATGCTGAAAAAGCCTTTGACAAAATTTAACACCCCTTCATGATAAAGGTCTTGGAGAGAGCAGGAATACAAGGAACATACCTAAACAATAAAAAAACTTCTGGAGACATCACCACCCCTGACTTAAAACTCTACTACAGAGCTACAGTAATGAAAACAGCTTGGTATTGGCTTAAAAACAGACAAGAGGACCAATGGAATTGAATCAAAGACCCGGATATCAATCCACACACCTATGAACACCTGATTTTTGACAAAGAAGCTAACATCAGACAATGGGAAAAAGAAAGCACCTTCAACAAAAGGTGTGGCATAACTGGATGTCAACATGTAGAAGAATGAAAATAAATCCATACATATTGTCATGCATAAAACTCAAGTCCAAATGGATCAACAACCCCAACATAAAACCAACCACACTGAACCTCATAGAAAGAGAAGAGAAAGTGGGAAGTAGCCTTGAAGGCATTGGCACAGAAGACTACTTCCTAAATATAACTCCAGTAGCAAGACACTGAAAGCAAAAATTCATAAATGGGACCTCCTAAAACTGAGAAGCTTCTGTAAACCAAAGGACATGGTCAACAAGAAAAAATGACAAAAAAAAAAGAAAAAATGGGAAAAGGTCTTCATCAACCCCACATCGGACAGAGGACTGATCTCCAAAATATATAAAGAATTCAAGAAACTAGACATCAAATTACCAAATAATCCAATCAAAAAATGGGGTATCTTGGGCATATACCCAAAGGATGCACACTCATAGCACAAGGACATTTGCTCAACTGTATTCATAGCAGCATTATTTGTAATATCCAGAACCTAGAAACAACCTAGATGCCCCTCAACTGAGGAATGGATAAAGAAAATGTAGTACATTTACTCAATGGAATACTACTCAGCAGTAGAAACAATGACATCTTGAAATTTGCATGCATATGGATAGAACTAGAAAAAGCCATCCTGAGTGAGGTAACCCAAACCCAGATAGACAAATATGGTATGTACCCACTCAAAGTAGATATTAGCTGTAAAGTAAAGGATAACCAGCCTATAGTCCACAGCTCCAGACAAGCCAGGAAACAAGAAGAAACCTAAGAGAGACACATACACGGATCCCCCTGGGAAGGGGAAACAGACAAGACCTACTGAGAAAACTAGGAGGCAGGGAGAAGGGAGGGTGGAAGGGGAGAGGAAGAGGAGAAGGGGGAGGGAGGAGGAGAACATGAGGAAACGGGATGCTCAAGAAGGGGAAAGAACAGTGAGGGAGAGAAAGAAAGGGGATATCTTGGTTGAAGGAGCCATTAAAGGAATAATGAGAAACATAGCACTAGGAAAATTTCCAGAAATCCACAAGGATGACCCCATCTAAGACTCTAAGCAACAGTGGAAAGGAAGCCTAAACTGGCCCTCACCTATAATCAGATTGATGACCTCCTTAAATTGTCATCATAGAACCTTCAACCAGCAACTGACTGAAGCAAATACATAAATCTACAGTGAAGCACTGGGCCAAGTTACCAGAGACCAGCCTAAGAGAGGGAGGAGCAAAGGGGTCAAGACCATAATGGTGATCCCCACAGAAATAGTTGACCTGAGCTAGTGAGAGCTCACTGACTCTGGAATGATAGCAGGAGAGCCCATAGGTCCAAACTAGGCCCTCTGAATGTGGGGGAGTGTTGTGAGGCTTGGGCAGTCTGTAAGGCCACTGGCAGTGGGAAAAGGAATTATCCCTCGTGCTTGAACTGGTATTTAGGGGCACATTCTCTTTGGAGGAATACCGTGCTCAGTCTAGATGGGGGGGGGGGTGTCTTGGTCTTGCCTTGAAGTGAAGTGTCAGACTTTGTTGACTCCCTTTCTGAGGAGTAGATGGGGTATGGTGGGGGGGAAGGATGGACCAGGAGGAAAAGAGGGAGTGAAAATTGGGATAGCTATGTAAACTGAGAAAATATATTTTAAAAATTCTTAATAAAAATAAAAAATAATAAAAAATTATACTAAAAATAATACCAAATAATACAATTAAAAATGGGTACAGATCTAGACAGAGAACTCTCAACAGATGATTCTCAACTGGTCAAAAGACACTTTAAGGAAATGCTCAACTTCTTTAGCCATCAGAGAAATATAAATCAAAACAACTCTGAGATACCATCTCACACCTGTCAGAATGGCTAAAGATCAAAAACATGATAACACCTTATGCTGGAAAAATGTGGAATAAGGGGAACACCCCTCCATTTCTGGTGGGAGTGAAAGCTTGTACAGCCACTTAGGCAGTTTCTCAGAAAATTAGGATGCAATCTACCTCAAGACCCAGCAATACCACTCTTTGGCATATACCCAAAGGATGTTCAATCATACCACAAGGACATCTGCTCAACTATATTCATAGCAGCATTATTCGTGATATCCAGATCTTGGAAACAACCTAGATGACTCTCAACTGCAGAACACATAAAGAAAATGTGGTACATTTACACAATGGAGTATTACTCAGCAGTAAAAAATGATGACATCTTGAAATTCGCGAACAAATGGATAGAACTAGAAAAAAACATACTGAGTGAGGTAACCCAGACAAAGAAAGACAAATATAATATGTACTCACACATAAATGGATATTAGACATAAAGCAAAGGACAACAAGTTTACAGTCCACAACCCCAGAGAACCTAGACAATAAAGAAGACCCTAAGAGAAATACATGGATCCACTTAGGAAGGAGAAAAGGACAAGATCTCCTGAGTAAGTTGGGAGGTTGGGGGGCAAGGGAGGGTAGAAGAGGAAGGGGAAGAAGGAAAGAGAGTGGGGAAAATATATAGCTCAATAAAACCAATAAAAAATATTTTTTAAAAAAGAAAAAAATTGAAGGTCTTTCTTAGGTCCAATACTACAGACCAAGACTTGAAGTGTGTACCATTGTGAATATGTACCCACTTCCCAGGCTCCAGAAATATCCTAGTGACAGCCACAACCCTGAGCTGAAGACTTATATCCTGCCCTTATAGTCTCAGGCTTCAAACATATCCTAGCATGATGCTGGCTCCTGTAACCCTGAGTTCCATGACAGCTTGTATCATAGCAAGCTCTAGGGAAGTATCTATTTACTTACTCCAGATATACCTCATTACCAGTCTAGCCACACAAATTCAGACTTCAAGCCTACTCCAGCTCCAAGCTGTGCCAAATAACATAGGTTCCAGTGAATTCAATATGTAAGTTAACTTCAGTGAACCTAATAATTTAAAAACTCTCACAAAAAATAAACTGTATTCTGGTCACTGTAGACAAAGATATCAGGCCAGCATATTTGAAGCAAACCAACCCACAAAAAAACACTAAATGATCCACCAAGAACTGCTGGACTGGCTGGTTAGTAAAGGAACTTCCATACTAAAATCAGCCTATAAAGACTGGGAGAACCACCTACATGTTCAAATATTTATATAGCAAAGCGTAGTCATGAGAATGAAAGATACAAAAAACACGGAACAAATTAAAGTACCAATCACCAACTGTAACTAAATGGAAGTCTACTATAAAGAAATTTCTAAATATTCACCTTTGAAAAGGCTCAGTGAGTTAAAAATAAAAAGACAAGAAAACTCAGAATATATGAACAAAATGAGTTCAACAAAGAGAAGCCATATAAAAGAAAACTAAAACAAATCTGAAACTAAAGAATATAATGATGAGAAACTGCCACACTGATTTCCAGCGTGGTTGCACAAGTTTGCATTCCCACCAGCAATGGATGAATGTTCCCCTTATTCCACATCCTTTTCAGCATAAGCTATCATTGGACAGGTATAAGATGGTATCTCAGAGTTGTTTTAATTTGCATTTCCCTGATAGTTAAGGAAGTTGAACATGTCCTTAAGTATCTTTTAGCCATTCGAAATTCTTTTGTTGAGAATTCTGTGTTTAGTTTAGTACACCATTTTAAATTGGGTTATTTAGAATTTTAATGTCTAATTTCTTGATTTCTTTATATATTTTGGAGATCAGTCCTTTGTCTGAGGTGAGATTGGTGAAGATCTTTTCCCATTCAGTAGGCTGCCTTTTTGTCTTATTGACTGTGTCCTTTGCTTTACAGAAGCTTCTCAGTTTCAAGAGGTCCCATTTATTTATTGTTGCTCTTATTGTTTGTGCTACTGGGATTATATTTAGGAAGTGGTCTCCTGTGCCCATGCATTGAAAGCTACTTCCCACTTTCTCCTCTATCAGGTTCAGTGTGGTCGGATTTATATTGAGGTCTTTAAACCATTTGGACTTGAGTTTTGTGCATGGCAATAGATATGGGTCTATTTTCCATTCTTCTACAAGTTGACATCCAGTTATGCCAGCACTATTTGTTAAAGATGCTTTCTTTCTTCTATTGTATAATTTTAGTGTCTTTGTCAAAAATCAGGTGTTCATAGATGTGTGAATTAATATCCGGGTCTTCAATTTGATTCCATTGGTCAACGTTTCTGTTTTTATGCCAATACCAAGCTGTTTTCATTACTGTAGCTCTGTAATAGAGCTTGTCAGGGATGGTAATGCCTCCAGAAGTTCCTTTATTGTATAGGACTGTTTTGGCTATCCTGGGTTTTTTGTTTTTTCATATGAAGTTGATTATTGTTCTTTCAAGGTCTGTGAAGAATTGTGTTGGGATTTGATGGGGATGGCATTAAATCTATAGATTGCTTTTGGTGGGATCGCCATTTTTACTATGCTGTTCCTTCCTATTCAAGAGCATGGGAGATCTTTCCATTTTCTGGTATCTTCTTCAAAGACTTAAAGGTCTTGTCAAATAGGTCTTTCACTTCTTTGGTTAGTGTTACCCCCAAGTTATTTTATGTTATTGTGGCTATTGTGAAGAGTGATGTTTCTATTATTTTGCTCTCAGCTTCTTTATCCTTTGTGTATAGAAGGATTTTTTTGAGTTGATCTTGTATCCTGCCACATCACTGAAGGTATTTATCAGCTGTAGGAGTTCTCTGGTAGAGTTTTTGGGGTCATTTATGTACACTATCATACCATCTACAAATGACAAAAGTTTGACTTCTTCCTTTCCCATTTGAAACCCTTGATCTCCTTATGTTGTCTTATTGCTATAACTTCAAGAACTATATTGAAGAGATATGGAGAGAGTGGACAGCCTTGTCTTGTTCCTGATTTTAGTGGAATCGCTCTGAGTTTCTCTCCATTTAATTATATGTTAGCTGTCGGCTTGCTGTATATTGCTTTTATTGGCTGTCAAGTACTCTACCACTGAGCCATGCCCCTAGCACTAAGAACAGAGTTTAGAGACAAATCACATCATTTTACAGATATAACCTGCTTAAGAACATATATAGACCCACCTGGAAATTAGAAACAGACAAGATCGCCTGACAAAATTTGGGAGCATATGGCCAGAGGGGAAGAAGGGAGGGGAGAAGGGGAGGGTTGAGGAGAACTTGAAGGAATGAGATAGTCGAGATGGAGGAAGGACAGAGATGAGAGCAAGGAAAGAGATATCCTGACTGACTCCAACTGGACTGGGAGTGAACAATCATTGGATCAAACTAGTCCCTCTGAATGTGGTTGACAGTTGGGGCAGACTGAGGGGCCACTGACAATGGCATTGGGATTTGTCTCTACTGCATGTACTGGCTTTTGGGGATCCTATTCTCTTTGGATGTATACCTTGATCAACATAAAATGTAGTAGGGAGGGCCTTGGACTTTCCACAGGGCAGGGTGCCTTGCCCTCTCTTAGGATTGGAGGGGGTGGGGTGGGAGGGTGTGTAGAGGGAGTGAGAAAGGAGTGGGAGGAAGGGAGGGAGTGGGAATTTGAATTGGTCATTTTTAAAGTAATAAAATAAAATAAAATTTAAAAAATAATATAATGATGACATTGAAAAATCCACAGGACACTTAACAGCAGACTTTTTTATATTTTATTTAAAAAATATTACTCAAAAAACTTGGAAATAAAATAAATATCACATATCAAAATTAATCACACCAAAGTCTATACATGAACTTCTATACACATATGAAAGTCTATAATGAACTGTATAGTTAGAATTTTGAAGCTATGAGCCCTCAAGCCCTCACAATGGATTTTACACTTTCACCATCAAATATATATTTTATGCACTTATCTATCAACAAAAGTGAAAACTTCTTGGCAAAGAACTAAAAACCAACTAGCTTTATATCCTCTTTCATAATTCAGGTGCTGTGGTCCACAGGACCATACTGTTTGGTCAAAAGTGAGACCCCAGTCCTCTAACAACCCTATATCAAAAGAGTCTGGATGTAATATTCAGTTGAAAGTATCACCTCAGCCCCTGGCCTGGGAGTTGCCTTGGTCCAGACTCCTACCCCCAGTCTGACAAGCACTGACCCCTCCCCACAGGCTATTTAGGTTCACACCGGAAAAAGGAACAAGTGGCTTCAGGTTTTACATGTAGTCTCCCTCTCTGTCTCTCCACCCCCGCCATACTCCCAGCCATCCAAGAGTTCTGCATTTATTAAACATGGGCATTTTTTATTTGGTCTAATCTGGTTTAATTGGAGTTATAGTGCATCAGTGAAGGCTCATTTTAAGATTTTTCCTAATACATACAGTGAGTACAGCTGACAAATCTGTAGACTAACTCATGGGAGCATTCCAGTGAGAAAAACCAATTTGTAGTGCTTTGAGAATACCTGTCTTTTGAAAAATAGCTGTCATTTCTGTAAAACTCTTGTGAAACCATAGGGTTCCCCTCTTTCCATAGTGGGATTCATCCCCCCCCACAAACAATCTCAGCAATGTATTAAACAATTATTGGGCATAACTCCCTCATGCACCATTATATTAGATGACCTGTTATTAAACTGTGGGGCCCTGATGTGAAAGTATTTACTCAGTCAAAGAAACCTTTGTTCTCATGGTCAAATCTACATAAAGCTAGCCCCCCACAATTACCCTTTATGGCAGAATATCCAATAAGGAGAGGAGCCTTGCAAATAGAGCACATTCACAACCTCAAAAGACAGGCACTGAGTAAAAGATACAGCATGTCTGCCCTTACTGATAAGCAGGACTGGGCGGCCCTAAATTCTCTAACAGTCAACTCAGGAGAGTATAACCTACAGGCCTTTACTTTGCCCTAACAAGCTATTAATATTCTGTACTTACCTTCACCTCAGCTTCATCTGACACAAGATCTTAGTCTAGAAAATTAACTGTTTGTGCCTTTGCCCCTAGAGATACAGGAAAAATACTTGGATCACTAAACCAGCCCCAGAGAAAGGAGTTCTTTCTCACCTGGGCATTAGCAGGTACACTGCTCAGCCCAGGACTGCAAGGAGTCGTCTCTGGAATTTACACAGCAGCAGTTTTTCACTTTCATCTAGTGCTAAGATTCCATTCCTTTAATCAGCAAGCATTTAGCAAAGATACCAATGCAGACCAAATGCCATCCATTTCCCTCCAGTAGCTTACATTAGTTTCCATGGCTACCACAAATGCTGTGTTCCCAGCCACTGTGAGAAAGGAAGTGCTTAAAAAGTACACAGCAAAGCTGCATTTTTCTTCCCTATTTTTCTACATTTACTAATTACAAACTTCTAGCTTAACTAACCACACAAATGTAGTTAACACACATGTAGAAAACAAAGCACCTTCCTTTATTTACCCTCCTCAGATAAGCAGAGGCACTTCACAGTCACACCCCCTCTGAGACAGAAGCAAGCTAACAGGCACCTGCTTTATCAGCCTATTCTGATTTCTTGGCCCTGTGAAATGCATGATATTCTTGTTATTGCCAAAGAACTGTTAATTGTGTGTGTGTGTGTGTGTGTGTATAAACCGGAAATCATGTGGAATCAAGATATCACTGAAGAATAAATGAGACATAAAAAGAAAACAAGTATGAACTAATTCATTCACCCTTAGATTCCCAACATGATGGGCTAAATCCACTTAAAAACCTGAGAGGGCTTTAAAAAAAAAGGGGGGGAGAGTTTAACACAGCTTTTTGCTGTTTGCTAGGACGTGCCACAGAGAGATTTCCTGTTTCAGCAATAGTGGCAGAAAAAAAAAAAGCCACGCCAGCCATTTTAAAACGCGGCTTCCTGGGACCTGCTGCCACTGGTGCAAACTCCAGCTATGGAGCATATCTGGGCCCGGATGTTTGTGTGCCCACTCGGGGTCGGGAATAAAGTAGCTGAGACCATGCCTGTGGCTCAGCTCTTCCTGCCTGGGTAGGCCGCGGGTTCAGGTCTACTAAAAAGTGGCGGTTTTGAAATACCAGTTTCTAGGCTGTGCTGCCATCGCAATCTCTGTCTGGCTCCTGCGGGAGACAGAGCTTTTGAATGGGGCATTTGGAGTAAAGTGCTACGATTTGTTTGATGGTAACTAGACTCACTGTGTGCCTAAAAGAGGGTCATTATGTGCTATGGCTCAGAGGCACAAGCGGCTCCGCCATGTTAGCTGTGCCGGAGAGGCTCTGCCGTGCTGAACTGTGCTGAACTCAGGCAGGAACTGTCATAATTAGCATAATAACAGCGCAGTTAAGGTTTAGACAGATAGTTATAGATTAAAAGAAATAAAGAAAAATAAGCCAAGTAAAAATTGAAAATTCACAGAGAGTTTTGATTCTATATATTGTATTTTCTTTGAACTTTTTGACTGTGAAGGAGCTAAGTACAGAGAGACATTTCATTGTATGGGCTGCCAAACTAAACCAACATATATGTTCTAAATTTATCTTGACTTCAGAATTTGGATCTAAGGATATGCTTTGAAAAAGAGTTTCTTCTTTTGTTTTCACAGAGGATGAGACCCTATGGATTGCTTCTATCCCAATATGGTATGATAGACCACGCCCTCCTGAAAGGTTGCTGTGAACACCCTCGAAAAATTACTTCACTCAACTGCCGACTGAGATGAACCTAGCAGACAGGTTATACCATGAAAGACCTAAATAACAGCGCCCCCATTCAGCATGAAGCAGTTTGGAGAGAAAGAACTGCGCCCATATTCCCAAATATTGTTTATAAATGTTCTTTTACATTTAAAAGGGGATATGATATAGATATGAATAATTTGCATTGGTATGGATTTTAAGGTCAATTTTGTTATATGTATATGTATTTCTGATATTGATTAAGGTATTGTGATTGTGTAGTTCATTTAAAGATGTAATGTATAATTAGGAAATATAAGTTGTTAATGGATAATCATCAATAATAGTCAAGCTTGTTGTCATGTTAGTTAGATTTTCTAGATATATAAAGATATATTTCAGGCTGGGCGGTGGTGGCACACACCTTTAATCCCAGCACTCGGGAGGCAGAGGCAGGTGGATCTTTTTGAGTTCGAGGCCAGCCTGGTCTACAAGAGCTAGTTCCAGGACAGGCTCCAAAGCTACAGAGAAACCCTGTCTCAAAAAAAGATATATTTCAGTTAGATAGGCATTCTTCATATCTTTCAAAGACTACAGAATACGGCATTTTAAATGTTTTAATAACTTAGGGTTTTTCATGACAATGAGACATGCCTGCTCCTGGCAGCACCAATCTACTTCAAGAGGAAGATGGGCATCGAAGAGGATCCTTATGGAGTTTGATAGCCATATGGGCAAGAAACTGCTCTTGCCTAGACTGTTGCATAAACTGGACACAACGAACCCACAGAAAGAGGACTGCTGAACTTGCCTAAAGGTGAGATGGCCTTTCGGGGTTCCTGATTCATGAAAGAGTCTGCAAGACATTCTGCAAGACACAGCAGAAAGTGACTGAACTGTCTTTGAAATTTCCTGCCTCATGGAAATGTCTCTGGATACTATGGGCCTTTAGGCTGAAGATGGATGTCCCAATGGTACAGAGGAACTTTGGGTGACTGTCCAGGCAGCGAGATGTCTCTGTCATTTCTAGAGTTTTGGAAGTTGCTAACTTCTTGTTTACTTAGGTAATATTATATCCTTCTGGAGTCTTTGATGGAGTTGAAGAATGAATACTTATAGTTTTCCTTAGTTATAATAAAAGATAAAATGGATTTAAATATTGTAACTGTAATTCTTGCTTGATAACTGTTTTGTTATATGTAATTTTACTATGTTAAAGTTAAAGCCTTTCTTTTTTGTTTAAACAGAAAAAGGGGAAATAATGGAGGAGGGTCGTCTGTCTATGTATTACTTTCATTGGTTAATAAAGAAACTGCCTTGGCCCTTTTATAGGACAGAAAATTAGGTAGGCGAAGTAGACAGAACAGAATTGTAGGAGAAAGAAAGCAGTCAGGCAGATGCCTCAGGCAGATGCCATAGCTCTCCTCTCCGAGATGGACGCAGGCTAAGATCCTTCCTGGTAAGAGACCACCTTGTGGTGCTACACAGATTACTAAATATGGGTTAAAACAAGATATGAGAATTAGCCAATAAGAGGCTGAAACTAATGGGCCAAGCAGTGTTTAAAAGAATACAGTTTCCATGTAATTATTTCGGGTGTAAAGCTAACCCGGTGGCGGGAAGCAGCCCGCAGCCCCATCTACATTTAGTCAGTTTTTGCTTGCTGTAGTATTCCTTCTAGATTCTGAGAGGTTTAGGAGGCTGGCACACCACATAAACCTCGACACTCATGTCAATTACCTGAAGACTTGATGTAGCCAAATAATCAACAAGCTCAAAGATAGGCCATTTAAAATTATGCAAAGAAACAAAAACAAGAATGGAAAAAAAGAAGGAAGATCTATTAGATACTATAAGACAAAAACAAAACATTATTGAATTTCCAAAACAAAGTAATTAACACAGAAATAGAAACCATCCATCCTATTTTAAGTTATTTTGTTGTGTAAGGGAATAATGACAGAAAATGTCTATAATCTATGGAGAGAAGAGAATATGCATACACATGAAATACAAAGAATGTCAAACAGAATAAATATAAAATCTCTTCATTAAAACATTACAATCAAAATCTTTTTTGTTGGTGTTAATGCATGACTTTATGAGATAGGATCTCATAGTCAGCCTAGAAATCACGACCACAGTATTCACCAACAAATTAATATGATTATTATATTTTATTACATTTCATATTGTATATGCCATGGTTAGTTGTATTGTAGAATTGTGAATTTGACAATACTCATACTTTAGGATGAGTTTTATCCTTTTATATTTTTTCCTCTTGTTAACTAGTGTCTTGGTTTGGGTTACTATTATTGTGAGGAAACAACATGACCAAAAGCAAGTTGGGGAAGAAAGGATTTATTTGGCTTACATTTCCATACCACTGTTCATCACCAAAGGAAATCAAGGCAGAAACTCAAATAGGATAGGAACCTAGAGGAAGGAGTATCATGATGCAGCAGCCATGAAGAAGTGCTGCAGAGTAGCATGCATCCCATGGCTTGCTCAACCTACTTTCTTACAGCATCCAGGACCACAATTCCAGGTATAGAACCACCTACAATGGTCTGGATCCTCTCCAAACAATCACTAATTAAGAAAATGCTTTAGAGCTGGATCTTATAGAGGCATTTCCTCAATTGAGATTCCTCCTCTCAGATAACTCTAGTTTTGTCAAGTTGGCATAAAACTAGCCAGCAAAATTAGCAATCTCTTGTTCAAACTTGAGAAACTTCTTTTTGTCATTTCTTATAAGTTAGGTCTACTGGGGATGAACTCCTAAACTTTGAGTTTGTCTGTGAATGTCGCTCTATCCTTCATTTCGAAAGCATAGTTTCGAAATTTATAATGATATTTTATAATGATATTCTTTCTGGACGTTTATTTTTTCTTTCAGGACTTTGAATAAATCATTCTCCTTTTTCTGGCCTGTAAGATTTCTCCTGAGAAATCTGGTGGATCATCTTATGGGAGATTGCTCATGTTATAAGATTTTATACTCTTATATTCAACTTTCACTCTTTTTCTTCAGATTTTAAGAGTTTGATGGCAAGCAACTCATATCTGTTGTTTCAACATTCAGGAGATTGACATAGGAGGACTACAATTTGTTTAAGGCTGCCCGAGCTATGTATTAAACTTAATGATACCTCTTCCTTAAGCACTTGGTAGAATTAAGCAGTGACTATGTCTGGTCCTGGGATTTTCTTTATGGGTAATTTTTAAATTACTGCTTCAAACAATTCACTACTAAATGGAAAATAGATGAAAAAAAGCAAGAAGGGAATTAAAACTATTTTATTATAAACTGAATTAAAGTGAAAACACAACATACCCTAATCTATGGGATACAATAATGACAGTTCTAAGAAAAGAGTTCATATCACTGAGCACCAACATTAAAAAAATGTAGAGATTTCATATTACCAACTTAGTGGTATACCTGAAAGCTCTAGAACAAAAAGACAAAATAACATCCAAAGAGAAGATGGCAAAAAATAATCAAACTCAAGTCTGAAATCAATGAAATAGAAACAAAATTAAGAAAGAAAACAAAGAATCAATAATATAAGGAGTAATTTCTTTGAGAAAATCAATAAAATAGACACATACTTAGTCAAATTAGCTTAAAAATGAGGAGAAAAGATCCAAAGTAATAAAATTATAGAATAAAGGGGGAATATTATAACAGACACTGAGGAGAATCATAACGACATACCTTAAAAACCTGTTCTCCACTAAACTGGAAACCCTAAAAAGAAAAGGATGAATTTCTTGATATACATGACCTACCAAAGTTAAATCAAGATCAGATAGGCAATTTAAATAGATCTTTAACACCTAGCCAAAAGAAGCAGTAATTAAAAGATTCCCAAACCAAAAAATGTCCAGAGCCAGGTGGATTCAAAGCAGAATTCTATATGACCTTCAAAGAATTATTCCTATAAAAACAAAGAAGCACGGCCCAATTAGTATTATATACCCACAATTACCCACCACAATTATCCTGATACCCAAACTACATAAAGACCGAACAAAGAAAAAAATTTATACCTCAATATATCTCTTATGAACATAGATGCAAAAATTCTCAATGAGGGCTAGAGAGATGGTTCAGAGGTTAAGAGCACTGGTTGCTCTTCCGGAGGTCCTAAGTTCAATTCCCAGCAACCACATGGTGGCTCACGGCCATCTGCACTGAGATCTGGTGCCCTCCTCTGGCGTGCGGGCATACATCGAGGGAGAATGTTGTATACATAATAAATAAATGTTTTTAAAAAATTCTCAATGAATTATTAAAAAACTGTAAGTAATAAAAAAACAGCATGTCATTGGCATAAAAACAGACATGTTGTTCAATGGAATTGAATTGAAGATCCAGGCATAAGTTCATACATCTGTGGGTGCTGTGGGAACTCCTTCAGCCAAAAGCCTTTAAAATCATGGATTCATGTACTATAAATGCAGATGAAATGCATGTGTGGGTCTCTTGGCTGCTAGTTTCAGTTCCAGTTCCCAGCACATGCAGAGGACTGCAGATTGCTACTGTTTCTTTGAGTTTATCCCCAGATAAATAAACCTTTGTTATGCTCCATTCCAGTCTACTGTGGAACTCTTGTACACCAACAAATTGGCACCACCATCTAGGGCATGGATCCACAAAAGACCTTAAAAAAAAGCTTAAGCAAAAAGGACTTCTAGACCCACAAAAATAGAAGCCAAGTGCAGATTCTTGGAGTGGCATTTCAGATAAGCTATGTTTGCTAGAGGCAAGCAGAGGCATGATTCCTTTAGAGAAGGCTTCCTGACTCAGCATTAGCAGCAAAAAAAAAAACCGGCATGTCTCCTTTTAAAAAAAACAGCTTCCTAGTTCACATAAATGGCTCTGGTTCTTTTGGGAGGTCCTGATATGGGACAATTAAATGTAAGCAGCGTGTTACAAATTGTTTAATGGCAACATAGACCAACTGCACCCCTGGAGCTGGGTTGGTGAGCATGGCTGGCAGAGATGGCGAACATACCTCTGCCATGTTGGACTGGGTGGAGCAAACAGGCAGGGCCCCGAAGTTGGTCGTAGTCATACCTGCTTAGCATTTAAAAAAAGGTGCTCCTGGTCAGAAAATGATTACAGATACACAATAAAGACAGATTCAGACAAAAATAAAACTCTGGGGCTGGAGAGATGGCTCAGAGGTTAAGAGCATTGCCTGCTCTTCCGGAGGTCCTGAGTTCAATTCCCAGCAACCACATGGTGGCTCACAACCATCTGCAGGCATACACACAGACAGAATATTGTATACATAATAAATAAATAAATAAATATTTAAAAAAAAATAAACCTCTGAATGGGTCACACATTTAATGTTTTAAAAATGTATGTAGGCTTAGAAGAGAGAAGAAAAAGAGTACAGACAGTTATAAAAAATAATTTTAAAAAAACAAAGTATTTAAAGAGACAGTAACAGTAATATAAAAGAGTACACACTGACACAGATTTAAAAAGCAAAGAAAAATAAGCCACATAAAGATGAAATATACACAGACAATCTGGATTATGTATATTATTGTGTTTTCTTTGAATTTTTTGACTGCAGAGAAACATTTGATTCTGGAGGCTGCTAAGTTAAATCGACATAAAGGTATATTGTTTGGGTTTAGGAATATGCTGATTTGGAAAAGAAGTTCTGCTTTTGTTTCCACAGAAAATGAGAACCTGTGAATTCCTGCCAGGCTAATGTGGTTTAATGGAACAAAACCCCCCAAAAGCTCTCCATGAACCCTAAAATTACTTAGCTTAACAAACATCAGGAAGCAGTGTGTAGAATTCCCAATTCCCAAAATGACTGTTTATAAATGTTTATTTTAATTTTAAAAGGGTTGGTTATAAATAGTTAATGGAAATAAGGGGGATATTATATAGAAATGAATATTCTGCATTGGTATGGATCTTGGTCTATTGATACAAATTTAAGGTCGATTTTGTTACACTATATATATATATGTATATTTTGCTCTTCTTTAAGGTATTGTGTTTGTGCAGTTCATTTAAAAATGCAATGTATAATTTAAAACTACAGATTAATAGTCATTTACAATAGTCAAACTTGTAATCATGCTAGTTAGATTTTCTAGATACACAGAGATATATTTCAGTTAGACAGATAATCTTCAAGCACTTCAAAGGCCTGCAGAATATGGCATTTAAATAAATTAGAATTCTGTTAACATGACACACAATTGCTCCTGGCGGCACCGATCTATTCCTGAGAGAATGTTGGGCACTGAAGACACTCCACTTGGAGAGTGTTTGCTTCTTAGCAAAACTGACCTTTGGGCAAAGAACTGCCCCTGCCTTGACCACTGACAAAATGCACAGTATCCATACTGGACAAGCAGCATACAAGCAAAAAGACAAACCTTGTCAAGACAGAGTAAGACAGTTTTTAAAAATTTCCTGCCTCTGAAAATGGTCTGTCAGTTACTCTAGGCCATAGCCAAAGTTGGTTGCCTAAACATTACAAATGAGAATTTAGGTGATTGCCCAGGTAGCCAGTTGTCTCTGATATTTCTTGAATCTTTTAGACTCCTTAGGATAACTATTGAAACATTTAGCATATGTTTCTTGTTTGATGTTGTTCATGCTGGTTGTAATTTTAATTTTTATTTATGTTTTTGCCTTTTGTTTTCCCTGGACAATACTTGATATTTGGTCTTTTTGTACATAGTTTTGTATTAGGCTTAGAACTCTCTTATTTAGACAAAAGGGGAGGTGCTGTGGGAACTCCTTCAGCCAATAGCCTTTAAGATACCAGCTCACTTTGGGCATGGTCTCATACACTATAAAGGCATACAAATGTAGAAGGAGGCCGCTTGTTTATCCTGTCTGCCCAGAACCAAAATAGCCACACAGAAATTGTATTAAAATAAAATTGTATTAAAATGCTTGGTCCATTAGCTACAGCTTCTTATTGGCTAACTCTTACATCTTAATTTAACCCATTTCTATTATCTGTGTATCACCACGTGGCAGTGGCTTACCAGCTAAAATTCCAGCATGTCTATCTCCAGCAGTGGCTCCATGGTGTCTCTCTGACTCCGCCCTTCTTTCTCCCAGCATTCAGTTCAGTCCTCCCCGCCTACCTAAATTCTGCCCTATCAACAGGCCAAGGCAGCTTCTTTATTCATTAATGGTAATCACAGCACACAGAGGGGAGGTCTCCCACATCAGATGAAAAGCGTGTACAGGCCTCTTGGCTGCTGGATTCGGTTCCAGTTCCCAACGCATGCAGAGGACTGCAGATAGCTACTCTTTCAGTGAGTTTATCCCCAGATAAATAAACCTTTGTTATACTCCATTCCAGTCTACTGTGGAACTCTTTTGTATGCCAACATATGAACACCGGACTTTTTACAAAGAAGTCAAAATACATGCAGAAGAAAAGACAGAATCTTGTACAGATGGTGCTGTTCAAACTGGATGGCTACATGTAGACAAAAGCAAATAGATCCATATTTACCATTCTACACAAAACTCAACTCCAAATGGATTGAGAACTTCAACAGAAGACCAGATACCCTAACACCAAATACCCTCAGTCTATCTGAAAGAAGAAATATTGGGGAATAAGCTTTAACTCGCTGACACAGGAAAAGACTTTCTAAACAGAACATTGATGACACAAACAGACACTAAAATCAAAAGGACTTTATGAAACTGAAAAGCTTCTATATGGCAAAGGACACCATCATTTGGGCAAAGTGGCAGGCTACTTTGGTAGCCTTGGTTAAGGTAGAATGGGTAAAAGTCTTTATCAAACACACATCCAATAGAGGGCTAGTGTTTAAAATGCATAATTTAAAAGACTGGATATCAAGAAAGCAAATAATCCAATTCAAAAATGGCATAAAGAATTAAGCAGAGAGTTCTGAAAAGATGAAACACAAATGGCTGAAAAACAAAGAAATGTTCAATTCTAATCCCCTTGATCTCCTTATGTTGTCTTAATGCTATTGCTAGAACTTCAAACACTATATTGAAGAGGTATGGAGAGAGTGGAAAGCCTAAATAAGAAGGTGAACCCAAAGAAAAACATATTTATCCTCCTGGATATTGGAAGTAGACAAGATCACCGGGCAAAAGTTGGGAGCACGGGGGGAGGAGTGGCTGGGGAGAAGAGGAGATGGGGAGAGAGAAGGGAGAAGGGGAAGATTGGGGAGAGCTTGGGGGAATGGGATGGTTGAGATGGAGGAAGGGTGGATATGTGAGCAGGGAAGAAGATATCTTAACTAAGGGAGCCATTTTAGAGTTTGTAAGAGACTTGGCTCTAAAGGGGTTCCCAGGTGTCCAAGGAGATGTCCCCAGCTAGGTCCTTGGGCAGCAGAGGAGAGGATGCCTTAACTGACCTTCTCCCATAGCCGCACTGATGAATATCTTGCATATCACCATAGAACCTTCATCTGGTGATGGATGGAGATAGAGACAGAGACCCACATTGGAGCACTGGACTGAGCTCCCAAGGCCCAGATGAAGAGAAGAAGGAGGGAGAACGTGAGCAAGTAAGTCAGGACCGCGAGGTGTGTGTCCACCCACGGAGACGGTGGGACTGATCTAATGCGAGCTCACCAAGGCCAGCTGGACTGGGACTGAGCATGCGATCAAACCGGACTCTCTGAATGTGGCTGACAATGAGGGCGAACTGAGAAACCAATGATAATGACACCGGGTTTTGATTCTATTGCGTGTACTGGCTTTTTGGGAGCCTAGTCTGTTTGGATGCACACCTTCCTAGATGGAGGGGGAAGGCCTTGAACTTCCCACAGGGCAGGGCACCCTGACTTCTCTTAGGACTAGAGAGGGAGGGGAGGGAAATGGAGGTAGTGGGAGGGAAATGGGGGGACAGCAGTGTATTTGGCAAAAAAAAAAAAAGAAATGTTCAACATCTTTACTTGTCTTAGTGTTTCTTTTTTTTAAGATTTATTTATTTATTATGTATACAACATTCTGCCTCGATGTCTGCCCACACGCCAGAGGAGGGCGCCAGATCTCAGTACAGATGGTTGTGAGCCACCATGTGGTTGCTGGGAATTGAACTCAGGACCTCTGGAAGAGCAGTCAGTGCTCTTAACCTCTCAGCCATCTCTCCAGCCCCTTGTCTTAGTGTTTTATTGCTGTGAAGAGACACCATGACCACGGAAACTCTTACAAAGGAAAATATTTCCCTGGAAATGGCTTACAGTTCAGAGGTTTAGGCCATTATTGTTATGGTGGAAAGCATGGTGGCATGCAGGCAGACATGGTGCTGGAGAGGTAGCTGAAGAGTTCTACATTTGGATCCACAGGTAGCAGGAAGAGATAGTAAGCCACTAGGCCTGGTTTGAACTTCTGAAATCTCAAAGCCGAACCCCAGAGACACACTTCCTCTAACAAGGCCACATCTACTCCACCAAGATCATATCTCTAATAACATCACTCCCTATGAGTCTATGGGAGCCATTTTCATTCAAACCAACACACTAGTCTTCATGGAGATGCAAATCAAAGCTATTTTGAGCTTTCATCTTAAGTCAGTCAGAATGGCCAAGATCAATAAAACAAATGACAGCTCATGCTAATGAGAATGTGAAGAAAGAAGAACGCTTATTCATTGCTGGTGGAAGTGCAAACATGTACAGCCACTATGGAAATCAGTATGGTAATTCATCAGAAGGCTGGGAATAGATTTATTCTAAGATCAAGCTATACCACTCTTGAGACTATACCCAAAAGGATTCTATATCCTACTAATAGATACTTTATTCATCCATGTTCATTCTGCTCTAGTCATAAAACACAGAAATTGGAACAGCCTAGATGCCCACCAATAGATGAACAGATAATGAAAATGTGGTACATTTACACAGTGGAATATTACTCAGCTGTTAAAAATATGAAATTTGCAGGTAAATGGATGAAACTAGAAAAAAATCACCTTGAGTGAGGTAACTCAAACCCAAAAAGACAAATATTGTATATTTTCTCTTATAAGTGTATTGCCTTAGTCAGTGTCGAATTGCTATGAAGAGACACTATGATCACAGCAACTCTTACAATGGAAAACATTTAATTGGGGCTGGCTTACAACTCAGAGGTTTAGTCCATTATTGTCATGGCAGGAAGCATGGCAGCACGCAGGCAGACATAGTGCTAAAAAGGGGCTGAGAGATCTATATTTGGATCCTCAGGAAGCAGGAAGAGTGAGCTTTGGTCTACATTGAGCTTCTGAAACCTCAAAGTCTACCACACCCCCACACTCACCACCAGTGACACACTTTTACTAACAAGGTCACAACTATTCCAATGACATCACATCTCTTAATAGTGCCACTCTGTATGAGCCAATGATAGCCATTTTCATTCAAACCACCACATTCTATTCCCCTGGCCCCCACAGGCTTGTAGCCATATCACAATTAAAAAATGTATTCAGTCCAACTCCAAAAGTCCTAGAGTCTATAAAAGTCTCAGCATTGCTTAAAAGTTCAAAGTCTCTTCTGAGACTCATGGAAATCTCTTAACTGCAATCCCCCATAAGAACAAAATCAAAAAGTAGATCACATACTTTTAACACACAATGGCACAGGATATACATTACCCTTCCAAAAAGGAGGAAGGTAGCATAGTGAGGAAATACTGGACCCAAACAACACCAAAAAATAGCTGGGAAAACTCCAAATTCTGCATCTCCATGTCTGATCTCACAGATCTCCAATTGCTTTCAGCCTCGTTGACTGCAACATACTTCTTTCTCTTGGGCTGTTCCACTCCCTGTTAGCTGCTCTCCTCAGCAGGTATCCCACAGCTCTGGCATCTCTAACATTTTAGGGTCTCCAAGGGAATCCAGTCTTCACCTTCACAGTTTCATGCAATGGTCTCTCTAGGCTTCCATGCAGGAAGACTCCTAACACATGCCTGGCCTCAGCAGCTTTCCTTAGTCACAGAGAAACATTCCATAACCCCTTTCTTCTATTCTTGAATCTAAAGCCAGAACCACAATGCTGGGGCTGCCAAGTTCTGTTGCTCACTGAAGCTGGAACATGGCCTCCTCATTAAATTATATCTTCACCTGATTTCTGTTTTCAGTGGTTTCCTTCACTGCCTCAGCTTGGCTGTCCTGGAACTCATAGACCAGGCTGGCCTTGAACTCAGAAATCCAACAGCCTCTGCCTTCTTGGTGCAGGAGAACTGTCTGTATTCTGTCAATCATGTTGTAAATAAACGCTGATTAGCCAGGCAGGAAGTATAGGTGGGGAAACCAGACAGGAAGTAGAAATGATGCAATGAGAACAGGAGAATTCTGGGAAGGAGGAAGTTGATTCCTCCTGCTCCTGCCCAGACCACCTAAGCAGCAGGATGTGATCTGCCCCGCTGTGAAAAGTACTGAGCCACATGGCTAACATAGATAAGAACAATGGGTTAATATAAGCTACAAGAGCTAATAAGTAGCCTGATCTAATGGGCCAATCAGCTTTATAACTTATAGAGATCTCTGTGTGATTGGGGGGGGGGGGCTTGCTGGCTGTGGGGTACCGGGCGGGACAGAAACACAAACAAGCAGGCCCCCACTAGTGTTACACCCTCTGAGTGCTAGGATTAAAGGCGTGCATCACCATACCTGACCCTAAGCACTTCTTTAATTTCTTTGTACATTTCTTTAATTCCTTTCAATGAATTAGAAGCTCAACTGAGTGCATTCTGGCTCTGAGGTCACCACTCCCTTTATTTCACTTAGCATCAAACTTTTCTTTAATCTGTTTATACTTCCTGATGTTCCCTTTCTCCTCCAATTATGCATTTTGTATTTTTCCTTGCTCAGCTTGCACCTTTTCGTTACAGATCTGAATAAGAGAGATCACTAATAATCATGTGACACAGTCCATACTAGGCTTTCTGGAAATCTCCTCTGCCAACACCATTAGTCCAAAACTCTTCAATTTAGCCTCAGGCAGATTTTTTTTTGGAAGTAGACAGAAAGCAGCCACATTCTTTACCAAAATATCACAAAAACAATCTCTACACCACATATTAATATTCTTCTATGCTGAAACTTCTTGAGCCCCCACAGTTCAAATCACCCTCACTAACACTGTCTTCCATGCTCCTACTAGGATGGTCCACTTAAAGTTTTCAAATACTTTTCTAGTTCAAAGTCCCAAAGTATTCCATATTCCTCCAAACAAAAGCATGCTCTGGACTATGACACCATATTTCAGACCCTGCTGAAAATGAAAACCTTCTGTTTTAGTTAGGATTTCTTTTTTTTTTCAGTGTTTTATTTGTTTTTTATTTTTTTTAATCTCTTTTTTTTATTTATTTCATTTTTTACTTTTTTTGTTTCTTTCTTTTTTTTTTTTAATTTGGCCAAAGTGAATTTTATTTATTTTTTTTTCTTTCTCATGGTTTATTTTTTTTTATATTTAAAAATTTCCATCTCCTTCCCTCCTCCTCCCCCTTCCCTCCCCTTCCCTCCACCCATACCTCCCCTCCCTCCCTCTCACTCATGGAGACGGTGGGACAGAACTAAAGGGAGATCACCAACTCCAGTTGGAATGGGACTGATGGATCATGCGACCAAACCCGTCTCTCTGAATGTGGCCAACAGCGGGGGCTGACTGAGAAGCAAAGGACATTGGCGCTGGGCTCTGATTCTTCTGCATGGACGGGCTCTGTGGGAGCCTTCTCAGCTTGGTCGATCACCTTCCTGGACCTGGGGGGAGTTGGGAGGACCTTGGACTTAGCATAGAGTGGGGAACCCTGATGGCTCTTTAGTTAGGATTTCTATTGCTGTGAAAAGACACTACAATCACGGCAACTTATAAAGGGAAGCATTTTATTGGGGGCTGGCTTAAAGATTTATTCCATTATTGACATGGCAGGAAGCATGGCAGCATGTAGGCAGACATGGTGTTGGAGAGGGACTGAGAGTTCTACATCTGGATCCTTAGGTAGCAGGAAGGGCTGAAACCTCAAAGCCCATTCCTGGTGATACATTTCCTCCAACAAGGCGACACCTCCTAATAGTGTCACTCTCTATGAGCCTATGGGGGACATTTTAATTCAAACTACCACATGCATCTTAGTTTTTAAGCTTTTGATATATATGTGACAATCCACATAACCATGAAGGTTAGGTAACAAGTAAGGGAAGAGTGGGGAAAGGAGGATCTCCCAAGGGAGGGAAATAGAATATATAATTATGAAGAGACTGGGAAGACTGTAGTGGAAGGATTAAATGGGGAGGGAGAGGGAAGAGAAGGGTAAGGGAGAAAATATAGGAAGGGACAACTAATACTAAAGATCCTTTGAGAGACCATTTAGAAACCTACTACTATAGAAGTCTTCTAAAACTAATTATATTTAAAAATTATAAATCATAAAATTATATACATTAAAATGTATATATTATAAACATATTATTACATATTATACATATATGAAATCTTATTGGAGTCACCAAGACAATTCTTTAATTAGACATCTTATGCCAACCAGTGAAACCTCTCAAGCCAGGAATAGGTTATATCTAGTTTAGTCATTGGCCAAAAGAGTTCCATGAAAACCCTTAAAGAATTCAGGCTATTGCCAAAGTTATTAGTTACCATCCACAAACTGATGATAAGGGCGTATTACAGAAGACAACACTTACATATCTCATTGAACCGGTGCCTAACAAGAAAAAACAAAGTACAGAATGGTATAAAACCTTTGCTAGCTATACTTCAGAGAAGAGATTAAATATCTAAAATATATTTTTAAAGACTGAAAGTTAAACATCAAAAATCAAATCTTCCAACCAAAAATGACCTAATAACACAGAGACAGTTCTCAAAAAAGAAATACAACTGGCCAATTAATGTTTTTAGAAGTATTCAACATCCCTAGTCATCAAGGAAATGCAAATTAAAACTACTCTAAGATTCCACCTCATGTCAGTCAGAATAACTAACACAACAAAACAAATGACAACACTAGAAAGGATATGGAGAAAAGAGAAGCCCTTGTTCATTGATGAATGGGAGTGTAAACTAGTACAGCAGGATGTTAGTATGGAGGTTTCTCAAAACAATTAAAACACAAATATACATGACCCAGTTATCCTGATCCTGAGAATGTACTCAAAATATCAGCAGACAGATACATGCACATTCATGTTTATTCACAATACTTTAAAAAATGGAGACAGCAAGAAGGTTCAGTGGGTTAAGGCACCTGCCACCAATGTTGCTGACCTAAATCCAATCCCTGAATTGACTCTTACAGGTTGTCCTCTGACCTGCACATGCATATGGTGACATGTGGAACACACATGATAATTAAATGTAAATTTAAAAAATAGAATGAACCTAGTCAATCAACTGATGGACATATAAAGAAAATGGGATACCAATATATGATGGAATTTTGTTCATCCATCAAGAAAAATTAAATCATGACATTTGCAGGAAAATAATTTTTTTGTTTTTTTGAGACAGGGTTTCTCTCTAGCTTTGGAGCCTGTCCTGGAACTAGCTCCTGTAGACCAGGCTGGCCTCAAACTCACAGAGATCCACCTAACTAGGCCTCCCAAGTGCTGGGATTAAAGGCGTGTGCCACCACTGCCCAGCTAGAACTAGAAATTCTTATGTCGAGTAAAATAAGCCAAACATAGAAAGAAAAATGCTGCATGATTTCTTTCATATGTGTATCCTATGTTTTAATTATATGTGTAAATATGTTAATATATATATATATATATATATATTATAAAGATAGAAAGGAGATGAAGGAAAAGATCTTTTGAGAAAAAAAATATACTACATGTACCATGAAAGCAAGGGAGCTACTGAGGGAATAAAGGGGACCAACAGAAAGAGGACAAGAGATAAGAAAGGAGTATGGGGAAGAAGATCAACAAGAGCAAAGAACATATGAAATTTCAATAATGAAACCTATTATCTTAAACGCTAATTTTAAAAATTAATTAAGGACTGAGGAAATGACACAGTTGGTAAAATGCTTACCACATAACAATAAAGACCTGAATTTGGATCCGGAGCACACACATAAGAAGCCAGGCATAGCAGCACATATATATGTAATCATAGCACTGAAGGAGCAGAGACATCTGATATCAACCTCTGGCCTCCATATGCCTGCACATGTACCCACAAACACACACACACACACACACACACACACACACACACAAAGATATACACATAAAAATAAAGCAAAATAAAATCAAAAGTACATTTTAAAGTATAATAGAAAACAAAGTCATTATATAATACAAAGGTATCAATTGATTGAGAAGATATAAAGACTGTAAGTATATATGCACCATAAATGGGATATCTAAATATATAAAATACTACTAAAGGTTCAAAGGCATCAAATAGACTACAATATAATACTAGCAAACCTCAATATCCTGCTTTCCCAATGAGCAGATCTCCCAGACAGAAAATTAATAAGGAAACTTTGGACTTGATAAATATTTTGTGTCACGTGAACCTAAAAAATATAAAACAGGGGCTGGAGAGATGGCTCAGAGGTTAAGAGCATTGCCTGCTCTACCAAAGGTCCTGAGTTCAATTCCCAGCAACCACATGGTGGCTCACAACCATCTGTAATGGGGTCTGGTGCCCTCTTCTGGCCTGCAAGCATACACACATACAGAATATTGTATACATAATAAATAAATATTTAAAAAAATATATAAAACATTCCACCCACCCTAAAACAAAGAAATTCATATTCTTAAGTTCTCACGGACTATTCTCTAGGATACATCACATGTTAAGGCACAAAATAAGCCTCACAAAATTTAAAGTTGAAATCACATCAAGCATCCTTTCTATTCATGATATGAAACTAGAAATTACTATCAAGAGGAATTTTATAAAATTGCAAAGAGATGGAAATTAACCATGCTCTTGAATAGTCAATGAAGAAACTGAAGGAAAATTTTAAAAGATTTTGAGAAAGGGACTTGGGAAATTGTTCAGTGGATAAAATGCTTACCTCACAAGCAAGAAGTCTGGAGTTTGAATCCCTGAAACTCACATAAATGCCAGGCAGCAGATTTTACAGTCCTCTTATAATTTAGGTGCTTACAAGTCAGAGACTGGATTGTCAGAACAAGCTATAAAGCTAAATTAGTCTAGCCCAAATTATTCTAGCCCTATCTTTAAGTATTAGGTTCAATTGAGAGACCTTGCCTCAAAGAATAAGTTGGAGAACAATCAAATAAGAAATCTAATGTCAGTCTTAAGTAGCCTCCACATATACACACTTACATGTGCAGACCACACATACACACAAATGCAAAAAACATTATGAGACAAAGAAAAATGGAAATCAAACATACCAAAAATGTACAGGAAAAAGAAAACAGTTCCAAAGCGCGCGCGCGCACGCGCGCACACACACACACACACACACACACAAACACACTCAGAACTCAGGATGGAAGCTGAGACAGAAATATTACTAGTTGCAGGCTTTGGCTACATAGTGAAACATTTCAAAAGAAGAAAGTAATAACTTACCAGGCATGGTGGTATATACCTATATCTTTGGTACTTGAGAGGCTGGAAAAGGAAGATCTCATATATGAGACCATTCTAAACTAAAAGTGAGTTCCATAAAAGGTCAGTCTAGGCTACAAGGAGAGATCTTGTCTTCAAAACAAACAAAAAAGTCCCCTAGAAAAATTTCCTAAATCAAAGTTGGTATAAGGAAGAAAATAATAAAGATCAGAGTAGAAATAAATGAAATAGAGACTACAAAATAATTTTAAAAGACCAATAAAGAGTTGATTTGTTAAAAGGGTAACAATCACTATACGTCTGCCTAAACTTAGGAAAATAAGAGAACACCTAAATCATAAAATAAGAAATCAAAGAAGTGACATGACAACTGTTACCATAAAACAGAATGTATCAGGAGACCACTTTGAACAATTACATGGTTCACAGTGTTGAATAAATGTACATAGGCTTGGGAGAGAGAAGAAAAAAGTATAGACAGCTATAAAAAGAAACAGGTTTAAAAAATAAAACAAACTCTTTAAAGAGACAGTAAAAGTAATATAAAGAGTATAGTCACAGATTAAAGGAGTAAAGGAAAATAAGCCATGTAAAGATGGAATATACACAGAGAGTCTGGATTGTGTATATTATTATGTTTTTTTGAATTTTTGACTGCAGAGAGATATTTGATTCTGGGGGCTGTTAAGCTAAACTAACATAAAGGTATTTTAATTCAAAATTTGAGTCTAAAGATATGTTACTTTAGAAAAAAGGTTCTGCTTTTGTTTCCACAGAAGATGAGAACCTGTGGATTGCTTCCAGGCTAATGTGGTTTGATGAACCAAGACCCCACAAAAGGTCTCCATAAACCCTAAAAATACTTTGTCCAACAAACAGCAGGAAACAGTTTGGAGAAAACTATGCCCAAATTCCCAAAATGATTGTTTATAAAGGTTTGTATTCATTTAAAGGAGGTTGATTATAAGTGATTAATGGTCACAGTCAATTTCTAACAAACGGTTCTTGCCTGGACTGCTTTATGGTATGCTGTATGAAATGAATATGCAGGACCCACAGAAAAGTAACTTCTGAGTTTTCCAAAAGATGGGATGGTCCTTCAGGGTTCCTGCTTCACAGAAGACATTCTGCAGGACACAGAAGAGGGCAACTAATAAAATTTGTCATTATAAGGGAGAAAAGATCTTCAAATTTCCTGCTTCATGGAAAAGTCTGTTGGATACTATGGGCCTGTGTGCTGAAGATGGATGCCCCAATGTTATAGAACTATTACCCTTTCCAGTAAGCCACAGCCACATGGCGATACACAGATTAATAGAAATGGGTTAATATAAGATAATATAAGATATAAGAGATGGGTAGGAATATGTCTAGGCTATTTGCCAAACAGTATTGTAATTAATACAGTTTCTGCGTGATTATTTGGGTCTGGGTGGCCAGGAAACTTAAGAGCAGTCTCCGTTTACATAGGAACTCCTATGTTCACAACAGCCAAGACAGAAACAACTCAACTCTATTGGCAGGTGAACGGATAAAGAAAATGTCAAACGTGTGTGTGTGTGTGTGTGTGTGTGTGTGTGTGTGTGTGTAGTAGGATGTATAAAAAAAGAAAAATCTCTCATTTGCCACAACACTGATGAACATGAACATGGAGGACAACATACTAAGTAAAATAAGCCAAACACTGAGAGATGAATACTGCAAGATGTAGATTTTAAAAACAGTAAAACTCAAAGAAACAAATAATTGAATAATAGATAGCTATCAGATTATGGGGAGATATGGGGAGATATTGTTCAGAGGGCATAATGCTTCAGTTATGTAGGATGGCTAAGTTCTCAAGATTTAATTTACAGATCAGTGACTAAATGTTAATAAATTGCATTTTATATGTAAAATTTGTTAAGAGACAATCTTAAATGTTCTCACCAGGAAAGGGGAAATAACAATATGAGCAGATAGATTTGCTAACTAGCAAATTTTACTATATATATGTAAAATACTAATTTTGATAAATTACCATTTGTTTAAAATGAGTATTTTGAAAAGTGGTCAGAGCAAGATGATAGCTGAGTATGATCCTCCAGAAACTGTCTCACTACAGACACAATTTCAGTGACTGCTAATGCACCAAACTAATCTTCAGGAGATTTAAGGAAGTCAGACTTTCTGGAAAAGCCCTACTGCCAAGAACGCGCATGCGGCATCACTCATCTATCAAACTGCTGTTGGAGCCAGCACTGCTTGTGGCTTGTTTCATGATTCTTAGGCAATATCCAGCACTGAAGGAGGCAGCTTTCTTGATGCTATGTTTGTTTTGGCAGGCTGTGGGTATTGCACATGACATTACTGTGGCATTAGTCACATGCATGAATAGAAGCCTGATGTTGATTTCTCAGCAGAGAAAATTGAAAAAAAAATCCTGACGTATCCAAACCAAATCCCTATAACTATGAATAAGGCATCCAATCTACTCCCAACAAGAGGAAGAAGTCAGGAGATTAGATGAACTACCCTTCTGGAATCCTGGAATTTATGCTGAATAACACACCAATTACAGATTTGGGACAAAATTGGACTTAGATTGTACTCTGATACTGTTAGTGATAATATACCAACATCAAGAAACTTCAAAAGAACATATTCAGGGCTAAAAGAGTGGAATTTACCATAAACTCAGAGGAAATCAACAGACTGCTTAGAATTTCTGGAAAAAGTACACACAAAGTCAGTTTAAACAATTTCAAAGTTCAGATGATGCTATACAAATATCAGATGTTTCCAGGAAACCAAGATCCCACTTAAGGATTAAAACAACACACTAAAATCTGACTAGATAGTGACTACTATGAACAGA
The DNA here is from genome assembly GCF_903992535.2 of Arvicola amphibius. Lineage (NCBI taxonomy): Eukaryota > Metazoa > Chordata > Mammalia > Rodentia > Cricetidae > Arvicola > Arvicola amphibius. The sequence goes on from NC_052065.1 coordinate 59,277,984, forward strand.
CTCTAGAATGGATAATTTAAAATAGATGCTTTAAGGAAATTCACTGAGCTTCAAAGGCAGGCGGGCGGGCGGGCAGGCGGGAAGGAGGGAGGAAGGAAGGGAAGGAGGGAAGGAAGGAGGGAGGGAGGGAGGGAGGGAGGGAGGGAGGGAGGGAGGGAGGGAGAAAAAGAGAGAGAGAGAGGGAGAGAGAGAGAGAGAGAGAGAGAGAGAGAGAGAGAGAGAGAGAGAGAGAGAGAGAGAGAGAGAGAGAGAGAGAAAAGAAAGAAAACAAAAGAGAAAGGAAAAAAGAGCCCCACAACTCTGGTGGAAACTTCGTGTTCCACCAGAGACCACGCAGGCAACCAGAATAAGCCTCCCTCCTTTGGGCCACCACCACTCCCTCAGTGCCTGCCCAGTCTATGTCCACCAGAACTCCAGGTAGTCTGCCCCACGAACTACTCCCATTCTCAGTGCCCACCCACCCTACCCTCAAACACCCCTACCCTCTTTGTCATGGTATCCCACCCTCTAGCTCCTGTGTAGGCCCCCTGCTTGATCAGATGCCATGCCAGTCATTAGAACTCCAGGTAGTCCACCCACCTGCACACTGTCTTCACTCAGTGACCGCCCAACCTACCCCAAATTGCCTGACCCCTTCCTATCACCACATTCTGGCTCCCAACTACAGTAGAGGAACCCCAGCTGGACCAGAGGCCACGCCAGTCACCAGAACTCCAACCCACACCTTGGGCAGAAACCCTCTACTCAATCAGAGGTCACCCCAGCCATCAGAAATTCAGCCCTCAACTCAGGTGGAGATCACAGGCCACTTGGCCCAGAAGACCAGAAAGGAAACAGAAATCAAGGAACAAAACACCTATCCAACAAAGACAAACTCAGAAATCAACACCTAAACATATAATCAACCCAAACCCAGATGCTTAGACACCAGCATAAGAACACAATCAACAACAACAAGGACACATGTCACCACCAGAGCCTACTTATCATACTACAGCAGGCTCTGAATATTCCAACATAGCTGAAGCACAAGGAAATGGCCTTAAAACCAACATTATGAAGATGCTAGAGGTCCTTAAAGAGCAAATAAATGAATCCCTTAAAGAAAGTGGGGAAAAAACAAACAAAAAATGGGAGGAAATAATTAAATCCATTAAAGAAAGCCAAGAAAAAAACTAACAGTTGAAGGAAATGAATAAAACCTTTGTGGTTTAAATAGGAATGGCCCCCATAGATTCATGTGTTTGAATGCTTGCCCCATAGGGAGTGGCACTATTAGGAGGTATGGTCTTGGTGGAGTAGGTGTGGAAGAAGTGTGTCATTGTGGGGGTGGGCTTTGAGGTCTCGCATGCTCAAGGTACATACAGTGTGGGAGATAGTCTCCTTCTGTTGCCTTCAGATCAAGACATAGAACTCTCAGTTTCTTCTCCAGCACCATGTCTGCCTGTACACTGTCCTGCTTCCCACCATGATGATAATGGACTAAACCTCTGACACTGTAAGCCATTTCCAATTAAATGTTTTCCTTTCTATAAGTTGCCTTGGTCATGGTGTCTCTTCACAGCAAGAGAAACCCTAAAACACTGTTCATAGGCCCAGAAATCAATGGGTAGAAATGGGAATTGGTACCATTTACTATCACCACTAGTGACCCACTAGTAGCTTTACACTATTCTTGCAACCTTATGCCTAAAAATCTTTGTTGCAAAGTGGGGAGTGGTTCTGTCAAAGAAGCACAACAACCATTCCACTGAACTAGGAACTAAGATTTCTCCATGGTCACTTTGGGTTCCTGATGCCCTTCAGTCAACTGGCTAAGAAAAGATCTAGTTTTAGCAGGGGAGATTGATGTAGACCACCTCAAAAGAGGTAAGGAAGATTATGTCTGGGAAGTTCTGGAGACCCTCAAGGCATCTCTTGGTGTTCTGTGTCCATGTCTTGTGATTAAGGGCAACAGAAATATTTAACAATCTGTGGTTGTTTGAAAGAAAATGGCCCCCAAAAGGAGTGGCACTACTAGGAAGTGTGGCCTTGTTAGAGAAATTGTGTCACTGTGGAGGCAGGCTTTCAGGTCTCATATATGCTCAAACCACGACCAATGAGACAGATTACTTCCTGTTGCCTTCTGATCAAGATATAGCCAGCACCATGTCTGCCTGCATGCCATCATACTCCCAGCCACCATGCTCCCTGTTGTTGGGGACTGCAGACCACCAGACCCTGAATTTCTTGTAAACAACTTGTTTTCCTCTACTCTGAGCAGCTTGCAGCTGCTCTGAGCATGAGACCCTGATGGCAGGGGAGTGGGTTCTGATGAGCCTGGAGCTGAAAGATCCCAAGAGCTGGGGCATGGCCAGAGCCCTATATAAGCTGCCCCCTGAGCACAATAAAGTGGGCATTCCTGGCACTCTTGTCTCAAGGATGTCCCCATGGCCCTGTCTGTCTGTCTGTCTCTGTGTTTGTGTGTTTTTAAATCTTCTGCCTAGTTCCTGTAGCATGGAGCGAGTAAAGCGCAGAACGGAACCAGTGTACTTTTTTACTATCACGATGATAATAGACTAAACCTCTGAAACTATAAACAGCCACCTTAATTAAATGTCTCCTTTGTAAGAGTTGCCATGGTCATGGTGTCTCTTCACAGCAATAGAGACCCTAAGCCTCAACCCAACTGAGGTAAAATTATATATGGTATGTATGTATGTATGCACATATGTATGTGTGTATGTGTATATGTATGTATACATACATACATAGAATCTTCAGGAATGGAGATGTGGGTCACTTTTCCAGGCAATGAACCAAAACCTACTGAGCTACTTACTTACTGAAGATAAAGGGAAAAGAGAATGGATAATAGAAGATAGTTATAAATACCAAATAAGGCCACAAGGCTAATTACCAAAATGAGGACTTACCATGTGTGTTTCATCTGTTTTTGTCAAAAATGTTTGTACACACACACACACATATATATACATATATATAATGTATTAAGCAGATATTTGTGGTTTTCTTTCTTTGCTCTATTAAAGTCAAGATGGCATTTCTTATATAATAATACTTTGTTTATTTTGAGATCGTAATTTAATTACCTCATTTCTGCCTTCCCTTTCCTCCTTCCAACACCGCTATCAAATTCATGGCCTTTTTACATTGTTATGGCGTATCTCTCTCTCTCTCTCTCTCTCTCTCTCTCTCTATATATATATATATATATATATATATATATATATCTGTTGACTTCATATTACTTATATGTTCATTTTCAGGGTGACCACTTAGCATCTTTACCTGTGTCCTAGTTACTGTTCCACTGATATGATGAAACATCATGACCAAGGAAACTTCTAAATGAAAGAATTTAATTTGTCTTATGTTTTCATAAGGTTACAGTCCAAGATAGCAGACAGAGGAAGAACTAAGAACTCACATGTTGATCCACAAACACAAGTTAGAGAGAGAGAGTATCTGGAATCTCATGATTCTTTTGAAACCTCACAGCCCACCCCCAGTAACACACTTCCTCCAAGGCCACACCTCCAAGCAGTTGCACAAACTGGAGACCAGGCATTAAAATACATGACTCTATGGGAGCTATGGTGGTCTGAATGAGAATAACCCCATAGGCTCATATATCTGAATGCTTGGTTCCCAGTTGGTAAACTATTTAGGAAGGATTGGTAGGTATAGCCTTGTTGGAGGAGGTATGTCACTGGGGGTTGGCTTTGAGGTTTCAATGGCCCATGACACTCTCCCTCCCCCTCTTTCTCTCCCCCCCTACCCTGTCTCAGTCTCCATCTCCATCTGTCTGTCTCCTGCCTGCAGACCAGGAGGTAAGTACTCAACTACTCTCCCACACTGTGCCTGTCTGCCTGCTGCCATGCTCTCCACCATGATGATCACAGACGAACCCTTCTAAACTGTTAGTAGGCCTCCAATTAAATGTTTTCTTTCAAAGCTGCCTTGACCATAGTGTCTTCACACAGAGTAATGACAAATACAGGGGCCATTCTCAATCAAATCACCACATCGTTTAATAGAACATCAATAATATCAGTAGCTAAGTGTTAGTAAATCTATATTGCCATATTTAAGTTATAGAATATTAAGAAACCAGCCATCCCTCAAGAGAATTTTTATCTATTCTTGGAGTAGGATATTGCATTTTTGTTGTATGTGGGATATTTATATTATATTAGACATGCTACTGTCTTCATTTGGAAACCAAACATTACATAAAAAGATACAGTTGGGTATCAAGTTGGCACGGGGTGGACTTGTGATGGTTAATCTTGGTTGTTAACCTGACTGGATCTGCCTCTATCTGGAAATGTGTGAGCACTTCCAGAAAGATTAACTGAGGAAAGAATAGTCATCCTGAGAGTGGGTTGCACATTCTGACTAAAGCACAGATAGTGACCCAGCCCTGGAAAAGAAGCACTGCTGCTTGCCTCCCCGTCTTTGCTTCTTGCTGTTGAGTTCATCTAACTCTGTTGCTGCAGCCATTCTCTGCGTACATCAGAATCTACATTCATCAGATTCCACCATGCAATGAAGGAATAGTTCCACTAGTGACTTGCTCAGGATCCTTCAATGCCTTTGACACCACACTGAAACTGCTGAGGCAGCCAGCTTCATAGACTGACAGCAACCAGGTTCTCTGCCTCTCCAATGTGCACAGAGCCATTATTGATTATAAGTCATTACAATAAATTCCCTTTGTAACATACATACTTTCTATCAGTTTCATTCTTCTAAAGAATTCTGAATAACACATGTGAAAGAAGCAAATAAATTTGGCATGTTGGCTTCTGAAGTTAGAAAAGATTTAAATGAACAAAGTACTAAACAGCAAATACTAACTGGTCTGTAACATAATATCCATGAATTTTCATTTTTTTACATTACCTAAGCCAGAATGAACTCTCTTTATATTTATTCTGCTTGCGTGTTTCTACTCCAAGGTTGTAACAGAGTACATGAAGATATTCTGTCTGTAATATAAAACATTAATTAATTAATTTCTTCAAGTTAATATATATTAATAAATTTATAATTTATAAATTGTGTGTGTGTGCGTGTGTGTGTGTGTGTGTGTGTGTGTGTGTGTGTGTGTCTGGAGTCTTAAAACGGCAAGGAGTGGTGGCACACACCTTTCACCTCAGCACTCAGGAGGCAAATGCAGACAGATCTCTATGAATTTGAGGCCCACCTGGTTTCCATGAGTTCCAGGCCAGCCAAATCTACATAAATAACCATTATTATCAAAAATTCTCAATTTATATAAGAGAGAGATAGAAAGCATTCAAGTTGGGATTTTAGTTATATGTGGAAGACATTACAACCAGTTATTGTGGAAAAAAAAACTGTCCTAAAAGCAATTTACAGATTCAGCTTAATCCTATCAAAAGTCCAACACAATTCTTCACAGAAATTTTTAAAGTAATCCTAAATTACCTATAGAAGCATGAAAATAACCAGGATAGTCAAAACAATCTGGAACAATCAAAGAACTGCTAGAAGAATCATCATTCGTGGTTTAAGTTATACTACAGAGTAACAGTATTTAGAAATAGTGTGGTACTGACCTAAAACAACCACATTAATCAATGGAATAGAATTAAAGACCTGGATACAAGTCCATGCATACACAGCCACCTGATTTTTGACAGGAGCCAAAGACACACACTGCAGAAAAAAAAACACCTTAAACAAATGGTTCTGGTCAAAATAAATAGTTATGTGTAGAAGAATGAAACTAGATCCTTATCTCTCAAACTGAATAAAACTCAACTCTAAAATGGATCAAATACTTCAATATAAGATCTAATACCCTAAACCTGATAGAAGAGAAAGTAGGAAATGTTTCAGTTTATACACACAGAAAAGGACTTTCTCAACAAGACCCTGATAGCACAGGTACTGAGACCAGCAACTGACAAACGGAACCTCATGAAACCAAAACCCTTCTGTATAGCAAGAGGTAGTCTTCAGAGTGGCACAAAAAAAAACATTTACCAACCACACATCCAACAGAGGGTTAGTGTCTAAAATATGTAAAGAATTAAAAAGAAAAAATTTTAAGATCCAATTAAAAATTGGGTCAAAGAACTAACAGAAAATTCTCAAAAGATGAAATGGTAAATGGCTTAGAAATAGCAGAGAAATGCAAATCAAAACTACTTTCAGATTTCATCTTATCCTAGTCAAAATGGCTAAGATTTAAAAAAAAAAAGAACAATAAATGCTGGTGTAGACATGAGGAAAAGGATTACAAGAATGGTGGATGTCCAAACAGGTTGCAGCTGCTGTAGAAATCAGTATCATAGTTGCTCAAAATGCTAGAAATTGATCTATCATATCATCCAGCTATGCTACTCTTGGACATAAACCTAAAGGACTCTATATCCTACTATAGAGATACTTGCTCATATATGTGCATTGCTTTCTATTCATAATAGCCAGGAAAGGGAAACAGCCTTAATATCTATGAACAAGTGAGTGGAAAATGAAAATGTGATATGGATAACAAAAAATGTGATGCATTTACACAATGGAATATGACTCAGTTGTTAAGAAAAATAAAATTATATAATTTGTAGTTAAATGGCTGGAGCTGGAAACAATCATCTTGGGTGAGGTAACCCAGACCAAGGGAGAAAAACATTATATGTTTCCTCTCATACATGATGCCAACTTTGAATATTTAAATATGTGTCTCATTTAGAATACCTATAGAGGTCAAAGAACTAGTAACAGGCCATAGAGTTGGGGAGGGCTTTGAAAGGAAGAGAGATAGATTGCAGTTACATGAAGGGGAAGAGGGAATAAGTGAATAGGAAGGGTTAAATGGGGTTGGGGAGGGAAGGACAGGATAGAGGAGGGAATAACTAATTCTAGTGGCCTTTTGAAAAAGTCATATGGAAACCTACTACTATAGAAGATTCCATACACACACACACACACACACACACACACACACACACACACACACACACACACAAATTTAAAAGTTTAAATACCCTTTAATGGTGAGACAATGCCCCTAATAGACACCATAGGCTACAAATTAAAAAACCCTTCTTTTGGACTTGTTGGCCAAAGGGATACCATAGACCACCAAATATTATGGGCTATTGCCATTACTCTTGGTTACCCTCCAGAACTTTATGGTAAGGCCCTAGATCCTATTCCTAAAGACAACACATACTCGAATCAAAGTACTGCAGTAGAGGATGGGATGATCATGAAGTCCTAACTAATAAGGAGCTATTGGTAACCACAGCTGCTGTGATAGAGTAAAGGATGTGACCCCTGAGAGCTTTACCAGGCTCTAGGATCCCATACTCAAAAGTACTTGGGCAACACAAATTGGACTTGATGGCATTATTTTTCAAGACAGGGTTTCTCTGTGTAGCCCTGGCTGTTCTGAAACTCACAGAGAGCTACCTGTCTCTGCCTCTTGAGTGCTGGGATTAAAGGTGTTCTTCACCACTGCGCAATTTGATGGGATTTTTTTTTAAAGAAAGATACAGGGCTAGAAAGATGGCTCAGTGGTTAAAAATATTAACTGCTCTTCCAAAGGACCCAGATTTGATTTTCAGCACCTACATGGTAGCTAACAACCTCTGTAACTCTAGTCCTAGAGGCTCCAACACCCTTTTCTGGCTTCTGTGGGCACCAGGCACACATGTGGTGTCCAGATACAGATGCAAGCAAAACACCCATACACATAATAATATTTTTGAAACAGGTTCTTACAATGTAGCTCTGGCTGTCATGAAACTCAGTTATGTAGACCAGGCCTCGAACTCAGAGAGATCCACCTGCCTCTGACTCCCAAGTGCTGGGATTAAAGACGTGTACTACTCACTGTGTCTGACTCACATAAAAATATATTTTAAAAAGTTTTAAAGACAAAATTGGGTGGGTACGGAGGTAGGTGTAGGTCTAGAAAAGGCTGGGAGATTAAATATGATCAAAATATATTGCAAGAATTTCTCAAAAAATTAATTAAAATATTTTAAAATAACTCTGATTACTCGCCTAGCAAAATGATAAACAAAAATATTGCTTGGGGTTGTTAGATCCGGCAAAGGTGTTAGAATAGAAAATATACTCAAAGACAAAATAAAATTCTCAAAAATTCTAAATTTTGAAAAATATACAAAACTATGCAGCTATAAGGCTTCTTTGAAAATAGTTTAATGTCTCCATTAAATTTCCTTTACATAAATTACCATTGAGACAAAAGCAGGAGCAAGCATATGAATTAAGCCATAGGAGAATAATGCTATGAGCATTCAACCATTCATTAATCCAATCAATATATCAGTAGGGATATAGCAATAGCATGTTTTATAGAATTTTGAGCTCTCAAAATATTGGGAAATAACCTGTAAAGCTGTTTTATAATTCTAGCAATTTATCTAAATACCCCATGAGTATTTAAAGAAATCACCTACCTAGATTCTACCCATAAAAAAGGAATTCTTTATAAGTTTTACCAGAGCAAGACTACAGAAGCAGAGCCCCAATTAAGAATGTAAGATCTGAGGCAAGTTATTCATGAGTAATGTATAAAGCCTTGGCTTTCTTTTTTAAAAGTTTCAAAAAGTAGAAATTCAATATGCATGGCTGAGCATACCAGATCTACTGTATATCTGAATCTAAAATAAATAGTCTTGTTAATCTTGCTAATATGTGTTTGAAAAGAGTCCATTGGTGTTTAAATGTATTCTTAACACTGCAGCAAAAACAGTTTAACTCATTACATGCTCCAGTTCCCATAGGTTCACACAAGGCCATCCCAATTATGTAGCTGTAATGCTGTTCTCACCAACTTACTGCACAGAGCCTACAACTGAACTGGGTTCAGGGGAAAATGTCAAACAAAATTCTGATGCACAATTATATATACTAAGCCTTTACCCAATTTCTTCAGTATTTTCTGTTTCTGCCCTCATCATTCTTACAAATCTATTTACACTGAAGGCTACTTCTTAGAGGGGAAAATAACAAAATACTAAACATAACAACAAAACATTAAAGGCTAAAATGCTTTGAAGGCATTTGTAGCATTTTTAATGCAATGACCAAAAATTACCAACACTGCTTCATTGACTCATTCATTTATATATTCAATAACATTTATTTACTAAGCATAGTAGGCACTATTCTATAACTTAAGTACACATCACTGAACAAAATGGACAGAAATTCCTGTCTTCATAAAACATTTCTAATGTGATGTGAAATAAGAAGATTCATGAAAATATCTGTTTAAAAAAATATGTTTCCATGCCCTAAACCTTTGATTCATAGCACTGGAAAAATACAGGGAAGGAAGAAAGAGAAAAAGCAAGCAATCAAGCAATAAAGGTTCTTTTAGCCTTACATGGGATGTTGAAATGTATGAACTGAGATTTCCGGGGCGCGGGGGGGCACATTTATGCTAAAGATTGTACAAGGTTAAGCTGGGTTGGGCTAAGGAATGTAGCTCACCTATCATGCACAAGGTCCTGGGCTGGGCCTGTGCTCTCAATAAACTGGATGCAGTGGTCTTGGAGAACTATTCCCAAACTCAAAGGTGGAATATAGCCTACACTTTAATTTAATAAGGATTACTAACAATTTTAATATAAATAAAAACTAAGGTAGTTATGGGACAAGGGCCAACATTTCTTAGTGTAGAGGTTAGGGTTAATGATCTGTGGAAATTCTCAATTATGGAAAATAGTAGATGAAACATAGAAATTAAGACCTTAAGAGCCTATGTTTCCTGGTTAAATAAGTCACCAAAGTACCCAATATATATAAAGAACTCAAAAAACTAGACATCAAATTACCAAATAACCCAATCAAAAAATGGGGTACAGATCTAAACAGAGAAGTCTCAACAGAAGAATTTCAAATGGCCGAAAAACACTTAAGGAATTGCTCAACATCCTTAGTCATCAGGGACAAGCAAAGCAAACCAACTCTGAGATACCATCCTACACCTATCAGAATGGCTAAGATAAAAAACACCAACGATAGCTTATGCAGGAGAGGATGTGGAGTATGGCAGTTGTTCAGAAAAATGGGGATCAATCTACCTCAAGTCCCATCAATACCACTCTTGGGCATATACCGAAAGGATGCACACTCATACCAGAAGGACTTTAGCTCAACTGTGTTCATAGCAGCATTATTTGTAACAGTCAGAACCTGAAAACAACCTAGATGTCCCTCATCCAAAGAATGGATAAAGAAAATGTGGTACATTTACACAATCGAGTACTACTCAGGAGTTAAAAAATATGACATCTTGAAATTTGTATGCAAATGGATGGAATTAGTAAAAACATTTGAGTGCAGTAACCCATACCCAGATAGACATATATGGTATATACTCACTCATAAGAGGATACTAGCTGTGAAGCAAAGAATGAAAAGCCTATAGTCCATGACCCTAGAGAAGCTAAGTAACATGGTGAACCCTAAGAAAAACATACATAGGTCCACCTGAAAAGGAAAAATAGACAAGATCGCCTGAATAAATGGGAGCATGGGGATGGAGGAAGAAGGAAGGGGAGGAAGAGTATAATGGAAAAATTAAAAATGCTGCAGGATCCCCGGTGGTCCACAAGTGGTGGCAGCAGGCCATGTGGTGGCAGGCAGTGGGCCCTGAGAGCAGGCAGTCCCAGGCAGGAAGACACGTGGTGGGCGGGCAAGAGACAGAGACATGGATAGGCACGCCACGCAGAGTGAGGTTGGATATTTATAAGAAGAGAAGAGCGGGGGGGGAGGGACAGAAGTGGGGGAAGGAGAGAAGTGGGGAGAGAGGTAGAAGCTGCCTCTCTAAGAGGAAGATGGAAAAAAGAGAGAGCTCAGGCTGGAAGCTGAAGATCAGCCTGCCTCAGTGGATGAGGGAGGGAGTGGGCATGGCTTGTTTCTTAAAGAGACAGAACAATCATTACAAAGAAGGGAGAGGGAGGAGAACTTAAGGGAATGGGATAGTCAAGATGGAGGAAGGACAGAGATGAGAGCAAGGAAAGAGATATTTTGATTGAGGGAACCATTATGGGACTAACAAGAAACTTGGCACTAGAGAAATTCCCCTACAAGGATGACCCCAGCTAAGACCCCAAGCAATAGAGGAGAGGGTGCCCAAACTGGACTTGCCCTGTAGTCAGACTGTTGAATATCTTAAATGTCATCATAGAACCTTCATCCAGCAACTGATGGAAACAGGGGCAGAAACCCACAGCGGAGCACCCAAAGTCCAGTTGAAGAATGGGAGGAATGAAAATATGAGCAAAGAAGTCAAGACCATGATGGGGACACCCACTAAAACAGTTTACCTGAGCTAATGGACAGGGAAGGAATCAGTATAGGACCAAACTAGACCCTCTGTATGTGGGTAACAGTTGTATGGCTGGGGCAGACTGCAGGGCCACTGGCAGTGGCACCAGAATTTATCCCTACTGCTTATACTGGCTTTTTGGGAACCTATTCTCTTTGGATGGATACCTTGCTCAGCCTAGAGGGGAGGAAGTAGGAACTGGGTTTGGTATGTAAAATGCCAAAAGATTGGTTTTTTTTCTTTAAAAAAAAGAAAAACCTGTCCTTTGTATGTTAATTTAAAAATAAATAAAACATCCCACAATGACATATATGAAAATTCTATAACAAAACCCATTGTTTTGTATGCTAACTTTAAACATTCATTATTTTTTAAAAGATAATGAATTATTTCAAATACTACAAACATCAAATAAATACTTAACAGAGTACAAATGACAGTAGACAGAAAGGTAAAACTTATATTCAATCTGGTTAAGAAGTAAAACTTATATTCAATCTGGTTAAGAAGTATGATGACACAAAGAAAGGATTATTTAGTTGGTTAGAATGCCTGCTTTACCTCTTTAGGTCATAATTGTTCATATATATATATGTATATATATATATATATAAAACAAAGGGTCTCAAGTTCATTGGATAGCCACCAGAGATGATCTTAAATTTTTGATCTCCCTGCCCCCACATAGGTATGCAGCGCCATGTCTGGTTTATGTGATGCTAAGATGAAACCCACAACTTTCTGCATGCTAGGCAATCATTCTACCAGTTAGACTACATTCTTAACCCCATACTTTGTTTTTTAAGAGGATATATTTATTTGCTTGTGAGTATCTATGTGTATGTGTATACATATGTATATGAGGGTGGGCCCACATGTGCACATGGACACTTAATTCATTCCTTTTTGAGGTTAGATCTCTTCAACTAGGTTGAAAGCCAGCAAGCCCCAGCAATTCTCTTTGGAGCTAGGGTTACATGCATTTATGAACACATCATACTTTGCCAGCAAACACACTATTGCAAAAACAACACAAAGAAAATAGACATGCAAGTCTACAACATACTGGTCACACAGAAAAGGAATTACTAAAGCTCTAGGAATTTCCAGCTACTGGCCCAGAAATGACGACTTCATACTACTACTTTACAATGCTAAGATGAGTCTAAATAGATGGTAGGCCCAATTTATTATTGCTAATTAAAATTATCTACCAACATTTGTGTTTAATATGAGGCCTTTTATTTTAATTAGATGAATAACTCTTGCTAGTTTCCCCTTCCCTTTCTTGCTTTATCATATTTGTATGTGTATGTATATGTGCTGTGGTATATGTATTCATGCCAGGCGCGTATATGGTGGCCAGAGCCTGACACTGGGTCTCTTCATCACTTACTTTCCGTTTTACTATTTTGATACAGGTATTGCACTGAACCTGGAGTTCACCAATCTGCCAGGCTAGCTGGCAGTAAGCTCAAGATCTGCTTATCTCTAGGGATCCACCTGTGTCAACAAACTCATAACACCAAATGTCAGGATTACAAATGTGTGCCCTTAAACCAGGCCTTTATGTTGGTAATGGGAATACAAACTCAAGGTCCTCATTTCTATGCAGCAAACACTTTACCTGCTGAACCATCTCCCCAGGCCAATCATTATTTTTTATGTCTCGCATTTCTAATGTATTTTTCTCTTGATTTTATTATTATTTTCTTTTTGGTTTTTCAAGACAGGGTTTCTCTGTGCAACAGCCCTGGCTGTCCTGGAACTCACTCTGTAGACCAGACTGGCCTCAAACTCACAGCCTATCACTACCTCCTGAGTGCTGAGATTAAAGGCATGCAGCACCACTGCCTGGTGATTTTATTATCTTTTAAACATTAACAGATAATGAATTTTTATATTTTTACAATTATAATAAAGAAATAATAGATTATTCATTTTATACCTTATTGAATTATTATATTTAAAAAATCAAGTGCTGATTGACTAGCTATAAGAAATGTGCCTTGTACTCTTCTCTTAGTGAGCTTTTTCTAACCCTAAACTATTTTAATGATTGTTTTTTGTAGAATTCTAAGATATAAATATATATGTATATATCCAACTTTCTAGATATTTTTCTCTCTGCCTCTAAATAATAAAGCATTGCTTTCTGCTGTGTGGAGGTCCAAAAAATTTGAGCCTATTTGCACATTGACCAATAGAGGTAAGAGTTGGAACTTACCTCTATTCCTTTAAAGTTATTGTGCTTCCACCTAGGTGTTATAAATCCCACCTAGATTTATAACAGACAGTTCTGCTCTCTCTCTCTCTCTCTCTCTCTCTCTCTCTCTCTCTCTCTCTCTCTCTCTCTCTCTCTCTCTCTCTCTCTCTCTCTCAAAGTTATTGTCTGCAGGTGTAGCTAATAGCCAGACCTTATATTTCAAGAATAGAGAAGTAGATATGTTTCTACCTCAAACAAAAGTCTTAGGATCCAACCAAGTTCCAGTTACTTTAGGGATATAGCTTTGGATTCCACCCAGGGAGTGGTTTGTCTACAAAATGTTTTGGTCTAGTGTGTGGGCGTGACTTGTTTTGTTCTAGCAATAGAATGTTTAACTATGGACACAGCCCACGGCCTTCAATTGGTCTGTTCATTTCCTTATATTTTGTTAATGCAGCTTTTTGTCTTACTCCTGCCTTTTGGGGTCAGGGGCATTTTAAGCAATTGGAAATTAAATGCGGGTGATTTCAGTACTCACTGGAACTCCCTCCTCGTATTATCCTATATGTTTCTGTTTTTTATATTTTTTTTCTTTTTTCTTTTTTTGGTTTTTTGAGACAGGGTTTCTCTGCAGCTTTTTTAGAGCCTGTCCTGGAACTAGCTCTTGTAGACCAGGCTGGCCTCGAACTCACAGAGATCCGCCTGCCTCTGCCTCCCGAGTGCTGGGATTAAAGGCGTGTGCCACCACCGCCCGGCTTGTTTTTTTAAAAATTTTAAGTGTGTCTTTGTATTCTTTACAATATTTCTAAATCCTCATACTCCTACCCTGGCAAGAGGTATTTTTGTAGAGGCTGGTTCTTGACACTGCTGCAAATCCCTTTCAATGAGATACAGGAAGGCTGTCTCAGGCAAAGAAAAAAAATAGGTTTAATTCATTAATTAATATTAAGTGAACTATTAGTTTTATTAACTCCTCTCCAACCTTTATCCTATAATTTCCTCTCATTGTAGATTTCCTACATTGTATTTTCAAGTCCCTCACTAAGCTGTAAGCCCACCAAAAACTACACACTCTAAATAATTGCACTAACCTTTAGAATTAAAAGTACGGCTCTACTGATACAGTTCTATCACTATAGAACTCCCAAATAAAACACAAACTCAATTCTGAACTTGTAGCCATTTATTAGTAACTTCCTCCTGACAAAGTCTTAACTACTCTGTTATATATCATGCTGGGTACTCTAATTTGGTCCTCTCCTTGTTTTGGTTCCCTTTACCACATCTAACACTGCACAAGTTAGTTTTCCTTGCCCTACTACTACTTATCTCCTTTCATGGTGTTGGACATACAACTCAATATCCACACTTTACAGAGAATATTAAAAACAACTTTCTGTGTTCTAGTAGTTTATAATCTGAAAGACAGCAGCAGGGTTAAAAGGGACAGTAAAACCCATGCAAATGTAAACAATCCAAGAGACTATACAATTATTAATATTAACAAGAGGGCTAGAGATATCACTCATTTACTAGAGTGCTTGCAAACCATACACAAAGCCCTGGGTTCAATCCCCAATACTACGTAACTGGACTTGGTTACACATACCTGTAATCCCAGATCCCAGGAGGTAGAGATAGGAGAACCAGAAGTTCAAAGCAACTCTGGGATAAAACAGACATTATCTCAAAAACTACAAAAATAATAGCAAGAGTTCAGAAAAGCTGCTGGATAGTAAACAAATATTGAAAGGCATCTACATCCTTTTATCTTTCAGTTTTATTGATTGAAATGTATGCTAGATGAGTGTTCTCCAGCTGAGCTTTATCCCCAATTCCCTTTTACTTTTTATTTAGAGACAGTATCTCACTAAGTTTCCATAGTTGGCCTTGAACTTGTAATCCTTCTGCCTCAGTCCCCCAAGTAGCTGGGATTATAGGCCTGTGGCACGAGGTCCAATTTAAAATTTTCTAAAAATTAAAAAAAAATCTTTAAGATATAATATTTATAATAGCTATTGAATGTGGGCTAAGGTTATAAATAAATTACAGAAACCTACTGAAGGATAATTACAAAGTTTATATAGTGGTGAAAATGAATTTTTCTAGTATAACATTTGTTAAACATACATGTGGCCCTGGGTTTGGTCCCTAGCACTGTAAAAATTTTTATACAAATGAAGACTGTGTCACATTCATCAATATGGTGATTGAGTTCATAAAGATAGTAAATCTATGAATGTTTCTTCAATCAATAACCAGTAGTTTTTCACAAACAGGATAAGCTAATCCTAATAGAATTCAGAAAAACAGGTAATCAAAAACAGCTACAACTGTAGGTATGGTGGCACATGTCAGTAATGCTAGTACTTGGAAGGGAGGCAGGAGGATTAAGTAGTTCAAGGTCATCCTCAAATATGAAGAGTGTGAGTCCAGTCTGTCATAAATGCAAACAAAGAAGAGCTAACATAATTCTTGAGAAAAAAGAAACTGGGCTGTCCAGTCTCTGGGTCCTAGTTTCTCCAGGAAGTGTTAGGGGTGGGCTTCTTCTCATAGTATGGGTCTTAAGCTGGACCAGTCATTGGTTGGCCACTCCCATAATTTCTGTGCTACCATTAGCCCAGCATATCTTGTAGGTAGGGCAAATTGTAGGTCAGAGGTAATGTGGCTGGTTTAGGGTGTCTCAGTTACCTACATTGGAAGTCTTGCCTGATTATAGAAGATGGCTGGTTCGGATGCCATTATCTCCCATGGCTAGGAGTCTTAGCTAGGGGTCGTTCACCCTCATAGACTCCTGGGAGTTTCCACTGCACTATATTTCTAGCTCATCCCCAAGATGACACTTACTCCAGCTGTCTTTGCCAGTAATATCTCCCTCCATCCTCCCCTCGCCTAATCCTTCCTGTTCTCATGCCCATCCACCCCCAACTAGGACCCCCATCTGTGAGAGACCTAGAATAGAACCAAACATGGCAGACAAAAAAGTCAATGAAATGATTCCCAGTGATATACCCATGTATCTGCTATACTCAAAGATCGTTGCCTAGCCCAACTATCATCAGAGAGGCTTTACCCAGCAACTGATGGAAACAGATGCAGAGACACACAGCCAAACATTAGGCCGAGATTTGAGAATCCTGTGGAAGAGGGGGAGGAAGGATTATGGGAGCCACACAGGGCAAGGACACCACAAGAAAACCCACAGAATCAACTAACTTGGGTTCACAAGGGCTCACAGAGACTGAACTGCCAGCCAGAGAGCTTGCATGGGACCAACCTAGGCCTTCTGCATATATGTGACAGTTGTGTAGATTGGTCTTCTTATAAGACTCCTAACAGTGAGAACAGGGGCTGTCTCTGACTCTGTTGCCTGCCTGTGGGACCCTTTCTTCCTAATGGGTTGCCTTGTCCAGCCTTAATAGGAGAGGAGGTGCCTAGTCTTACTGCAACTTGATATGCCATGGCTGGCTGATATACATGGGAGGCCCTTTTCTGAAGAGAAAGGAGGAGTGGATGGGACAGAGGTTGGGGGAGGGACTGAGAGTAGAGAAAAGGGAGGGAGGGGAAATGTGATTAGGCTGGAAAAAATTTAATTAATAATTTTTTTTAAAAAAAGAACAAAACAGGATTCTCTATTAAAACTATTGAATATTGTCCCCTAAAAATTTATATGTACCTGGCACCTATGAATATCTTATCTGGAAGTGGGGGTCTTTGCATTGTAATGAATAAAAGGTCCCAGAGGGATAAGTTGACTCCCAAATCAAACATGACTTCTGTCTTTGTAGGAAGAGTACCTGGGCCAGAGAGATGGCTCAGTAGGTAAAGAACTTGCTGTTAAGCTTAAGAACCTGAGTTTGAAACCTGGAATTTACATGGTGGAAGGAGAAGAGTGAGTTTTATAGGTCTAAAAGCATACATTAAAAAAACCTGTGAGGGGGCTAGCAAGATGGATCAGCAGGTAAAGGGGCTTTCTAACAAGCCTGATGACCTGAGTCCAATACTTGGTTCCCACAGGGTAAAAGAAGAGAACCAAATCTTGCCAAACTGTCCTCTGACAGACACGAGCACTACGGCACAAACACACACACACACACAATTTTTTTTTTAATATAAGGGCCTAGAGAGATGGATCATGGATGAGAATACTTGCTGCTCTTGCAGATGATCAGAGTTTGGCTCCTAGCACCCATGTTGAGTGACTTACAACTGTCTGTAATTCCAGTTCCATGGAATCTGATGCCATCTTCTGACTGGGCAACCTGCATTCGCATACACACAAACATACATGAAGAAACAAATCTCACACCTATGATAAATATTACATTATATAAGGATAAACTCAAAGCATTTCCACTAATAGCAAGAATAGACGGGTGCCCGCTGTATCTACCCTTACTTGATATAATGCTTGGTGCATTAACTACAGGACAAAGAGGGGAGCCGCCGGTTACCGTCCAGCCATGGCCAAGTCCAAGAACCACACCACACACAACCAGTCCCGGAAATGGCACAGAAATGGCATCAAGAAACCCCGGTCACAAAGATACGAATCTCTCAAGGGGGTCGACCCCAAGTTCCTGAGGAACATGCACTTTGCCAAGAAGCACAAGAAAGACCTGAAGAAGACGCAGGCAAATAATGCAAAGGCCGAGAGTGCACATGCGGAGGCCATCAAGTCCCTGGTGAAGCCCCAGGTGGTAAAGCCCAAGGTGCCAAAGGCCCCAGCAGCAAACTCACCCGTCTCGCTTTCATCGCTCACCCCAAGCTTGGGAAGCGGATTAGAAGCTACATGGCCAGGGGTCGTAGGCTCCAAAAAACAAAGCCCAAGGTTCAAGCCAAGGCAGAGGCCTCAGCTGCAGCTCAGGCTCCCAAAGGTGCCCAGGCCCCTGTGAAGGCCCCATAAAAAAGGTCCCAGTCTGCCAATGTGAAGCCAGATGGACTGGTGTGGATATCTATACAGTGTTTGTGGATGGTCAGGACCTTATGCTGTTTTTACAAATAAACTTGAGGCAAGTTCTGTTTAAAAAAAAAAAGACAGGACAAAGAAATAAAAGAAAAAGAAATAAGAAAAGAAGAGGTCAAACTGTTTTTATTTGCAGATGAGATGATTCTATACCTAAGAGACTCTAGACACCACCAGAAAAATCCTATAACTGATAAGTACTTTCAGCAAAGCGGCAAGATACAAAAATCAGTAGCCTTCCTATACAAAAATAGCTAATGTGCTGAGAAAGAAATCAGGAAAATAGCCTTACAATTGCCTCAAAAATAAAGTAAAATGGTACCTTATAGTAAACTTCAACGAGGACTGAAAGACCTCTACAGTAACTTTAAAACAGTAAAGAGAGAAATTGAAGATAACAAAAATGTAAAGATTCCCCAGGCTAATAAATCAGAAGAATTGATATTGTGAAAATGGCTATACTACCAAAGGTGATATACAGATTCAATGCAATCCCAACATCAAGATTCCATTCCTAGTCACAGAATAGACTCCAATTTCATTTCATTTCAAAGAAATAGAAAGAGGAATCTTAGAATTCATACTGAAACACAATAAACCTAGGACACCCAAAGTCTCCCCACACAAAAGAATAATACCAGAGCTATCAAAATAGCTGATCAAAATTAGCAGAAGCAACACTATGATAAATGAATCCTGTATGCCACCCAATAGGAAAACATGAACATAGTATCTCTTCTCTGATTACATGCCACCAAATTCAAGATCAAGTCACAGTCTAAAAGTTGTCAAGGTCATTAATGTCAAAGCAAGATGAAGAATTATTCCAAAGAGGACCAGCCTAGAGACTATAATCATAGATTAAATCTTTTTTCTATATAGGGTATAGCTGGAAAAGTTGAATCTGAACTCTCAGGATAAAAGATATGTGAGTTGTTTATACTATTTTTGTAACTTTTGTTAATATAAAATATTTAAACTTAAAAGAGTACCTGGTATATTATATGCAATGTACAAATATATAAATTCAGTTCTACATTAAAAAATATTTAAGGAAAATTAACAATCTCACAGGTACGATTTATATAACCTTTAACACATTCTCCCTAACATCCAACTATATCTCTGTCATTAATCCCTCTGAAAGAGTAAAGCCTGAAGCAGGCATAAACAACGAAGGAAAAGCTGCTCAGTGGGAGAAAGCAGGGCAAGAAAGAAAAAAGTAGAAAAGCAAAAGGCTATATTTGGAAATTTTGATGAGATCCAGTAAAGAAAGCAGTCTTTATCCTATTGAATCTCTCATAGCTCCAAATCCTGGTAGAGAAAAATACTAGGACAGTGACACCATTAACTGCATTCAACCTCACCAGCAGGGAAATAAACTCTCATTTTTCTTCTTTGATTATATAGTACAAAATGTTATCTAAATGATTTGACAATAAAAGGATAAGCAAAGAAACCTATGAACTGGTGTCACCTTTTGGAATGCCCTTTCTAATAAAGAACAAGGGAAGCAAATTAGTTTTAAAGATCAGCTAAAAAAGTAGAAATGATCTCAAACAGAGTCTCCAAAAGGTTCCAGGCAGCAGTGATAACTCTTTGTGGACTTGATACAGCATATTTTCAAACTCTCAGAGAATCAGGGCAGAACATTCGCTCACCATTTCAGGCAGCCTCATCAGCATGTCTTTACAACGTAATGCACACAGAGATGCTTTCCCGAAATCCCCTTGAGCAACAGCCTAAGAAAAAGGACATCAACAATTGGTTAAATGGCAACATAATTGTCTCACACTGAAGTTGAGAATATTGCTCAGTAACAGAACACTTCTAATATGGTCTAGGTTTAATTAACTAAAACAGAAAGAGAAGGGGTGGGGAAAAGAGAGGAAGAGGGCAGGAAAGAAGAGAAGAACATTTTTGACAACCCAAACTACTACCATCAGTGTCAAGAACTCAGAGAAAAGCCGGGCAGTGGTGGCGCACGCCTTTAATCCCAGCACTCGGGAGGCAGAGGCAGGCGGATCTCTGAGTTCGAGGCCAGCCTGGTCTACAAGAGCTAGTTCCAGGACAGGCTCTAGAAACTACAGGAAAACCCTGTCTCAAAAAACCAAAAAAAAAAAAAAAGAAAGAACTCAGAGAAAAGTTACGTTTTCCTATACAGCATTTAGCAACGATAAAGAAAAGAAACTTCTCTGAAATCATATTCTGACAAATCAATAAAGTATTATACATTATCCTAATGGATCTTAGACTCAGAAGAGCTCTAAGGTTGGATTTGAACTGTTGCTCAACACTAGATTATACCTATTGTTACACAAAAATTAAATGCTAGAGTGACCATTATACAATAGACAATAATACAATCAATCTAAATACAGTAAATTATACAAAATGGATCCAGAATAAATTTATACTGCTAATTGGACCCTCTTTGCAGACCAGCAGATAAGAATGTTATAGTTATCAATACTACGTGGCACTCACTCAAAACTAATTTTCTTTTTTGATATACTTAATACGTTTCCCACAAAGGTCGAACATTTTGTGATTTTTGGTCTTCCATAACAGGACATATCCTCCTACTTATTCTACCCCTCCCCAAGATTTACTTCTTACTTGAGGTACATTTTTATCCTGTCATTTTTTACAATTTAAAAAGTATATTTTAAGCTCCTTTCCTTCTGAGAAAAATTCACAATCTTTTCCTTCAATCCCAGGCATCATGCAATCTGGGCAAGTGTTCTACCACTGAGCTATACAGCCAGCCTCCCCACAGTCTTAATTATCACATACTGTCATCTACTCATTTTTTGTTGAACGATGTAATTTCCCCCTTTAAAGCCATTACCCTGCTGCAATGCATCTGTCTATGAATTTGTATTCTCCACAAATCTTAAGTTTCCATAAGACTACATATTAAACTTGCTGATTTTTTTATCACTAGAGCACAGAGCAGCAATTCACACAGTAACCACCAATTAATTGTTCATCACTCTACATAAGCATCTGATCACATTAATTTTCCTTTTCTAATTTACATTTTATTGTTAGTGTATATGTAGTGGGGTATGTGAGTGAGCATATGTGTATAGTATCACTGCATATGTAATGGGGGTATGTGAGTGAGCATATGTGACAGTGTTTGCATGGATGTCAGAGAAGAAGTCAGTTCTCTACTCCCTTTATGGTCCCAGGTATGGAACTCACATTACCAGGCTTGCAAGACAAACACATTTACCAACTAAGACATCTTGCTGCTCCCCTAGATTAATTTTATCTCTTTCAATCTGTAGCTCTCTCTTCTTTATCCACCTCCTTCAATCTGCTTCTCCCTGGCTTTTGACAATTCACTTATAAGAATTTTATATATATTCTACCTTGAAATAAAATAACTTTCCATTGACCATGGGACTCTACAACCCAAATTTCCTGCTCTTTTCCTCTTTTTGTTCTTTTTATCTTTCTTCCTTTGTGCTTACTCCTCCTCCCTCCCTTTTTTCTCATTGTTAAATACTCTGGCATAATGCACTGCACTAACCGTTCTCAGATTTTAACATACAATAAAATCATTTACAAGCCTTGTCAAAATAAAGATTGTTGGCCCTACACCCAGAATATGCAATTTCTTGGGTGCCCAAGAATATGAATCTAACTTTTTTCCAAATGATGTAGATGCTGTTGGCCCAGGAACCACAAACCACACTCGGAAAATCACATCTGTAGACTAATTCTACAAACAATCCTTTTGGTCTCAGGAACACTTGAACTGAAAAATTATTAAAGACTTGGGCTGGTGAGATGGTTCAGCAGGTAAAGGCACTTGGTGCTCTTGCAAAGTACTTGAATTTGGTTCCCAGAATTCACATTAGGCAGCTTAAAATCACCTGTAACCCTAGCTCCAGGGGATTCAATGCCACCTTCTGACCTCCATGGGCACCCACACACATGTGGCATGCACAGGTGCATGGGCACACACACTCACAAACAAAAATATCTTTTCAGTTTTCAAAAACTTTAAGCTATTTTATCTCAATTAATATTTACCAATAGTATGAATTAAAACAAAAACAAATGTTATTTATTTTAAAAATAACAACAACAAAAAAAAAACCCCAGCATAACCCCAGCTGCACAGACATTAAGGGCAACATTGAATAAATGGGACCTCCTGAAGTTGAGCAGCTTCTGTAAAGCAAAGGACATTGTCACTAAGACACAAAGGCAGCCTACTGACTGGGAAAAGATCTTCACCAACCCTGCAACTGACAAAGGTCTGATCTCTAAAATATATAAGGAACTCAAGAGACTAGACGGTAAAATGCCAATTAACCCAATTAAAAATTGGGGCGCGGAACTGAACAGAGAATTCTCAACAGAAGAAGTTCGAATGGCCAAAAGACACTTAAGGTCATGCTCAACCTCCCTAGCTATCAGGGAAATGCAAATCAAAACAACTTTGAGATATCATCTTACACCTGTCAGATTGGCTAAAATCCAAAACACCAATAATAACCTTTGCTGGAGAGGTTGTGGGGTAAGGGGTACACTCATCCATTGCTGGTGGGAGTGCACACTTGTGCAACCACTTTGGAAAGCAGTGTGGTGGTTTCTCAGGAAATTCGGGATCAACCTACCCCAGGACCCAGCAATTCCACTATTGGGAATCTACCCAAGAGATGCCCAATCATACAACAAAAGCATATGCTCATCTATGTTCATAGCAGCATTATTTGTAATAGCCAGATCCTGGAAACAACCTAGATGCCCTTCAGTGGAAGAATGGATGAAGAAACTGTGGAATATATACATGCTAGAATACTACTCAGCGGTAAAAAACAATGACATCTTGAATTTTGCAGGCAAATGGATGGAAATAGAAAACACTATTCTGAGTGAGGTAACCCAGACCCAAAAAGATGAACATGGGATGTACTCACTCATAATCGGTTTCTAGCCATAATTAAAGGACATTGAGCCTATAAATTTGGGATCCTTGAGAAGATAACAAGAAGGTGAACTCCCAAAACAAGATATAGTAATCCTCCTGGATATTGGAAGTAGACACGATAGCCAGGCAAAATTGGGAACTTGAGGGTTGGGCGAGACTGGGCCAAGGGAAGATGGGAGAGAAAAATGTGAAGGGGAGAATGGGGGGAGCTCGGAGGAATGGGATGCTTGGGATACAGGAAGGGTGGATATGGGAGCAGGGAAGCATATATCTTAATTTAAGGAGCTACCTGAGGGTTGTCAAGAGACTTGACCCTAGAGGGGTTCCCAGGTTTCCAGGGAGACGCCCCCAGTTAGTTCCTTGGGCAGCTGAGGAGAGGGAGCCTCAAAAGGCCAGTTCCTATAGCCATACTGATGAATTTCTTGCATATCACCATAGAACCTCCACCTGGCGATAGATGAAGAAAATGACAGAGCCCCACATTGGAGCACCGGACTGAGCTCCCAAGGTCCTGATGAGGAGCAGAAGGAGGGAGAACATGAGAAAGAAAGTCAGGACCGTGAGGGAACCTCCAGCTGGCGACAGATGGGGAAGGTGACTGAGCCCCACATTGGAGCACTGGATTGAGCTCCCAAGGTCCTGATGAGGAGCAGAAGGAGCGAGAACATGAGGGAGAAAGTCAGGAACGTGAGGGGTGCGTTCACTCATGGAGACGGTGGGACAGAACTAAAGGGAGATCACCAACTCCAGTTGGAATGGGACTGATGGATCATGCGACCAAACCCGTCTCTCTGAATGTGGCCAACAGCGGGGGCTGACTGAGAAGCAAAGGACATTGGCGCTGGGCTCTGATTCTTCTGCATGGACAGGCTCTGTGGGAGCCTTCTCAGCTTGGTCGATCACCTTCCTGGACCTGGGGGGAGTTGGGAGGACCTTGGACTTAGCATAGAGTGGGGAACCCTGATGGCTCCTTGGCCTTGAGAGGGAGGGAGGGGAGGTATGGGTGGAGGGAAGGGGAGGGAAGGGGGAGAAGGAGGGGCGGGAAGGGGGAGGAGGAGCGGAGGGAGGGGGAGGAGGAGGGAAGGAGATGGAAATTTTTAAATATAAAAAAAAATAAACCATGAGAATGAAAAAAAAAAGAAAAAAAAAGAAAAAAGACTATCCTTCTGTTAAATTGGGAAGACAGATGAAGGTTAAGGGGAACCAGGATGGAGGTGTCTGGCACTATCTGAATATGATTACATCTTTTTTTGAGTCAGACTCCACCGATAGGTCTTGCTTTCCCAGGGGCATCACTTCTTAAAGACAAGCAAGCTTAGAAGTCATTTGGTAAGAACTATTTCTTAACTCTGACATGAGCAGCTAGGTGGAAAGGATGAGCAGACATTTGCTTTGGGAGCAAAAGGTGCTGAGCTTAATGCCCATAATCTCCTGGAGATTATGGTATATTATATACACACATGAAATCACTGCAGCTGCTTGCTGTTTCCAAGGGGTTAGAGTCCACAGCCTGTTATCTCCAAACGTCTGGTTTTCAATCTGGCTGTATCCTGAAATCTGTTTTGAATACGACTCAGACAGGGAGGTTTTGGCCAAGCATGCAGGGACTAACCTTCAAGCACAACAGAATACTAGGAGAGCACCCTGACCTTTGCAATAAAATTAATTTGATGCTTATAATCTAAAAAAAAAAATAACAACAACAAAAAAAACTGGGTGTGGTGGCACGTAACTTTAATCCCAGAACTCAGAAGGCAGAAGCAGGTGGATATTTATGAGTTCCAGGCCAGCCTGGTCTATAAAGCAAGTTCCAGAATAGATAGGGCTACATAGAGTGATCATGTCCCAAATAAATAAGTAAGTAACTAAATAAATAAATAAATAAAGCAAAGCAAAGTGTCTGGATGTAGCAGTAATCTCAGCGTTGCACTCCTAAACTGAGGCTGCAGGACTGGCAATCCTAGACTACAAGTAATTTAAGGCAAGCATGGGCTACATCGCATTTCCTTGCCTCAAAAAGTTTATATATTAACACTTTTATAAAAAGCAAGCTAAATCATTTCAAAACAAAAAAGTAGTGGAAAGTATCATTTTATATCTTTACAGATCTATTTAATTTGTAGCATTACATGATGCCTGGATTCTTTCTATATTATGCTATGATTGAGTATATAAAGAAAATTTAGTTTAATACATGCATGTAGTTTGAAAAGTCTTTTCAGATATTTGTGGATATTCTTCTATACAATACCAAAATTCAAGTTTATTAAACCTTTCATCATTTTCTTACATTAAGATCCTTAGGTCTACTTACATTTTGAATCAATCTTTAACCAATAAGTGCTTTCATAAAACACATAAAATGGTAATTTAAAAAACTTCACATTTAAAACGCAAATGTTAGTGTACAGTGACATAACACATAAGAAATAATCAAAAGAGTGCTGGTGAAATGACTCAGTAGGAAAATAACTTATCTTGCAAGCTTCATGACCTGAGTTAAATCCCAGAACCCTGGATTTAACTCCCTGGTGGAAGGAGAAAACTGACTCCCAAAAGTTTTACTCGGACCTCTGCACATGCGCGCACACACAAACACGCACACACATGCACACACACACAAATCACACACACACTAATAACAGTAAATATATTTTAATCCAGAGAGAAGGTTAAAGTTAAAGATGATTTTGCAATCTCCACAAATTTGAAGCAAAGCATTAGATGTGTAGGGGTAAAATCTGTGTGGTTATAGGAGAGGGAAGTAGCATGAACAGTAAAAAGGAGCAACAATTATAACTAGATGGTAACCAGAAAATTCAATTTTATATCTGAAACAAAACATAAAGCACTTGACAATACAGTAAAGAAGTGGGGTTTTCAGCAAAAAAAAGAAAATGAACGCTTTGATGAGCTCCACAGGCACACAATCTGGCAATCTGCAAAATTACAGTTCAAGCTAAATGATCTGTAATCAGGCAGCAGGCAAAATGACAACGGGCTCCCTGTATTTTCTAGCTCACTCACTGATGCTGCAGGAGGGAATCATCTAAGAGAAGTCTCGCAGTCAAATCACTAGCAGAAGAGCAGAATTCCCTACAGTTCTATAATTCCTACCTCCAAATGTATTCTGCTCTCCACTGGGTAAGGGAATAACCACCTAGAGAATCAGTGTGGGCCCAGAAAACAGCTTGTGACTTAGACAAAGACTTGTGGGGATGGGGCTCCGATCTACTTGGACAGGAAAGATATAGGTCACATAAAGAAAAAAAACCCAAAGGCAGATAACATTTGGGAATTACAGTCCAGCAACAGGCAACAGTAGAGCAGGGAGCAAAAGGCAGAGATTAGCATATAAAAGAAGCCAGTTGACCTAAAGACTAGAAACCCCTCCCCATCAGGTCTATTTACATTTAAGGGACAGAGCATACATAAGAAAAGTCAAATAGGGAAAAGGCAGGTTTATAAAAATTGATTAATACTCTCCTGACCTAAGTCTTTGTGCTTCTAACTTTTCCAGTTCACCGGCCCATTTCTAATCCCAGAAGTGCTCTCTCAATAAACTGCTCTATTTTTACAACTATCAAATTTTTGTATAATTTTTTTTGTTAGGAAACACAAGAACCTATAAATCTTTTTTTTTTTTTTTTTTGGTTTTTCGAGACAGGGTTTCCCTGTAGTTTCTAGAGCCTGTCCTGGAACTAGCTCTTATAGACCAGGCTGGCCTCGAACTCAGAGATCCGCCTGCCTCTGCCTCCCGAGTGCTGGGATTAAAGGCGTGCGCCACCACCGCCCAGCTAAGAACCTGTAAATCTTAAGTATATGGGTGACCTTTGGACTATGACCCATACATGTAACAGTCTGACCTCTAGGAAGAGATAAATAACTAGTTTTGTGTGGGTCTGTGAGGGCTGGGATTGCTAGAACAAAGGCTGGCATGGCCAGGGTACCAAGAACTACTCAGTGCACTATAACTTGCCCTACAAGTATGGGCTGTTTTGCTGCGATGGTTTCCACACTGAGAGCAACAGAGAAATTTAACAGGAATACAGACAACTCAGGTGTTTTCCACACCCACATTCTCAAGAGCAGAGATTCTGGTATGAGGGACCATCCGACCAAGTAGTCCTCTGGCTCAGTTGGTGGGATCAGTTTGAAGGCTGTGCCTGTACTTCCCACATTGGCAAGCCTGGACAGAAAAACTTACTGGCAAGAATTCAGCCCAGGAATGGTCATAAAAACATGCAGAGTGGTAGGAAAGGCAAGGTAGAACTCAGCTTACAAATTGCCCTTTCTGGGCTATCTTGTTAGGACTTCAGAAAGAAAATTACTCAGTGTTCCCCTGCCAATAAGTAAACTGCAAAGAACAAGCCTAAGGGGAAAACTTTATCCTGTATCTCCTCGGGAAGGCTTATGATGGATCCCAGTTTGAGTTTATAGTCCATTATAGCAAAGAATGGTATAGTGGTGACGGTAGCTGTCAACTATGGCACAGAGCATGAAATAGAAGATCACAAATCAACAATAAAGATTTAACTAGTAAAAAGTCCAGGCGGTGGTGGCACACAACTTTAACCCCAGCACTCGGGGACAGAGGCAAGCTAATCTCTGCAAGTTCAAGGCCAGACCAGTTAAAAAGAAGTCTGAATAGAACAAAACAAAATTGAAATTCAGAGCAAACACCAAGTTTCTCAGCTTCGTGTTAAATATCTAGAGCTCTGGGGAACAAACCTTTATTTTTGCCAATTTTTTCACAACCACACACTCAACTGCATACAGTCACTACTCACAGATTTAAAAGCTGGGCTCTAAAAGAACAAGACCAACACAATGTATACACATTTTAAAGGGGTTATTATATTGGTCTACATGCCAGAGGTTGCATGTTCAATGCTGTCTGTAAGAAGAAGAGGCAAAGAAGCCAGTAGCTGCTTGGTTCAAGAAGTTAGATACCTCAGCAGTTTCAATTTGATGCTGAAGTCTAGGCTGGTGGAGGATTCTCATTGGCTAATAAACAAACTGCCTTGGCTTTTGATAGGGCAAAATTTAGATAGGTGGAGTAGACAGAACAGGAAAAAGGAAGTGAGGTAGATGGCTCAGACAATTGCCCTGCCTCTCCTCTCTGGGGCAGACTGCCGTGCCTCACCTCTTCTCTCTGGGCAGACTGCCGTGCCTCTATTCAGGGAGAGAGATGCGATGGAGCCAGCCGCCAGTTCAGACATGCTGAATCTTTCCCGGTAAGACACCACTCGTGGTGTGACATACATTATTAGATATGGGTTAGTCAAGATGTGAGTAAGAGGCAGAAAATAATGGGCCAGGCAGTATTTAAAAGAATACAATTTGTGTGTTGTTATTTCGGGTAAAGCTAGCCTGGTGGCAGGACGTGTTCCACTCAACTCCTCACTACACTAGGCATTTCCTGTAGAGTCACTGATACTGAGTCCACGTTGGAAGGCTAAAGAGCTTGGATTCTGATGTCAGTGGATGATCTTGGCAGCAGTGATCTACATACTTGCTCAGGAAGATGACAAGAAAGCAGGTGCATGCACACTGCATTTCCTCAGACTTCTCATATCTGGTCTGTAGACTGTGCTATCCGAGTTAAAAGCCAGTCTTCCCTCTTGGTTATCCTCTCCGGAAAAACCCTTAGACAGTCCTAGGAGAGCTGTCTCTAAGGTGAGTGGGTTAGTTTGCTTTTTGTTGCTGTGATAAAGGACATGACCTTTACATTTAATTTGGAGAGAAAGGAGTTTCTCCTACCTTACATACTTACAAGCCCTTCATGAAGGGAAGTAGGGCAAGAACCCAGGGCAAGAAGTTGAAGGCAAGAACTAAAGCAGAGTCAATGGAGGAATGCTGTTTAATGGCTTGTTTTCCACAGCTTCCTGGGCCTGCTTTCTTATACCACTCAGGACCAGCAGCTCAGGAGTAGCACTGCCCACAGTAAGCTGGATGGTCTCATATCCATCATTAATCAAGAAAATGGCCCCCCAGACTTGCCTACAGGCAATGTGACAAAGGCATCTTCCCAACTGAAGTTCTCCCAAGATAACTATAGCTGTGTCAAGATTGAAAAAAAAACTAGTCGGGAAATTTGACCTTGTCGCATCTTGACATAACAATACATTACTATTAAATCATAACTTTTCCTTTCTTGCTTATCCCCATGATCTTATGTTAATCTCACAATACAGAACATAGTATAACTTTAAAATCCCCAGTCTTCAAAATATTCAAACACTTTAAGTTCAGTCTCTTTAAGATATCCAATCTCTCTTTTTGCATCTCAGATGTATTTATTGATGCCACATCATAAGTGGTACTTGAACAAGTTTACAGCAATGCTCCATGCTCCCATGTAACATAGCTTACTTAAATTTAGCCAAGAGACAGTTCATCTTTGCTGGACTCAAGCAGTGGGTTACTTCTTTTATCAGCACTCTCAATTTTATAACCTATGAAGCTTATCAACTCCATTGCTACCCAAATGTTCTGGTAAGGTTGAGGAAAGTAGGGTCTCATGGGGTCTCAGACACTGTTAATAAGGCTATGAAGCACTCTCATCAGAACCAAGGCTATATGCTGTACTGGATCCCATAACATAACTGGGAAAGGTCCAATTCTTAAGTTTTGATTCAGGGGTGAATTTTTTTCTGTTTTGTTTTTGTTTTGTTTTGAGGAAGGGTGTTCTCAATGTGTATCACTGTCTATCCTGGAACTCAACATATATTTAGACTAGATTGGCCTTGACCTCACAAAGATCTACCTGCCTCTGCTTCCCAAGTGCTGGAATTAAAAATGTAGGCCACCATGTCCGGCATCCAATGTCTTTTTAAAAGTTCAAAGTCTCGCCAGGCGGTGGTGGTACACACTTTTAATCGCAGCACTTGGGAGGTAGAGGCAGGCAGATCTCTGAGTTTGAGGCCAGCCTGGTCTACAAGATCTAGTCCCAGGACAGGCTCCAAAGCCACAGAGAAACGTTGTCTCAAAAAAAAAAAACCAACAAAAAAAGTTCAAAGTCTCTTAACCATGGGCTCCTACAAAATCAAAAATAAGCCACATACTTCTTATTCCAAGAGAAAAGAACCAGACACACTTATAATTAAATCAAAGCAAAACCAAAAAACCTAACTGTGTGAATAGCTCAGTTACCAATGTCTGAAACTCAGTCTTCTGGAATACAAAGGGTCTGGGAAGCTCCATCTCTCTCTGGATCTGCCCTACACACACACACACACACACACACACACACACACACGACTTGTCTCATAGGTTCAGGCTGCCTCCACATCTACTGCTGTCCTTGGTGATCATCCTGCAGTCCTGGCATTTAAAATATGCTGGGGTCTTTGCTGCAACTGGGTTGCACCTTCACCATTAGCCTCTCCTGGCCCCCTTTCAGGGACTCCAACTCTGTCGTGTCACACACAGTACCAAAGGTTTCACTTTGGTGGTACTGAACTCTCGTTACTCACAACTGATCTTTCAGCCCTAGCTGACCAGAAACGATGGGTTCTTAATTCAAGATATCACATTAGCAGTCCCAATAGAGCCTTTGAGGGCCTCTCAAACTTCCCTCTAACTCTTCACAAGCCAGGCCTCCATCACAGTCTGCACACTGGAGAGACAGAGATCCCAGTAGCTACTGACTCCACGAAGCCGAATACCATCACAGTCCCAGTCTGTTGCTGAAAGCCTAGAAGCTCCCTAGTGTTGCTTGTGTGCATGCTGGACAGCTGAAGCTGGAGTCTGATGTGAAAAGCGTGTCTCAGCAGCAGCCAAGAAGACAAGGAAGGCACACGCACACTGATTCTAACTTGGACCTCTTTATATCCGGATCACTCACTGCAAATTCCACCCATTTTGAATGTAGGTCTATCCTGTTCATTCTCTCCAGAAATACCTTCACAGGCAAGCTCAGGTGTATCTCCTAGGTGATTCTAAATACTGTCAAAGTGACACTCAAGACCAGCCACCCTCACAACCCTAGCAGAGTACTCTGATCACTACAGATATTGTCTGCTAAATAATTTAATAAATAATAAAGCAATTATCTAACTAGTTCAATGGTAACTACCTAAAAAATGATAAAGCCTGTTATATCTCTAAGAAATATCTCATATGCTATTTGCTGGGAAAGAGAAACCCTATTAACATAATATATACATATACATATTAACATAATATATACTACACAATATAGAGTATTATATATTACTGTATAACAATAATACGAGTAGTTTTAATAATGGCCTTTAAAGATATTTTCTGCCAAGGCATTATCAACAAAACTCTTAGGTCCTAATGATGATGATGTCTTAGAAGAACAAACAGAATTACCCTTAACTGGATTTGGTGGCATGAGCCTATAATGCCATCTACCTGGGAAACTAAGGCAAGAGAATTCTAATTTCAAGGCCTGCTTAGAATAGAGAGTGAGTTCAAAGTCAGCCTGAAGTTAGCAAAGCTCTACATAAAAAATAAAAATAAATAAATTTAAAA
Source organism: Arvicola amphibius (assembly GCF_903992535.2). Classification (NCBI taxonomy): domain Eukaryota; kingdom Metazoa; phylum Chordata; class Mammalia; order Rodentia; family Cricetidae; genus Arvicola; species Arvicola amphibius. The sequence goes on from NC_052065.1 coordinate 59,309,959, forward strand.
CGGGATTTGGGACCTGAGTGTGGTACACATCTTTAATCCCAGCACGTGAGAGGCAGAGGCAGGTAGATCTCAGTGAGTTTCAGACTAGCCAGGGCTGAATTGTAATAGTGACCCTTGTCTCAAAAAAATCTAAAAGAGGAAGGTTGGAGATTAACTTGTTGTAGAGTTACATGCCTATCATCCCCAAGACCCTCTGTTACAGTATCAGTCAGAGCTAATAACTACATAATTCTCATTACTAATCATAGCTACTATTAAAAGTTTCAGCTAGATAAAAATGCTATTTTGAAATCAACATCTAGAACACTGAAGAAATGCTATAAGGCTTTCTAGAAGCATAGACTCAGCACTAAGAAAGCTGTAAGACTCAGAAATCTAACTTAGTATCTAATGAAGGAATCCTTTCTGTAATACATAATTGTAAGGATGCTCACACCTTTGCTCACAGTCTTCTAGTGACAACAGAAATTAACTATCTTTCAACAAAGCTGCCAAATTACAGGATTACTATCTAATAAATGGTTACTCTTTACACTGCTCTGAAATTTGCCTTCCTGTAGGTTTTTTCTCTGGTCTTCATTCTGTTCTGTGGAGTTTGATTTCTCTTTAATATTTCAGTCCTTAGTTCTTCAAACATTCAAAGAAAGGCTGTCACTCCTACCGACTCGGCTTTTTCAGCATAGACATCATTATAGTCTCCAGATATGTTCACATAGAATATTCACTATACTAACCCAATTACTTTTAAAGTGTAATGCCTAGAAACGATCACAATATTTGCAATTTAGTTTAATAATGTAAAATGCCTTCCTAGATATTATTAAAATAGGCTATGATACAGGCTTTCACTATGTAGGTCAGGCTAGTCTCAAAATCCTGGTCTCAAGTGATCTTTTTTTAATTAATTTATTTGTTTCTTTTACATCTCTGCCATAGTTTCCCTCCCTCCTCTCCTCCCAGTCCCTCCCCCACCCCCTTATGCTCCCACCCCCAATCCACTCCTCCTCTGTTTCTGTTCAGGAAAGGGCAGGTCTCCTGTGAGTTATCAACAAAACATGGCATATCAAGTTGCAATGAGACAAAGCACCTCCCCTTGTATTAAGGCTGGGCAAGGAGACCCAGTATGAGAAGTAGGGTCCCAAAAGCCAGCAAAAGAATCTGAGACTGCCCCTGTTTCCAGTGTTAGGCATCCCACAAGAGGACCAAGCTACACAAGTGATGCTAAAGCCTCAGCTCAGAATAACCGTAACTGTGGGAAGGAATCAGTACTCTGGCAGTATTAAGTTACTTTCCTCATGGCTGTGATCTAATACTGACAAAAGTAACTTAAGAAAGGAAGGGTTATTTTGGATTACAGTTCAAGGGGAAGTCCACCATAGCAGGAAAAGGCATGGTGTCGGGAATGTGAGGTCATAGTGCATACACGACCAGAAAGAATGGAGCAATCAATGCTAGTGCTCAACCAACTTCCTGTTTTCTATTCAGAACCAGATCTGAGCTCATGAACTGGTGCTGCCCATATTCATCATGGGTCTTCTTACCACAGTTAACCTCACAGTCCCTCACAGACATACACGGATCTCTAACCAAATCTAGATTCATCTTTCCTAGACATACCCAGAGGTTTGTCTCCTAGGTGATTTTAGACACTATCTAATTGATAATCGATATAAACTGTTACACTGAATACAGATCTTTTTCACATGAACTACAATCAAGGCACATGTACCCCTGTCTCAGTCTAGTATACAGGCAACTGATAGTCTTGTACATATATAGTTACTTGCTTAATTGAAATATTGGCTAAGAAATGTCAAGTCACAGTTCAAAGGCATAGAACAAATTGATAAAAGTTAAGGTGTAGAACTGAGCATGGTGGTACACACACAACTCTCACCCAGGAGACTGAGGCAGGAGGATTAAGAGCTCAAGGCTAGTCTTGCCTACATATCCTATTTCAAAAAACAACAACAACAATAATAATAATAGAAAGTCCAAGACTTGCTAGACTTTATATCAATATTTTATTAATTGCTTAAAGTAGTTCACAAAAGATATTAATAATAAAAGATAATACAAAAATTATGAAGAGGAAATTCACTTATATGATCAATCTCATTTGCAGTGCATGGAGCAAATATAGACAAAAAAATCTAGTGGCATTTATATCTTGGGGATAACCAGCAACCATCTAACTGGAGTTAAGACCTCCTCAATAGGAAGGAATTCATGCCTGGTACTGTAAAGTTAGCTAAGACTAGTAAACTCATGAACCCTAGAGGAGAACTTAATACTGTCACTTTCCTACCCCAATAGGATTCCTACCAGCATTCGAAATACTGATCCTTGTACCCACAGACAAGTGTAGGTCTCACCATCATCAAAGAAGCTTCTTTTTGAAGCAGATGGAAATTATTACAGAAATCTATAACTGGTCAAAATGTAGAGAACAGTAGACCATGGAGTGCCCAACCCCAATAAATGCATCTACAATGCAAGCCCTAAGATTAGGGAACAGCTCAGAAGAGGGAGCAGAAAGAGTGTAAGAGCCAGAGGACTAGGATTTCTGCTGAGAGAGAGAGAAAGAGAGGGGGGGGGGAAATGAAGAGGAAGCTACACTGATGAAATCTCAACATGGTTGCTTAAACAAGACCTGTGCAATGATACCACCAGGTGACATAGCAGTGTAGATGCAGATGGGGGAAAGCTCCCAGGTCCTACCACTAATGAAAAGCTAGAGATAATTCATGGCTACCGAGAGAGGGAGAATCAGTCTTCTCCAGAGATGAGCTCCCTGACAAGTTATCAAATCCCTAGTGGTCAGTTGTAAACACACACATATGAACAAGACTAAATGAACTCGGCAAGCTGTGTGTGTGTGTGTGTGTGTGTGTGTGTGTGTGTGTGTGTGTAATAATTAAAGAAGGAAAGATCAATAGTTTGAGGGGGAGAAACATGGGAAGAACTAGAGGGGAAAAAGAAGGAATAAGGGACAGAAGTGATTTAAACACAGTACTCATGTAAGAAATTCTCAAAACAGTTTAAGAAAAAAAGAACATTTTGATTCTGGTCTTGGATCTTCAGATAAATAATGCCTCCTCTATGAACTTCAGTTTCATCATTACAAAATAAAACACACCCTGATTTGAATAATGCACAATATATACATATATCAAAACATATATCCCATAAATTTTGTGTCAATTTAAATTTTTAATAGGAAATATAAGAAAAGGGGAGCCAGACATGGTGGTGCACACCTTTATTCCCAGCACTCAGGAAGCAAAGGCAGACCTCTGTGATTTCAAGGCTAGACTGGTCTACATATTGAGTTTTAAGCCAAACAGGACTACATACATAGTGAGACACTGCCTCAAAAGGCAAAGAAAATACGTATATTTAATATATATAAATGTTTGTATATCAGAACACTTTATATTATGAAGATAGCAAAACTCCTCAACATGGTCTATGGATCCAACTCTACCCCTATCGCAATTATAGCTGGCTTCTTTGTACAAAGGACAATTTAATCCTAAAATTCACATGGAAATATAAGGGACCCAGAATACTCAAAACAATATGGAAAAACTGGGCAACTTATACTTGTTAATTTTTTTAAAACTTACTATATGATTACAATAATCAGGGCAGTCTGGTGCTAGTGCAAAGACAGATATATCCAACCAACATAGTAGAATACAGACCAAAAATAAGCCCTCACATTTGTGATCAATTTATTTTTGGCGAAGTTACCAAGATAACAAGGAAAGCAGTTTCTCAACAAGTGGCTTGAGATAGCAGGATAGCCAAATGGACAAGATAGAATAGTGTTAGATATCTGTCTCATTTCATACCTAGAAATAAATTAAAATAGATCATAGTCTTAAATATAATTACTTGAAACAATCAAACTTTCAGATATGGGGAAAATGGAGTTTCCATGCACTGCTAATGGAAATACAAAATGGCACAGTCACTGTGAAAGATAATCTGGCACTTTCTCAAAAAAGTTGCTAAGTCTAAAATAAGTTACACCTACAATGCTACCCAGCAATTCCAATCCTAGGTATATACCCAAGAGTAATAAAAACATGTAGATACAAAACTCTGCACATGAATGTTCACGGTACAATAATGTATAATAAGCAAATATTGGGAATGACTCAAATGTCTATCAATGGACGATGGATAAATAAACAGAACATACCTGCAAAGTGAAGCATGATGTGACATGACTGAACCTTAACAAAGTATGCTAAATAAAGAAATTAATCACATTCTCTGTGGCTTGGGCAATCTGTGGGGCCACTGGAAGTGGGAACAGGATTTATCCCCAGTGCATGAGCTGGTTTTTTGGAGCCCATTCCCTATAAGAAAGATACCCTGCTCAGCCTTGATACAGGGGGGAGGGGCTTAGTCCTGCCTCAACTTGACATGCCAGGCTTTGTTGGCTTCCCATGGAAGGCCTCACTCTTTCTGAGGAGTGGATGGGGCAGTGAGCTGAGGGAAGGTGTTGGGAGCAGGAGGAGAGGAGGGAGGGGGAACTGTGGTTGGTATGTAAAATAAAATGAACTTTTAAATAAATTTTTTTTAGAATATGAGCAAGGAAGTCAGGACCACGAGGGGTTGGTTCACCCACTGAGACAGTGTACGTAATCTAATGGGAGCTCACCAAAGCCAGCTGGACTGGGACTGAACGAGCATGTGATCAAACTGGACCCTCTGAATGTGGCTGACAATGAGGGCTGACTGAGAAACCAAGGACAATGGCACTGGGATTTGTCTCTACTGCTTGTACTGGCCTTTTGGGATCCTAGTCTATTTGGATGCATAACTTCCTAAGCCTGGATGAAGGGGGGAGGGCCTTGGACTTCCCACAGGGCAGGGTACCCTGCCCTCTCTTAGGACTGGGGTGGGGAGGGAGGGAGAGTGAGTGGGGAAGACGGAAGGAAGTAGGAGGAGGGGAGGAAGTGGAAATTTTGATTCCTATTATTTATAAAGTAATAAAAAAATAAAAAAGAAAAGAAGTTAATCACAAAGACAACTTACTCTATGTCTCTACTTGCATGAAATGTCCAGAAGAGGCAAATTTAGGCTAAAAATTTAGGTTAAAAATAGGTTATAAAGACTGGGATCAGAAGCAATGGAGCTAGACTGCTAATGGGTAGGATGGCTCATCATGGAGTAAAATATGTACTAAATTCAAACTGTGATAAGCACTACATGATTCTATAAATATATTAAAATCACTGACACATTATAAGTAGATAAATTTTATGGTGTAGAAATTATAAGTCAATAAAGATGTTAAAATAACAAGAATATATATAAGGCCTCTTTCATTTCTAGAATTATTGTAGGCAAACTCATCACAGTTTACATTTTGCCAACTAAAAATACACACCTAACTCCATAATGACAAAACAGGGAAACCAATAAAGCAATAAATAATAAAGCACAATTCTGAAGTTTTAACATTTACATAATACCAGCAGACTTTTTAAAAGTATCAATGAACAACACAAAACAATTATAAATGAGAAGGCACCTTTGAGGCCAACTATTTAGAGCACACTGTGAATGTAAGAAACTCAAGGCTGGATAGATGTCTCAGTTTGTAAGAGCAACTGCTCTCCAAGCATAAGATCTGAGTTCAAATCCCCAGGACATACTAGGTCAACCAGCCTAGCCCAAACAGCAAGCTTCCAGCCCAATAAGACACTATTTCAAGGGACTAAGGCAGAGAAGATGAAAGACACTCGATGTCTTGCTCCAGCCTCTCTGAATGTGCACACAAAGGCACAGCCTCCCCACACACTCACATGCATGCATCATACATACCACACACCCATATACATGAAAAAGATAGTTTAAAACAAGACTCTCAGGGACAGCATTTCAGTAAAAGTTGTTATCATAAATAGCAGATGTTAAATGGATTGGTTGAAAATTATGCTTAGCTATTATCTTTCTTTACACCCTCACTCACCCTACACAGACTACAGCCACCACTAATTAACAACTATTATACTATAATATCCTATAGAAAAGCAAGGACTCATATTATCACTTTTACATTTATATATTCAAAATTTCCTATTATAAGGCTACAGTGTTCATGATACCTACTGACTCAGCTTGAAAAGAAAGCACGCAGAAGATACCCTTCTCCACTGTGATCTTATGCATGGTCAAGTTGGCCTCAGTGTAGCAACTCTGTATTAATTTGACATATAATTTCTCCAGATCCTGGAAAATAAAACAACACAAGTATGAGACTTAGCACAGATGTTACTAATAACTGTCACAGCTGAAAATCAATTGTAACTTACAGCCATGGCAGCTTGAAAAAATTCATCAGCAATCAGGGCATTTCCAGTATCCAACCATTCTTTTCCTGTTTTCATATTCATCTAGAAAATAGAAGTTAGGAAATGATTTTAAAACTTCATAGCTCTCCAAAATTGGCTGAAAGATAATAGAGAAAAAATTATCTTGTATATTGAGACACAATACATAGAGGGGAAAAAACAGCAATCAGCAATTACTAGAGTTCTGTGCTCTTATTTGAATTTCAACTTAAGAGAAGTGTTTTTGAGAACAAAAGATTAATGTTTGTGCTGGTAAGTTTTAATGTCAACTTGACACAACCTAGAATCACCTGGGAAGAAAGTCTTAATGACAAATTATCAAGATAGGATTGCCCTGTAGATAAACTGTTAACTGATGTAGGAAGACACAGCCCATTTTTTTGGGTGCTCCCATCTCTTAGGTAGGGGATCTTGCACTTCATAAAGCAGGAGAATGCTAGATAAGAGCAAGCAAGCAAGGATGAATATATTCTCTTTGATACTGACCGTAGATATAATATGAGTTCTTGAGTTCCCGCCTTGTCTTTCCTTTAACAATGGACTGGGACCTAAAATTATAAGTCAAATAAATCCTTTCTCCTCTACATTACTTTTTGTCTGGGTATTTCATTACAGCAACAGAAATGAAACTAGAACAATGCCTTGAAAACATCTTCTGAGAAAATATTTTTAATATATTGGATAGTGATGTATGACGTTCTCAAAAATTCAATTATTATTTCAATATTTTTAATAGTTATAATTTATATAAAAAGAGAAAAGTTCTGAGAACTTAATGCTTCACATAATTGAAAAAGTTATAAGAGGGTTGGAGAGATGACCCAGAGGTTAAGAGGTTAAGATTGCTCTTCCAGAGGTCCCGAGTTCAATTCCCAGCAATCACATGGTGGCTCACAACCATCTTAATGAGATCTGTCGCCCTCTTCTGGCACGCAAGCATATATACAGGCAGAACACTATATACATATTCAATAAAATCTTTAAAAACAAAAACAGTAAAAAAAAAAGTTCTAGAGAACAATGGACTATGAAGCAGCACACCTGAGTTCTCATTTTTAATCACATCTCTTAGTATAGTTTTGAATAACTCAATGATTGAATCATTATTTAAAAATCCTTTACCTTTCAGGCACCCTGGGAAATACTCTCAGTACTGTAACTGATTGTAAGTAATAACTGATATGTAATATATACAAATGCTGTGGGAGCAAATAAGGACTGAATTGAGAAGGAAGAAGGAGCACATGATACAACTATCTCTTCTAGTATAAATCCCCAGAAATGGCAATAAAAATATGAATTTTTCTTATTCAGTAAGAGTCCTAGAAAATAAGAGGCTTTTTCAATGAACCAGAAATTAGAAAGGATCTTTAAAAACAGAATAGCAAATGAGACAAAATCTCTCATCTTAAATGCATAAATATGGAAAATCCATGTGTGTGAAAAACAGAAATTACATCCAGTAATTAGCCACCCCACAAAATGACTGTTTCTTCCCCTCTTCAGAGAATAGTAGTGCATATAATTCTTATGCTGAAAAGAAATAGAGTTTCAGATGACTGACAATATAGATTAATGTAAAATATCTAGTCTTACTTCCTCATTAGTCAGTGGCTTCAGGTTTTAGTAAATACTATGACACTGTATTCAAAGAAAACTACCAAGGAGTCTCAAATCAAATATGGACAAGAGTTATTGAACTAATGAGGAAAAACAATACTATGAAAGGATTTCACACTCAACTATAGTTGGAATTTTCTTTGGGGTAGCAACCAGCTCCCAAAAAAGACACAGACTTATTAATTATGCATGTTCTGCCTTAGCTTGGGCTTGTCCCACTAGCTCTTATAATTAAATTTAACCTGTTTCACATCATCTACATTTTCCCTGGGGCTATTTACCTTTCATTCATTCTGTAGCTCTTACTTTCCTGCTTTCTCTGTGTCTGGCTGGCCCCTGGCATCTCCCTGGCATCTCCTTTACTAAATTCCTCCTCCTACTTACTCTCCCTGTCCAGAAGTTCCACCTATACCTCCTACCTCGCTATTGACCATTAAACTTTTTATTAGACCAATCAGGTGCCTTAGGCAGGCAAGGTGAAACAACAACACATCTTTACATTATTAAACCAATGCCACACATCTTTACAAAGTTAAACAAATATTCCACAACATAAATATAACACATATTTATATAGTTAAACAAATGCAACACATCTTTACATAGCTAAACAAATATTCTGCAACACTCAACAAACAGAATACCTAAGGAAGTAGAATTAAAGAAATTCAATAAAAATGCTGAGCAGTGGTGGCACACATACACCTTTAATCCCACCACTTGGAAGGCAGAGGCAGGCGGATCTCTGTGAGTTCAAGGCCAGCTTTGTCTACAGAGAGAGTTCCAGGAGAGGCTCCACACAGAGAAACCTTGTCTCGAAAAACCAAAGAGAGAGGGGGGAGAGGGAAAAGGAGAGAGAGAGAGAGAGAGAGAGAGAGAGAGAGAGAGAGAGAGAGAGAGAGAGAGAGAGAGAGAGAGAGAGAACACAAAAAGGAACTAAACTATTTATTCCCCTCCTTCATTTGACTGCCCGGAGCAAGGTAGGCCTTTGTCCGAGAGCTGCTTGGCCTGCAAGGGGACCTGAAAATCTGCAGGAGGATCCATCGTTCTTTGGGGTGAGTGAGGAGTGAGTGCCCGAACCGCGGCAGCTGCCCGGAGAGGGACCACCGACTCTCCACAACCCCCCCTGCCACCAGCACACTTCCTGCTCTTCCTGCAGGGGTTATTCTCCCCGGATACCGCCTCTCTCTCCCTGTCCCTTCCCAGCTTGCACCCAGAATCCTCCCCCCCTCCCCCTTCCTCATCCTCCCGTCTTTGGGGCCACAAAATCCCACAGCTCAGCCTGTTTGGGCTCTGGGGACCTGGAATTGAGTGCACCCAGGCCGGTGGGAGGTCCCCTCCTTCATTTGACTGCCCGGAGCAAGGTAGGCCTTTGTCTGAGAGCTGCTTGGCCTGCAAGGGGACCTGAAAGTCTGCAGGAGGATCCATCGTTCTTTGGGGTGAGTGAGGAGTGAGTGCCCGAACCGCGGCAGCTGCCCGGTGAGGGACCACCGACTCTCCACAACTCCCCCTGCCACCAGCACACTTCCTGCTCTTCCTGCAGGGGTTATTCTCCCCGGATACTGCCTCTCTCTTCCTGTCCCTTCCCAGCTCGCACCCAGAATCCTCCCCCCCTCCCCCTGCCTCATCCTCCCGTCTTTGGGGCCACAAAATCCCACAGCTCAGCCTGTTTGGGCTCTGGGGACCTGGAATTGAGTGCACCCAGGCCGGTGGGAGGTCCCCTCCTTCATTTGACTGCCCTGAGCAAGGTAGGCCTTTGTCCGAGAGCTGCTTGGCCTTCAAGGGGACCTGAAAATCTGCAGGAGGATCCATCGTTCTTTGGGGTGAGTGAGGAGTGAGTGCCCGAACCGCGGCAGCTGCCCGGAGAGGGACCACCGACTCTCCACAACCCCCCCTGCCACCAGCACACTTCCTGCTCTTCCTGCAGGGGTTATTCTCCCCGGATACTGCCTCTCTCTCCCTGTCCCTTCCCAGCTTGCACCCAGAATCCTCCCCCCCTCCCCCTTCCTCATCCTCCCGTCTTTGGGGCCACAAAATCCCACAGCTCAGCCTGTTTGGGCTCTGGGGACCTGGAATTGAGTGCTCCCAGGCCGGTGGGAGGTCCCCTCCTTCATTTGACTGCCCGGAGCAAGGTAGGCCTTTGTCCGAGAGCTGCTTGGCCTGCAAGGGGACCTGAAAATCTGCAGGAGGATCCATCGTTCTTTGGGGTGAGTGAGGAGTGAGTGCCCGAACCGCGGCAGCTGCCCGGAGAGGGACCACCGACTCTCCACAACCCCCCCTGCCACCAGCACACTTCCTGCTCTTCCTGCAGGGGTTATTCTCCCCGGATACTGCCTCTCTCTCCCTGTCCCTTCCCAGCTTGCACCCAGAATCCTCCCCCCCTCCCCCTTCCTCATCCTCCCGTCTTTGGGGCCACAAAATCCCACAGCTCAGCCTGTTTGGGCTCTGGGGACCTGGAATTGAGTGCTCCCAGGCCGGTGGGAGGTCCCCTCCTTCATTTGACTGCCCGGAGCAAGGTAGGCCTTTGTCCGAGAGCTGCTTGGCCTGCAAGGGGACCTCACAGTCTGCAGAAGGATCCATCATTCTTTGGGGAAGAGATGGGCAGGCGCCAATGCAGGAGCTCCTCCAACAACATGAAAGGCAACATGACATCACCACAAGCCAGACATCCCGAAACAACAAGAATTGAACACCCTACCCCAGAAGATATAGAAGAAACCGACATTAAACAGTACTTTATAAAAATAATAGAGGACCTTAAACAGGAGGTAAAAAACTGCCATAAAGAAATGGAGATGACAAACAAAAAGGTAGACGAAATAAATAAATCTCTCAAAGATACCCAAGAAAAACAAGAAAAACAAGAAAAAGCAATCAAACAGGTAAGGGAAACAGTACAAGACCTGATAAATGAAATGGAGGTATTGAAGAAAACACAATCTGAGGGACGACTGGAAATGGAAACTCTGAGTAAACGAACAGAAACTTCAGAGACAAGTATTTCCAACCGAATACAAGAGATGGAAGAAAGAATCTCGGACTCTGAAGATACTATAGAAGAAATAAACTCACAGATTAAAGAACTAAACAAATCTAACAAATTCTTAACACAAAACATTCAGGAAATCTGGGACACCATGAAAAGACCAAACCTAAGAATAATTGGGGTAGAAGAAGGAGAAGAATTACAACTCAAAGGCCCAGAAAACATATTCAACAAAATTATAGAAGAAAACTTCCCCAACCTAAAGAAGGATGTTCCTATGAAGGTACAAGAAGCCTACAGAACACCAAATAGACTGGATCAAAAGAAAGCATCCCCACGCCATATAATAATCAAAACACAAAACATACAGAATAAAGAACAGATATTAAGAGCTGCAAAGGAAAAAGGTCAAGTAACATATAAAGGGAAACCTATCAGAATTACACCTGATTTCTCAATGGAAACCATGAAAGCCAGAAGAGCTTGGATAGATGTGCTACAGACACTTAGGGAACAT